>NC_139235.1:11976790-12431674 GCF_977018435.1 Lepisma saccharinum
TCTAGAAGCATCTGAGGAATGCCTTGTCAGACATTGCCAAGCTTCCTTGATCGCCATCGTTGTAAACAAGTGTAAACAATTGCAATCAAGTAAGAGACCACAGATATCTGAATCGGTATTATTTAGTAAATTTGACCGGAAGAAATGTCTGGGAGGAGAGAAGTGAATGGTCAGTCGTCAGTCATTCAGCTAGGAACATATGTAATTGTAGGAGAGAAAAGACAGAAGCACGATTTGGGCAAGGACGTGTTGAGCGAGTCGCAAGTCAGACTCTGTTGTACAGTCACAACCGTAACTACTCTTCGCAGAATTTCAACTACTGTATACAGAGTCAGGTATACCTTTTCATTAGCCATGCTAATGCAGTCTGTAGGGGTTTAAAACTCAAGATTTGTGTATTGCCATTCATGTGTGTAATTTATCACCTCTCACACCTTACCACCAACCTCACCATAAACAGCAAGTACGCCATTAGTTGGGGATGAATGATGAAAAAGCTACATCACCCATGTGTACGATCCCACATACCGTAGGGTATGTTACGATAGGATGTCATCTGGATATATATTTGTCCATACGTGATATCCATTGTATATCCAGAAAAGAACAAGGAATAGATATTTCTGGATGCAAGTTGGACGTTATCTGGATATTATATGAACGTTTTGCTTTGATCCAGACATTTTTCTACGTACACTCACCGGCAATAAAAATGGGACACCTATATCCTGAAAGGCTCGTTTCCCTGCAAGCCATTATGTGTGTTGTCTAACTCTAAGGCGAATCTAATAGCAAATTTTCAATGCTAACTTCTACCGCAATGGCATTACAATCCGAGGTTGCTAAAGGTGTGTGCGATAAGTGACACCCATCATTTGAAGCTGTTGTGTGGAAGCTCAAACAATAGTGGCCCTTGCTTTATTATCAGCCAATCAGACATCATTATTTTGTTTATTCTCAACCCCAATATCCAAGAGGATCGAATTGAGAGTGTGTTGTAAATTTTTGGTGGTGGATCACTAGAACAAACTTGATTACGTGTTGAACGCTGCTTTCATCAATGACATGAAATTTGATTTCGTGTTTCAACAATGCCGACATTGTTTGTGTATTATTACAATTGAAACGCAGTCCCGCCTCCATTTTTTTTAGGTTCTCGTCAATTACGAGGTCAACAAAATGAGTGAGTGGCCAAAAGTCAACATCGACTGTGGCGAAACAACATGCATTGACATGGCAATTGATATGCCAATTAAATGCATACAGGTTCCTAATTTGTTGAAACAGGGAAGAATACGGGTGCCCATGCAATTATTGGGTGATACAAGTCAAGGGTTGTTGTTGGTACGGTGTAGTTGTGAAGCATTGATTTACGAGGCAGCTTGAGCTGGGTTCGAGTTCAGATTGTTATGGATTTCGTTTTGCAAGGTTTGCTGTAAGACCTGTTTTTGATCCGATATGTGATACGGAGGTGGACGTACACTTTAAGGTGCTATGTGAGGCATTCAAACAGGTCTGAATTTATATATTTGTAATCCCTGGCTTAACAATGTTACACGTTTTCTTCTGTCCCAGATAATTTTATCCACTTTAATCTAAGGATGGACACAAAATCCGGATTTCAAATTTTGGAATATCTGTTTTCGCATGCAACGGATAATCCAAATATCCGAATATTGAATGTAGTATTTGTATAGAATCCGTACAGTAGAAATGCGAACATGACGATAAAATAACATCCGGAGAGCCCGTAAAATGGATAAACAATACAACTTTCCGGATAACGTACATATGCGGGTATTTCAGATATCCTGATATTTAGGATAATCCAGATATTTCGAAAATCCGGCCATTTACAATTTATCCGAATATCGGAGAATACCCATAATCCGACATTTCGAATAATCTGAATATGTGAAGCCATTTCACTAGTTCACCTAGATTGGTCTGGGTTTAAGGGATGATTTTGGAAGAGGTTTGCTACAGCCCATTCCTCCATCTCCAAACTCATTCATCTGGGGGAAATATTGCTTCGAAAAACACCACAAAATATGAGATTTAAAGTGTAAGAAGATAAAAAATAAGACTATCTTGCATTATTTGGTATAGAAGTTACAACTGAAATTTTATAAAAATGGTTATGTAAAGAAAGACACGACGATGCTTATCGATGAAATGTTTGACTCGTTTTAATAATCATTTTCAAAATGCCACAACCTAATATTGTGGGGTTCTGTCGAAATAAAATTATATACGTACCAGAGTGGATTAATTTAATGAGATGATCTTTTTTAAATCACTGATTTAAGTCACTATAAATAAATAATTTATAGAATTATGTACATAAGGATTGTGTAGATATCAGAATCACTTTTGGTGTAACTATTTAATGGTGATTTTTAGGTTCTGAGATAGGATAATAAAGGAAATAAAATATATGTACTGTTGGTGTGAAGCTCATACGAAAGGAAATGTAAAGACATGATTTATATTGATTTAAAATTGAAAAATTTTATGGGCAAAATAGCAAACATTTTGTGTAGAAAAATATACAAAATACTAATAATGTTAAATCATAAATAGTGTCAATATCATTAAACTGTAAATAGACATGGAAGCTGATATTTTTCGAACTACCATTAAAAAATCTCCAAAATTCAGCTACAAAGCTTATAAAAATTTTTAAGTTAATATTTTAAGTTACAATTATAGAGTACATCCATTATGTTTTAGTTTCACTGGAAGACAAGTTACTGAAATTATTATTAGTTTCATTAACACACTGAACAAACATTCCCATAGTAGTTGCAGTATCAGAAACAGAAAAGTGTATGTTTTCGTATATTTTATATTTGCTTTAATGAAACTGGTCAAATATTTTACACGCCATTTACTAGAAAAAGACTTCCCATGAAAACATATATCTATGTGCATGGTACTAAAAACCATGCTAGCATAAGCATGTTTTTTAAAAAATAATAAAAAAATCAATTTAGATAAAAAAATCCGATTTAAATTAAAAAATCAACAAAAATGATTTTTAAAATAAAAATCGCGATTTGTATACATCCCGATACGTACACACATACTTCAAGTTAAAGGGTGCGGTAAGAAATGTGATCCTTTTAGACTAGCTATATGATGAATGTTTTGTAGGTACATTCACAAACACCCATGCCTAGACCGGGATTGGATTCCAGTATCCCTCCGGCACAAGAGAGTGGTTGGTTATGTGTGTGTGTGTGTGTGAGTGTGTGCGCGCGCGTGTGTGTAACCGGCCCCCATGTCAGAATGTTTTTAACAGCGCGATACAATGCTAAGCATCCCGGGTCCCAATTCAGGTCTAGACATGGCTGTTTGTGAGCGAACCTTTATTAATTTCATCATAACACTATTAAGCCTTGTTTCCATGATACGAAAAACTCAATATGCTGACCAAGGTAGAAATTTAGTTTATTATAAAACATAAACTAAATTTAACGTTTCAACCTTCTAGCAAGGTCTTCTTCAGACTCTGCACCAAGTACAAATGTAACAAGGTACAAAAGAAGACGATATATATATCCACAAAAATTACTCCCCTCCAGACTATTAAAACGTTGTTCTGGAACATTCTAGCAGGTGGCTTTCCCTTCTCAACTGTAATTTAACCTAAAAGGCTAAACACATTTTCTTCCATCTAGAATGTGGTTGGACTCTTTATCTCACGCTCTTTTTCCTTCATTCTTCTTCCTTTTTCTCCCCTCTTTCTCTCGTCCTTTCCACTCTTTCTAACACCTTCTTCCATTCTTTGTTTAACTTCAGTCCCCCATTCCAGTTCATTGTCTTCTTCACCTTTCTTCTCTACTTCCTTGGCCTCCTTCCATTTTCTCACTAGTATTCTCTTCTCCCTTCGTATCTGCTTAGCCTCATCCAACTCTATGTCATGTCCTGTTTCTCTCGTGTGTATAATATCGCATTTCTCTCTCTCTCTCTCTCTCTCTCTCTCTCTCTCTCTCTCTCTCTCTCTCTCTCTCTCTTAAGTCGTACATCTTCCCTATGTTGTTTCAACCTGTCTTCCAGCCTCTTTTTCGTTTCTCCTATGTACAAACTCTGACATTCTTTACACTTTACTTCGTAGATAATCCCTTCCTCTTCCTCTCCTCTGTTTTCCTTTTTCTTGTTTGCATTCTTCACTATTCTTAAGATGCTTCTCCCTCCATTCCTGTAAGTTTTAATGCCCGCTTTCGTAAGCACATTACATATCTTTCCCGTGGTCCCCATACTCCTTATTCCAATCCTCCTCTCTTTTTCTTTTTTTTTTACTTTCTCTTCCAATTCTCCCCTGCCACTTTTCTTCCTTCTTCTGTTTATGTCCAGTCTATCCTCCTTCTCATAGCCATTCTTATCCAGCTGTTTCCATAGGCTATTTATTTTGCCTTCTTTTTCACATTCTTTAATGCATATTTTCTTCATTCTGTACTCCATATTCTTTATAAAATTCATTTTTGTCACCTCACTTACATCACTTATTTTGTGGCAGAATACCCTTGCTGCACACTTCTTCTGGTGCCAAGCGGTTTCAATTTCCTGTCCTCTCTTCCTTTTCATCAAAATATCTAGGTAGCTTAACTTGTCTTCTTCTGCTATTTCGAGTTCCAATAATACCCCTCTTTCTTCATCTTGTATTTCTTTGGCAAATATGTCGAGCTGCCTCTTCGTTCCCTTCCATATGCCAAAACAATCGTCCACATATCTGTAAAACAGAATCATTTTGTCATTTTTAGAGAAATGAGATTTTTAAACACACGAGAGAAACAGGACATGACATAGAGTTGGATGAAGCTAAGCAGATAGGAAGGGAGAAGAGAATACTAGTGAGAAAATAGAAGGAAGCCAAGCAAATAGAGAAGAAAGGTTAAGAAGACACAGTGAACTTGAATGGGGGACTGAAGATAAACAAAGAATGGAAGAAGGTGTTAGAAAGAGTGGAAAGGACAAGAGAGAAAGAGGAGAGAAGAAGGAAGAAGATTGAAGGAAAAAGAGCTTGAGATAAAGAGTCCAACCACATTCCAGATGGAAGAAAATGTTTAGCCTTTTAGGTGAAAGTACAGTTGACAAGGGAAAGCCACCTGCTAGAATATTCCAGAACAACTTTCTAATAGTCTGGAAGGGAGTAATTTTTGTTTATATATATCGTCCTGTTTTGTACCTTGTTACATTTGTACTCGGTGCAGAGTTTGAAGAAGACCTTGCTAGAAGGTTGAAACGTTACGTATAGTTTGTTTTATAATGAAATAAATTTCTGCCTTGGTCAGCATATTGAGATTTTCAATTTAATCATATCATCACAAATAATGATATCATACTTACTTACAGAGAAACTTTTGAGTTTGTAAAAAGTAAGGGGATGTGACCAATATAATTATCGATAATTACATCACCATTCGATATTTCTTGACGAGGAATTCCCCTGATAGACCAAGGAAGTTCTTCTAATGAGATTATATTGTTTGTTGTTACTTGATTAAAATTTAACTACGAGTAATTGGCCATTACAATAAACCTAATGTAACTAGTAATACGCCATACTTGCGCAAAGTTTCGAACACAAGTTTGCACAATCTTCAATCAATATGGCGAGTGTTCATTTCGCTTCGGAGTTGACAGTTCGTTGCTTGTTTGCTGTCGGGTCGTCACATTAACGCCAACAGATGATAAATTAGCAAATGAATTTCAAGTTACTTGGCGGAATTGTGCTATCGCGGGTGGGGGGGGGGGGGGGGGTTGTGCCTCCAAGAATCGAGGTTGAATATTTAATGAACCTGATTCTCTGGATAGGCCGCTTCGGGAAGTGTGAAGGTATCTTCAAGACGGAGTTGGATTGTATACAGGCCAATTACTGCCACTTCCTATTCGCAGCTGTTTTATACGTTGCCTCATGAAGGGTCAAAGGGGCTGGGGGACACTGTCTCTTCCCTGGAATAAAGAAATATTGACTGCTTGCTTTTCCTTTTTCACCTTTATTTGTACTTTTTCTGTGCACCTTTTCTCTCCCCTTCTTCTTTTCTGTTTTAACATATCTTTGTTAATGCATACTTCTTGACTAATTCATCCTTTTTTCTGTTTTCTTCGTGTTCTTATCACACTTTAATCTGCATTACCTCTCTCACTTTCCCTAACTCTCTTGGTGTATCTCTCTCTGTGCCTGCAGTGTTTCTCCATTTCTCTCCCTCTTTCCTTCTAATGTCTTCATTTATCTCCTTTTCTCTTGCTTTGGGTAGCTTTTTTATTGTTCTCTTTTTCGTCTGTCTCACTTTAATATCTCTTTCTTCCAAAGTCTTTGATTTTTTCCTTCTTCTCTATTTGTTCCTCTTTCTTCTCTCCTTCTTTGTTCATATGATTATTTTCACGTTTCATCTTCCCTCTGTTCCACTATCTTCCCTTTCTCCCAACCTCCATTGTTTTACTATTCTTTCCTGCTTATTCACTTTTCCCTTCTGCTTCTCAATTTCTCACTACCTGTACCTTCCATTCTGCTTCGTATCTTTCTCATGTCTTCCATTCTTTCCATAAAAAGATGTTCTTCCGATGATTGAGTTCACTTTTTTTGCACGTATGGCCAGTTTGTACCCTTCTGAGTATACGAAAAAGTACACCCTTATCTAAAACGCTTACCTTAAAGTTAAAAATGGACCTGCAGAACACATTAAGATAACTCTTAACTCTTAGATTTTGATGCTACTTCCTCCACTTTGAAGAAAAAACGCTGTCGGTGTCCATCCAAACAAATATCACATTGGCGCTATCCTAGTGTCAAATAAAAGGGAAATTATCTCGTGTTTAAGAAATGCTTATGGCGAATCTCTATGCTCTTGGATTTCTTGTGTCTTCGCTAGTTTAGGGTTGAAAATGCTTTGACAGTGCCAGAGGGTTTTTCTCTTCTTGGGCAAGCTGTACGTACATACACACACACACACAGAGAGAGAGAGAGAGAGAGAGAGAGAGAGAGAGAATAGCCATCGAGTTAGAAATAGGCAGAAAGTGAGAGTGAAAGAAAAAGATAATGGAAGAGATGAATACAGTAATAGGATAAAGTAAATACAGGGTGTGGCAAAAGTCATGTTACGTAGAATGGCAAATGCATGCATACAAACATACAAATGACTGATATGTTAGGGTAGAGTACATTTGATTGTTCAAGCTATCGGCTTCAATGCATGTTTCAAATCCCAGTTGCGTAATACGTCTGCTGGTGTGGTGTGGGTGGTTTGCGAGATGGCGCCTGTGATCCTTTCTTTGAGGCGAGGCTCTTAATTTTCTTAATGTTGTCAGGACTGGCGACAGTAATGGCCATTCACTTATCTCACCTGACTTCTGGCTCATCCTGTAGAGAAAGATATTGGAACATTGCATAGAATAAAGAAATTGAGAAGAATAGAAAGAAAGAAAAAGAGGGATATATGTATATATATATATATATATATATATATATATATATATATATATATATATATATATATATATATATATATATCGTATCAATCCCTAAGATTATATGTTTATTTTAGAAAAGCATCTCTGAATGCTTCATGTTGACCAGGGCATTCACTTGTTCATCTCAGTTGTCTCAACCTCTGAGGCATGTAAACAATGCACAGTGTTGTGCTATGCAAACCTCCTGAGCTATTCAGGAAACAGGTAGTTTCTTCTGCCTTTGGAGTAAGCGGTTTGCATAGTGGCAATTAAAAACACGATTCGGCATAGAGGAAGAGCTCGATGGCCTAGTGATATAAAGGTGAGACAAGCTGAGAGGGGACTGACTTTTGGATTGGAGTTGAGAAGGGAGAAGAGGTTAGGAGAGCAGTGGGGCAGAAGTGAGACGACGCTCTGGTCAACCGATAGAGAAGCCAACAGAGGACTTCGTATATCTTATTCATCGTAATTATCTTCATTCATCAGATAGACAGGTAACTATCCTAAGAACCAGCCATGATTCAGGTTCAAAGGTTCAGAAAACCCAACGAGTGACCATTGTATTTTCTAGCTGTTAAGTTCCTAAATCTTAATTGTACCTTTCGTATTGCCAAGCGTTTACTCGTTATGCCAATGACGAGTGCTCTCATCAGAGGATGAATGATGAATATCTTACATCACCCAGCAATTAATTGCAAAGTGACTGGTTCTGATCCCATCATTCTTTAGAATGATACGATATATATATATATATATATATATATATATATATATATATATATATATATATAAAAAGGGTGATCCATAAAGAACGCCGGATTTGAAAAGGACGCCATATTTTTTTTGTGTGGCTGGCAGCATTGTTTGTGCGATTGTTGTCATCAGTTATCATTGTGGTTTCGTGTTGAGAAGCATTTAAGCATCTACTGTTTGTGTGTGTTGTTAACGCCATGGAAAGGTCCAGTAAGGAACAGCGAGTTTTTATTGTTAAAACGCACTACAAGAATGGTGAAAGTTTCGCGATGACTGTTCGAAAACTCCGTATGATACTTGGTCATCTTCATGCACCGAACGAATCAACTGTTCGTAGGTTGATCAAGAAATTTGAAGAAAGTGGATCAACACAAGGCATCAAAAGCCCTGGACGCCCTCGAAGTTGACGGTGTGAAGTAAACGTTGCTGTTGTGCGTGATTCTGTTGCTGTGAGTCCTGCTAAATCGTATCGCCGTCGTGCTCAAAAACTACATATGGCGCCAACAACAATGCAAAGAATCTTGACGAAAGATCTGCACTTGCACGCGTACAAAGTGCAGTTAACGCAGGAACTGAAACCAGCGGATCATGGAAAACGACGGCAATTTGTTGACTGGATCCTTGAAAGGGAACGACAGAACGAGGGTTTCGCAAAGAGTATCATTTTCAGCGATGAAGCTCATTTTCATTTAACCTTTTGCCCCCCAAGCGTCTCGAACGAGATACCCAAATGTAACCCTCACTGTCCCAAGCGTCTCGATCGAGACGCTGTGTCAAGGTCGTAGTTTTTACGTTATAACTTTTCTATTTTTGGCTAGAATTTCGATTTTATTTTTTTATATTGTTCCTAATACATGTATTTAACAGAAATGCTGTCTTGCATTTTTTTTGTCTTCATGAAAATGAAGGGGAAAAGGCGGGAAAAGATACTTCTCTTTTGTGGCTCTTTTCAACGTCAAATTTTTGCCGACAAAGGAAGACCGGCTTTGTTGTTCTAAAGCAATGCTTTTCACTCCCTCCTGTTAACTGCATTCGAAGCAAGCTTGTTTATCAGTATCCGATGTCAAAATGAAAGTTTTCCGTGAGGGCGCAAGCAGGGGGTGGGGGGAGGGGGAGGGGGAAGACTGGTTGTTGAATCTGCGTTGTGAGAATGAAATTTCGAAGCGCGCTGAAGGAAACCTTTGTTTTTTAGCACAAGTGTCCACGAGTGGCAACAGGGGTTACCCAGCATTGTCTAAAAATAGAATTTCAAGCAGCTGCAAGAATTGGCGCTCATTGTTCACTACGTTCTAGCTTTTCGTCCGTGCGTAGGTGTCGTTTTGTGCCCAAGTGCAAGGACATGTTTTGGGTGAAGTGACAATTTTTTAAAATAATTTTTGGGTGTTTTCTCCCTTCCCCCTCCATATATACGCCAAATTTGCATAAATTTTGCATTTTGACATTTTTTTCGGGGGACGGGGGGAAACCATTTTTTTTAAAGAAAAGTATTTTTGAGGGGATTTCCCCTCTTTCCCCCTCCATATGTACGCCAAATGTGCATAAATTATATATTCTCTGAATTTGTGATTCATTCTGCGTACAACGGTATATCTTTCATATCTCTAGGGCATTTAGTTTCTGAGCTATAGTCATTTCAATGTAACTCTGCATTTTGAAGCTTGAATCAGTGGCATGGCGACCATTCGTTTTGGAGGTATAACTCAATTTACATTGGTCATATGATAATAATGCAATTATCTTTGTGTTCCTTACATGTCAGCGATAATTTCTATGTTTATTTTGAACTTTTCATATCCTTTTTTTCTGGGGCGGGGGTAGATACCCCATTTTTTAAAAAAAATCAGGGGATTTCCCCCCTTTCCCCCCTCCATATATTCTCTGAATTTGTGATTCATTCTGCGTACAACGGTATATCGTTCATATCTCCAGGGCAAATAGTGTCTGAGCTAAAGTCATTTCAAGGTACTGCTGCATTTTGAACCTTGAATCAGTGGCGTGCCGACAATTCCTTTTGGGGGTATAACTCAATTTACATTGGTCATATGATAATAATGAAAATATTTTTGTGTTCCTTACATGTTAGTGATCATTTCCATGTGCATGTCGACACTGTCATGTACTTTTTGCTTGAGGGGAGGGTGGGGAACAAACTTTTTTTCCCGAAATTTTGGAATTTTGAGAGTTAGCCCCTCCCCCCCCCCCGCCACATACACGCCGAATTTGCAAATATTTCATATAGTCAGAATCTCTGATTCATTCGGCGTACAACGGTATATAACTCATCTCTCTCTAGGGCAATTAGCCTCCGATCTACACTCATTTAATTGAAACTCTACATTTTGCTCAAAATCGGCTCGGGACAGAGAGGCTTACATGTGAAAAAGGCCTTGGGCGGCAAATGGTTAAACGGGTTCGTAAACAAACAGAATTGCCGAATATGGGGATCTGAGAACCCGAGAATGATTCAGGAAAAGGAAATGCATCCTCAGAGAGTTACGCTTTGGTGTGAGATTTGGAGTGAGGGTTTGGTCGGTCCTTACTTTTTTGAAGACGAAGAAGTAAATGCTCTGACTGTGAATGGAATTCGTTACCGTGCAATGCTAACTGATTTTCTTTGGCCTCGTTTGGATCAAATGAACATCGAAAATGTATAAATGTATGGTTCCAACAAGACGGCGCAACTTGCCACAATTCAGGCGAAACAATCAATCTGCTGCGTGAGACGTTCCCGGACAGAATAATCTCGTTGCGAGGAGACCAAACCTTCCCACATCGATCTTGTGACTTGACATCATGTTACTTTTTCTTGTGGGGGTACAACAAGTCACAAGTTTAGCAGAACAAACCCCGAAATTTGTTGGAACTTAAGCAAGAAATTCGACGTGTCCTCAACACACTTGATGGCGAAATGTGTTATCGGGTCATGGTGAATTTCATGGACCGAGTGATTGCGTGTAGGGCTAGTAGGAAGAGGGGTGCGGTCATATGCCCATGTTTAAACCTTAATATCTCCTGAAGAGAATGGTGTGTGTTTTGTGCTTTTTTTTTTTTTTTTTTTTTTTTCAAAAATGAATTTCATTTATAGCAACTTCAAATCCGGCGTTCTTTATGGATCACCCTTTATATATACAGTATATATAGAAGAGGTGTGGGAAGAAATAAGCGAGGAAGAAAAGAAAAGTTTAGAGAAACCTGGTAATAGACTTAAATCAAACCTAGCCAAACAATTTTCTTGACCTTTTTTTTTCTTTTAGCAATTAATGCTTTCCAGCAGCTAAATTAGTCAAATTAATTAGAACATGCAACCTCGGATGCAGATCAGGGAATGCAATTTCACGACGAGAACGCGGGCCTGAGGTGCCGAAACCCGGGAAAGGGGTGGGGGTAAAAAAAGTAGTACCACCTGACCATTATTCATCCGACGCTAATCCCAGGTTGCTTTGTTGTGGGGACATGGCGAATGGACCGTCACTCTAACCTAGTTCCGAGCGCTCGCTCAGTCCCCGGCGTCCGCTAAGCCCCCCCACCCCCGCCCCGCCCCCAACCCGTTTCGAAGGACCACGCCAATTTGGCCTGAGCGTCGTGTTTGCTTTGGTTGCACGGGGAGTTGCCTTCATCCTCGCCCCTAGTGTTATTTTAATAGGATTCCCCTCGCATTTCGAATCAAGGTTCCCCTGGGGCACCTTGTAAGCTTTGCCTCACTCCCTGTACGTGTAATATATTTCTGTTTCACAATCTCTGTCACGGATTTTTCTATGTTAAAAATTGTGTGGAATGTAAGGAAATTATGAGGTGGTAGACAGTGTTTGAATTGAACGGGAGTTGGGGGGAAGAGGGTTCGGGGGCTAGGAATATGGCCTTTCCCTTTTTGAGTTTTTTTTAAAGTCCGCTTTATGCACAGAGCGGTTAATCGGAACGTGACCTACACCGGGTATCGAATAAAACTTGTCTCTGTTACACCGAAACAATCTTCGTCCACACTATCCATGAGACGGTAACCAGTGGTGGGTTGTCGCCTCAAACATGAGGGGTGCTGAGAGTGGTGCAGAATGATATTTTGGAGGTGCGATGATGAAAATGTGATTGTGTCGAGTCAGGCAATACACATAACGCCTTGCCAACAAAGCAATGGTCATTAGGGTGTCTGTTATTATACAACTTTTGAATTTCTTACCGGGTCACCCCCTCAACTGATGTCATTCATCTATCAAATAAACTGTAAAATTTCTAATCTTTTTTTTAAAAAAAAAGTTATTTTCTAGTACTCTTTTAAGTTTTTACCTTGTAACTTTTGAATAAATTAAGCGACAGGAAATTGTTTGCAATAAAGGTTGTAGCCTAATTTATAAGCTTTGAAACGATATAAGTTTGAATATGTGTCCGAAGAACAACTCTGAGTTTTCGAACTAAGATCATTTTTTTTTTCCTTTTCATTTCAAATCGTGCGTGAATGTGACGTGGTTTATGGAAGTATGTACAATGTTCAAAGTTAAGTTTCATTATGATTAGTGTAATTCAATGTGTGCGCCATTTACAGCTCTACAAACATCAAGCCAATACTGCACTTCAGTCTACACTCAGGTAAGCATATCTACAGGAGAAACTAAGGTAGTAGTTATTTTTAGCGCAGTCAAGTGACTGGATTTCTTCTTGGCACACACTGTATTTTACCTATCCCCAAAAGGAAATAGCCATCTTCAATCTTATATATATATATACACACAAATGGATGTATGGGTGTGTGTGTGGGTGTGTATATTTGTTTGTTCCGGCATAACTCTCGAACGCCTGGAGCGATTTCAACCAAAGTTGGTACGCGTATCACTTGCAACCTGGCAAGAAATACTGTGGTGGTAAGACACCCCTGGCACCCTTATGGGTGCGAGCGGGAAGGGGTGACATGTAAAAATAATCGAAAACCACCGATATTAAATTCCCCACAAACAGCCATCCGTGACTCTATGCAATCCGCACAGCGATAGTGTTTCTCGGGTTGTCTAACATTCAGGCTGTGTTGCGAATAAAATCCATAGTTTTCGTGACACTCCCAATGTGGTTCAACTCCAAGTTGATCACCTACCGGGGCAGATGAGAGGGGGTGAAAAAGAAAATGCCACAAATGACCTAGATTAGTGTCGAATCCATAGTTTTCGGAGCCGCTAACCTAATTGGTGACATTCACTATCATATTTAAAATTAGTTACATTTTACACTATAGTTAGAATTGAGGACTAAAAGTGGTAAACGTGGTAAGTGCCAAAAGCGAAAGTGTTGGGAAATCGCATCGTTCCGCACATCAGCCCGTAAGAACATGCACACTAGTGACCTCTTTACACGCCCTTTTAACTACTTAGAGGACTACCAGCCACATTTCACGTTTACCACAACATAAAGCATGGCATATTTCACAGTTTAATGTGGAAAACAGTGTTTGAATTATTGTGGCACTTACAGCGTTTACCAATTTTAGTCTTCAATGCATTATTTTCCTGTCTAATACAAGATTGGGATAAATAAATACCCGGGCAACGCCGGCTAATCAGCTAGTCGGTGATAGATCGGGACATCTCGGTGGCCATGGAATGGGAACTGTTCTTGCTATTCCCTTCCCTGGAAATCGGTTTGCACGGCTTCTACGAACAGCTTAGCCTGTACAGCTCCGCACCAAAAATAATATATTAGTGTTTGAAATGTCGTTGGTTTTCTTCGGACACCCTGTATTTTAATCAAATATTGACAGTGTCTAGAAAGTTAATTATGTAATATCAATGCTGGAAATATAGTATGTGCTGGCGATTAAACTTCATAATTCCAACGACACACACAGAACTCAGAATTATTTCCCACCACCTTAGACAGATACATCAGCACTTGTTTGTTCGAAACCAGAATCAATATTGCCAACAAGGATTTGCCAGAGGACTTTTGCCAGCGACGAAAGGAAGTTGGGTATAACTTCGTGACGGCGAAGGAAACGTGGCGAGCTCATGACTTGCAAAGCTAGAGGGGGAGGGGGGGCTCGATTCATTTGATAGAGGGATCTCCCGCGGAGCGTTCCTCTTGCCAATCGTCCAATTCCGACCGACCGGGAACGGAACGCCGCTGGGCGAATGAATATTCAATTCCTCGGGTTCTACTGTTCAGGTCAGGCCAGAAAACTTCCTAATGGTATCAAAGATGGCCAGGCTCAAAGCTGTGATCTCGCTTCCCATATGCTGGCAGCTTTTTTTGTTGCACTATTTTATTCGTGATCCTTTGACTTGGAACTTTTGCAAGAGGTGTATTGGTTTTTATTCATCCAATCTACTGAATCTAAAGTCCTTTCTTTCTTGTCTCAATAACGCATACATGCGACCGCGCATAACGGCAGAGAAGCGAATGGACGGAGCAAAGCAGTGGAAGCGGATGGTAGCTGCAGACGAGTTTCCCACTCACTTCCCCTCGAGTCACTACTTGCGCAGAGGACTTTTTTTTCTTTCGTTTGCTCCAGAAATTCGGTTGTGTCCTAATTGCGAATAATGCCTGAATTGTCCTAATTGCGAACACACGAAAGTGAGGAATTCTATGTCCTAATTTCGAACACACGAAAGTGAGAAATAATTCGATGTCCTAAATGCGAACACACGAAAGTAAGAAATAATTCGATTTCCTAATTACGAACGCACGAAAATTGAGAAAAAATTCTATGTCCTAATTGCGAACACACGAAAGTTAGAAATAATTCCATGTCCTGTTTGCGAACAGATGGAACTGAGAACCTGTTTTCAAAAACATATTAAGGTAAGTGACACAGTGAGACAGGTGGTTTCACTAGCAACAATAGCCGACCTGTTTGACTTATCAGGTCTTCTTCTTTGTAAATCCCTCCAAGGTCATTTCACCTTTCCTAATCTGACTTTCGTTCGTGTGTTAAAGTCTCGAAAATCCCTTAGTGCCAAAAGAGATATGAAACCGTTTCAAGAGGGGGGATTGAACCTCAAAATCAACGGTGACGTAGAAAGACTGAGGCAGAAAAGTCTATTGACATGTTTCTAAGTATGCTAATGAACCTGGAAAGTGCAAATCGGAAGAGAAAAAGGAATTGTCTTAAGGAAACGATGGTAAGGAGCACTAACAAGTGTAAGGAGATTGGTGATATTCCTAAATTTTTAAGAACAGTGTCACATGTTTTGAAATTTGAATTTGAAATTTAGATAAAGTTATTAATTGCATTACAGACAAGAGCAGTATAACCAGTAGTACACGGAAGATGGTAGCACCAATCAAGCCTTCTTGACACTTGACAGAAGCTTCATACTTGTGTGTTCGGGAATACCCGGTGCTCACCATTACCCCACTCTCCTTATGTATTTCGATGACGTCACCTATGAGAATTCCTAGATGTCTGTCTTCAGGAATACGAAGAAAATGAGCGAGGAAAAATGATAATAGACTATACATTTCAGAGCTCTAAAATGTCGAGAGCTTTTCTGAGATCCACGGGGTAGAAAACAAAACATGCATACAATCTTCAGAGATGCGCAGAAACAAACGAATAATGAAGAAATCTGCGAAAGGGAAGATTACAGGAGGCTTTCACACGTCATGAAATTCATCTGTAGGTAAGACGATGCTTCCGGGATCTCGCGGTTGAGGAAATTCCCCAAAGTCCTTTGTACCGGAATGTTAACTTCATTTATTCCTTGTAGCAGTTCTCTTCTGGAGCCTAAATATTTTGAAATGTTGCCCGTCCCGCAGAGAGGGGCTTAGGTTAGAATGGGAGCCTTCCCCCCGATTCCCAGAGCCTGCATTAACATCGCAGCTTGTACGGAGTTTCTAATCCTTGGCCCTCTCGTGCGTTAAGCTTCTTAAACCAGGTTCCCTTCCTGTGAGGAAGGGGCCCCTCCTCTCCCGTGAATCCCCAATGAGGAATGTTGGGAACATTCCACAGGCGCCACCTATGTTGCTCCAGCTCCTCTGCGTGGGGAGTTCCCTGGAGGGTATACTAAGGGCTCATGAGGCTGTGGTTATTCTCCCTAGCGACTGATCCTAAGCGGAGATGAAATGTTAGAAATAAACCTAATCATGCGATTGTATTGTTGTTACTGAAATGTTGACACTAAAGTAGCTGAATATATTTTGTTCACGTATGAAACCGGGCGTATACTTACAAAACCCATGTGAGAATCGCAACTGTGAATAGCAACAGCCAATCGTAATTCGTTCTTGAATGATGTAACGCTCCTTCAGCTTCGTCCGCGACCACATTCGTCATGAAGATTCAGGACCATATTTACAAAACCCACGTGGAAATCGCAACCGTGAGTGTTTCTGCTGGCAACAGCCAATAATAACGCATTTGTTACATGACGGAAAGTTCCATCAGCTATGTCAGCGGCTACATGCATCATACGAAACGCAGGAGAGTATTTACAAAACCAACATGGAAATCGCAACTGTTGGCGTGGCTAATAGCAACAGCTAATAGTGGTGCGTTTCTTACATGACACAACGGCCCAATAGTCTGCGATGGCTGTTGCATGTACTTTGAAAGATACATGGGCCAGGAGCTTGTGATATAGTGGTTGTGCAAACAGTATAAACAGGGTGATATTTGATGGGGGAAGGAGTATGAGGAGGAATTTTTTCACTGGAGAGTTATTTCTTTTTCCGGTTTAATTTTTTAATGCTCGGTAGATGCCATACGCATTTATTCCAATGTTTCAATAGAACTTATTGGGTACCCAGAATTCCCTCATCCGCACATGATTGGGTGCAAGTTCTTGAATCAGACGTCATATGTGATCATCTGCTTTATTTGAAGAGGTCGATGCGTCTTGTACAATAAAATACAGTGTAAGAACACAACACGCCAACAGAAAGGCAAAGAAAGCAATGGGAAGGCTGTTGGTAGCCTGAGCATCTAATATCTACAGAAACATCTATATGTTAATATAATATTTTTTGTGTCATGGAAAGTTAATTAATTTCCTTAATAACTTTAGCTCTGCAGTTCTTACTGTAGAGTCACATCTAGTATATGGGTGTGAGTTCTTGTGATTTTTGTTTTCCACCCTTCACCCCTCCATTTCTCTCTCTCTCTCTCTCCCGTTCTCGAATCTTTCAAAGACCCTTAGAATAGCGCTAACGAACTGACCAAAAACTTCCTGTGGTTCTTAAAAAAAATATTTTTTCTCCTTTCACGGTCCCTAATCAGAGTCTAGAACAGTTTCATAAGGAATAAAAAAAAATAATTAAGAACTTGAAAGAGTTGTTTTCAAAAAAATTACTCAGAGAAGTCCTTTTTCTCCTATAAAAATTTTCTTCGCGTTCCACTTTCTAAGAAAAGTATGCCCTGAGTTTCCCTTTTTCTGATCAATTTAAAAGCTCACGGTGAAATACTCACATTAATTATCGAACGGGATTTCTTACTTCGTTTGATTTCAATGGACGCTGCGGTATTTGGAAAAAGAGAAAACGAGCATTTTAAAAAGAAAATAGGATTAAATGAGGCTGATCAAAAGAGGCGCCTTTCTGTGCAGTCCAGAATGTTCCTTTCCAAATGAAACCAATTAACAATTCTTTTCATTTCTAGAATTTCCCGTTACGTGTTTTTAATAACGTTCGAAAAGAAGACGGACTGAAGTATTGCATAGGCCCAACTTTTGTTCGCTTGTATTCATTCGAATCTCTCGAGCGTGTACAATGGAATATCATTTTAATGTGACAATAATCGTAGACACATGTATGTAAAATATCCGTTATAGCAGTTTCAGCCCACAATCAACTATTGCATTTTCATATGTCGCTGTATTGATAAGATAGACTGAACTACATTTTAACATGGAGATGATGACAATGTTGTCTTAAGTTTCAATTTAACTGCTTCTGTCACTTCACGATCCATATTTGAGACAGACAAATTACGGTTATACGTGTACTACTGGGCTTGGAGCGTATACTACTCGTTTTGCCTGTTCGAGCGTTATTCGCTCGAGCGAAGAAATTTCTGAATTCCGTACGCTCTCTAGCGTCAACAGTGAGAACTATTTGGCGCTCGAGACGAATTCCTCTCCCTGCAGCACTCTTATATAGAATCCGTAAATGAATATTGAAATTTGGTTCTGTAATGATACTTCAAATTATGCATTTAACTGATTATATTTAAGTACGTTCCAGGATTTATGTATATATTTATGCTGTATCTTACTTTGTTATACAGTAAAACCTCGTTAATCCGGACTAAGAGGGGGGAAGAGATAAGTTGATATGTTTAACGAAAGTCCGGATTAACTGAAATAACCTAAAATGACAGTAGAAAGTGCATTAAAACTCCGTTTATAGCAACAAAGCATGTTTATTATGTTGTATTTAAATACATTATACAGTACAGTACAAAGTCCGCAGGAAACAGAATTTCATCAGTGGGTAGTTCTCTTGTTGACTTCTAGCCACATTTAAGACCTTGTATTCTGCCTTTTTCCTTTTTTTTGAGGGGGGGCTTTTGCCTCTCCGGCTTATCGGGCTCCGGAATAACGAGGTTTTACTGTATTATATGCGTGTTTTTGCAATATCTATTTGAAGTTTCTACACGTTAAAACTTACACTTTATCAATGCGAGACTACCTCTGTTGCGATATGGTTAGCACAAGGCGCTCCGAAGCCAGAGGTCCCATATTAGAATCCAGCTCTGATAATTTCATCACCCATCGTAGCCATTAGCCAAAAGTGACAGAAAAGCGATGTAAAATATCCTAATTCAATCAATCAATCAAATAAATGGCATATCGTTTCAAGTAGCCATTAGATATTTAACCTAATTAATTTAATCTTAATGTCTATGTTTTTTACATACAATGCCAATTTATAATCAATATGCAAAATGTTGATTAAAAAAGTAGTTGAGTCCAATTTTTATAAATTAACAAGTGTAGTGCAAAAATTTTATTGGCAACTTCCAACAGTGTAGAAGAGATTAAGTACATTTTCGTGGAATGGAACTTCTGATTCAATTTATGACGTCACCTTCTTCCGCACTTAGATTGCCACAAAGCTACGTCTTCCACAGGGAGATAGGATTATAGATTACTGATTCATATAGCTACATCCGCTTACGAAGGTTGTTTTGGCAGAAGATTTCCCGGCGCTTTTCCTTTTAAGCTGCTTACCTTCCTCAAATCTCCAGATAAGAATTGAGTGAACGAAATACGGCCAATAACATCTCCGTATATTCCCCAACAAATGCGTCGCTTCGTACCGTTCAACCGAGATATGCCAAGTTTATGACAAGTGTTTGGATGCTGTAAGAGATACCGAAGCTACTACGGCTGATGCATCTACTGTTTCCTTTTCAGAGTTTAATTCAGTCTGCTGACCAAGGCAGAAAATTATTTTATTATAAAACATAAACTAAACGTAACGTTTCAACCTTCTAGAAAGGTCTTCTTCAGACTCAGCACCAAGTACAAATGAAACAAGGTACAAAACAGAAATATAGATATACACAAAAATCACTCCCCTCCAGACACAAGATTATTAGAAAGTTTTTTTTTCTGGAACATCCCAGCAGGTGGCTTTCTCATCTGAACTTTACTTTCACCTGACAGGCAATTTAGCTAAACATTTCCTTCCATCTGGAAAGTCGTTGGACTCTTTATCTCACGCTTTTTTCCTTATCCTTTCTTTCTTCGTTCTTCTTCCTTCTTCTCTCCTCTTTCGCTCTTGTCCTTTCCACTCTTTCTAACACCTTTCCATTCTTTGTTTATCTTCAGTCCCCCATTCCAGTTCATTGTGTCTTCTTCACCTTTCTTCTCTATTTCCTTGGCCTTCTTCCATTTTCTCACTAGTATTCTCTTCTCCCTTCCTATCTGCTTAGCCTCATCCCACTCTATGTCATGTCCTGTTTCTCTCGTGTGTTTAAATATTGCATTTCTCTCTCTCTTAAGTCGTACATCATCCCTATGTTGTTTCAACCTATCTTTCAGTCTCTTTTTCGTTTCTCCTATGTACACACTCTGACATTCTTTACATTTTACTTCGTAGATAATCCCTTCCTCTTCATCTTCTCTGTTTTCCTTTTCCTTGTTTGCATTCTTCGCTATTCTTAAGATGCTTGTCCCTCCCATCCTGTAAGTTTTAATACCCGCTTTCCTAAGTACTTTGCATATCTTTTCTGTGGTCTTCCCCATACTCCTTATTCCAAACCTCCTCTCTTTTTCTTTCTCTTCCAATTCTCCCCTGCCACTTTTCTTCCTTCTTCTGTTTATGTCCAGTCTATACTCCTTCTCATAGCCATTCTTTTCCAGCTGTTTCCATAGGCTATTTATTTTGCCTTTCACATTCTTTCGCGCATATATGGAAACAAGGCTTAATAGTGTTATAATCCGCAATATAAGTGGTACACCTAGATCCTCGCTTCCCTGCAAGACTTTTATGCATGTTGCCTAGCTCTACGGCGGTGGCAGAAGTTGCCATTGAAAATTTGCTATTAAAATCCACTTATCCTGTAGAGTTAGGCAACACACACAACGCTTTGCAGGAACGCGAGTATTTCAGGATATAGGGGTCCCATTTGTATTGCCGGTCACTGTACAATCTTTAGACAAACTGCTATTTACTGGCGTATGTTAGGGACTAGAGCCCCTCCCGAAATTTTGAGAAAAATCCAAATTTTCAAATGAAACCAGTAAAGAACACTGAAAAAACCAATGGTAATGCAAATTATCCTTCAACCTTCCCCTTTCCCAAATTATCATATTTGCCTTTCAATAATTTTAAAATTGAGGTTAAAAATGGTAATTACTAAATATTTTAAAGTGTATATTTCCCCTATCTAGAAAGCAGCTTTGTGATATCCGCTTTTATATTTCTAGTCCCCTACTAAAAACCCAGCGTATGCTGGTGCATCTGAGTCAGGTGCATTACCTCTGCATCCATGCTCTAACCAAAGTTCGCAGGTTCGAGTACTAGGGTGGGCATGGACGTTTTTTTGTGAGCAGAAGCGTGACTTGCAGCATAACTTTGTTGCAGGTGGCCCGAACATGCACCTCAGGTTGTTGAAGTTTCAAAGTTTCCCCCTTCACCCCACCATGTTACGCCTATATTTGTGACTTCCCCCTTCATCAATTTCATCGTTGCGATTAGAAGAAGAACAATAAAATAAGATATACTTACTGGAAGAATGTGGACGCCCCACACACTAACAATCTAAGCCGTTCGTGGAGAAGATGTGATCAGCACCAGGCTCTGGTCTCCTCTTTATCTTTTGTATGAGTAACCTCACTGAGATATCTACTAAACTCAGTTATCTCCTAAACAAATAAAGAAAGTTTGTCAATACTGTTAATACACACTATCTATCCATTTAAAATAAAAATCAACTGGTCTCCGTGGCGGTGTGGTTAGCACAACAGGTTACGAGGCCATCAGTCCGGTTTCGAATCATGGCTTGGGTATGAGTGTTCTTTGTGAGTGTCCCTTCATCAATTTCATCATATCATCCCTCCTCCTCATCTTCATGATTAACTAAAGGGGGAAGAAAGCGACGTAACAAAAACCAAACCAAATCAATTAAAACATTAACAGGTTTTATGTTTAGGCTTGGTATATATATACACACTGTCCAGCCTTGAGGTACCTTAGAAATCAGAAACTGCCTATGCTTATTACGAACTAACTTTCACACACCCTATAATTTCAAAACTGTAAAAATTTAAACAAAAGGAAAATGCTAGTTTGAAAGATTTCGATCAAGCTGCCAAAATCGAAACGAATAATTGGAATTCCATACATACTATCTGCTCCCTGAACCAACAATGGAAACTCTCCCGATTGTTTCAAATAACGCACCAATCACACACAAACATTATTCTTAATTACTGGATATGATCAATTATTATCTTTGGAACAGATTGTCCGCGTGAACGACCATCGCTTGAAACTTCGTTACGAGTTAATGGCATTGGCTCGCGTCAAGCCATCAAAATGATTGGTGCCTGACACAAGCTCCGAGCGACCAATGGCAGGGCGACGTTATCAAATGTGACAGGCTGCACGGAGACAAACCTTCAATTAATACATTTCCTGCAACCCATTATCCACTGCAGCGTGATCCAACAATGGAAGTTGACGTCTGCAGCCAACGGGTTTCTCTTTGCCTACGGTTTTACGGGGAAAAGACCACAATGCGCGGGTTTAAAGCCATAGAGTGGGTCGGTAACAATCGGTTTTGTCGTTCCATACGGGGGACGGGTGTCAGTGCCAAAGTGCTTCGAGGCGTGGCTCATGATTGGCTAACTAGTTTCGTTTCCATGGCGTATGTCCCTCGTTTTATTGCTGATTGCGTCCCTTAGCGACCGCGGTATTAACGGGCTGTGGGTTCGACGCCTGACGTCCTTACTTTTACATGGGCGTGAGTTGATAATTCGACAGCGGACCCGCGAATAATGATTCCAACGTATTGCCTACTGCAAGTGTTCGAATTAAGGGAAGGATGCTAGCGATTCCTACCCCGGAAAATGTTATCCCCCTGAATGAAAATCGGATTGGAAGCATATACATAGTATACAGTAGCGTAACTAACACGGTCTGCGCCCCCCCCCCGCAACTTACCGTTGTGCTATTTTCTATTTTTTTTTCTAAAATGTTAATCCACTTCTGCATTTCTATTAGGTATTTACAAATATTAAAATACATAAATGTAATTTGAATCTATTTAAAATCTGGTACCAAAGGTTTCAAATGACAAACTGTAAAAAAAATATATGTTACAATTATAAATAAAAATGCACTGTTGCTACAAATATTGTTAATGCCTATTACCAGTCCTCTGCGTTTATTGATTGAAGCAAATTCTTGTGTTATTTTGGTCAAGTACAGTTTTCGAGCACGATCGCTTTCAATGCTTGACAGCGTTCTTCTTGTGATTTCTGTTGACACCACATTCCGAAATGAAACAATTTCTGTAGCTATAGTGCAAAATGTTGTTCATATTTCTCCCAGAAATTTATAGCGGATTCCACTACAACAAATACAAAAGAAACGTAACAATAGCACAGTTGCACCACACTTTGCTGAAACTCAGGCTGTTAATATGGGCGGGGAGGGGTGAATACGTTTCCAGCACATTTCCTTGCCTGTCGTCGTCTATGACTTGAACTTCAGCTAATGAAGGTTTTCTTCTAACCTGGCCCGGGTTCGATATGCTGTGGAGGCATATAGTGGTTCGGATCCCACTTTAAACTGTAGGTCCAGTCCCGATAAGCTTTACTGTTCATAACGTTGACTTAAAACACCAAAATCAACCAACCACTCAAATCTTTTACTTTTCTAGTGATTAACGTTTTCTGCTTGCTGTTGGAGCGGCATAAAAATATAATATGTTTGATTGAAAATATATTTTATATAACGCAGAAACGAAAACTTTTGTAAACTATCGGTCAACCGCGGGGGTTGAGAGGGTGTTATTTACGCCACTGACAGTATACCATTTGTTAAGTATGTAACAAGCACGCAAACGAAATCATTGGTGTCCATTAATGGCCCAGTCATCAAAAATTTTCCTTCCAAAAAGTATGCAACCTGTGGATTAAAGAAGGACCATTCTTCACAAGAAACTTTGCAGGTAGATTAGATGGATATGAAGTTTGAACTTGGAAAATAGAAATTTGGTCAAGTTTTTGGTGTTACTATATCGCGTTTGTTAGAACCTGTCCCGTTTCCCGCGCTAGCGATGGCGCGACAGTTTCGGTGCCAATGAGAAACGAGGAAAAAATCGTCTGCTGGGCAGCGAGGAGCGGATGGAAGCCAGGAGAGAGGCGCTTACGTAGACGCTGTTGCCACGTTGCAGTGGCGTGCGGTGACATTTAAACTAGGGTACGCAACAAGTGGCCAACCGAAATGAATTATGGGTGCCAGAACCCCACCCCCCCTCCCTGGCCATCATGTTATTCAGAAAATAACTTTTTTCTACAATTTTATAATGGGAAATTTCTCATCCTTGTATCAATATCCAAATGTAACGAGGTAAAATATATGTATGATATTTTATATTCGCAAATATATTCTGATAGTAGCTACATAGAGTCCAACAATTCAACTTTGATTATTTCCTTCATGCAGTGCGATGAACATTGAACAGGAAGGAAATGGCTCAATCATTTTCCGTCCTTTCAAATTTCATGTAATAAATTTGATAAATCTCAGTATCCTCTACTATTTCACAACATCTTTCGCAGAGGACACCAACGAATAAGGCCAACAATAAAGTTTCACTGTTTTTCTACTCAGTCAATCACTCTGTAGAGATATTTTTTCTTCTTATCAAAAATCAAAATGACTAATATACTGCTTACCATCCTTCACAACTCCTGCCTGAAACAATTTTTCCAAATCAGAAACAGACCTTTCATTTCGGATTGTTTACACTTTTTTCGTAAATTCCGAAAATCCCTTCTCCAGTATGTCATCAATAACTCCCGGTCCCCCTATTTTATCACTTCACAGCACCGACAAACAATAGAGATCCTGTAATGTAAATAATATGAACGAAACACTCGCTGCAAATTTCACACGACAGAAGAAAGCAAAAGTCAACCTCGCACGGTGCATTGTGTCCGGTCCCGCTATGCCCGAAAACCACGCGTTCTTGTGGACGAATGAATCGGAGTTGCCAGTCGAAAAAGTATTTTGTAGAAGGGAGATAATTAAGGACAAGTAGAAAATACGTCAGCATACATCCCAGAACACTTCAAAAGCTAAACTACCGTACATCACTTTGCAATGTCTGGCGGGAGAAGGGGGGGGCTCATTCTAATCCCATTGTAAGCATTGTGTTTTATTATGTTTTTCTTTTATCATTCATTCATATCGTTGGGTCAACAATCAACACCCTTGCTATGGAACTCAAAGGAAATGTTGATCCCGAAAGGAGATAAACAGATACTCTCATACTCTGAGAATTGTGCGAAACTTGCAAATTGTTCACATATTTTCCCCTCGACACAGTGACATATACGAAAAAGAAACAACTTGCTAGTGTAACTTTAACCTCACATAAATATTTTATATGTGATAGTTTACGCGTATATTAAATATGATCTTCCACCACTACATATTCTTGCCCTCCTGTTTGATTCCTGTATCACTTTTTATAATGTATTTTTATTGCAACCCAACAGTGATCTATCTACGCGTGGCTGCTAAATGCTAGTAGGCTAAGCATTCCAGAAAAAAATATGTTGACTGCTGTCAACACTGCATACGCTGTCAAAATCTTGGGTACCCTCGATGCTTAGAACCGGGAAAGAAGTGGGAGAGAGGGTAAGCGCGGGCAGACCCAAACACGTGGTCGGGCTGATATGAACCAATGTGGTTACCTTTCGAATTTCTAGGGTACCAAGCAGAAGAAACAGCGTCTTTCTGCGGAAATCGGCAGGAACGCGGATCGGGTGGGTGTCGGTCACAATCGGGATCATTCGGGACTGCCTTCAGGAAGGCAGCAGCGTGTTCGTGCGGAAATCGGAATTTCTTTCAGTGGAACTGCTTTCGGAGCGATAATTGTTGAATTTTCATGTTCGGGGAAGACGAAAAAATGTTTATTTTTTCTTACTGTGTTGTGGATACGCAGTGCGTACCTTGCGTATCCTGAATGCACGCCGCTGCCACGTTGTGATCTAACTCACGTGTTTTGTTTGTGTCTTGTTGAAGAAGCTTGTTTTGGTGAGCGTGGTGCTGATTAGTGTGCGTTTTAAAATATCCAGGATGGAATTTATTCTGGTGATATTTCCTTGTGTCCTTTTTGTGTTTAGTGTCATCTTAGCTGGAGCAATCAGAAAGGGGAATTGTGTATATTTGTGCATTTCCGCGTATTTTATTTACAACCTGGCTTCGGCTTTCCCCAGTACGGAGTTCACGCAATGCAGCGTGGTTTCTGCTAGAAAAGCCAGCGATCAGCAAGCGCGGGAAGCGGGACTATACCAACGCGGTATAGTTCGATAGCTCTTTTTGTATGGGTTTGAATTTTCTTAGAATCCAAATATACTATGTGTATCTAAATTACGTTATAATTTTATTATAAAATCTAATGACTTAGGTTAGGACCAACTTTCTAAGGTTCACATAACCGAAAGGCAATACATATTTTATCACGAAACAAAGAACAACACATGAATGCTTTTTTTATTATTAAACAGCGCTGTTATATAGTATCTACAATAATTTTAACGAAATACCATGGTTGCCAATAAATTTTACACTGCTTCAGACATGATTGTCTTGTCGGAACTTACATTACAAAGGGGAGCTGCGTGGGCACTGCGTAAATAAGACTCCCGTGTACGTTGCCTTTACGATATTATGAACAAAATACAGAAATATTTGGAACATCATAGGGAAGAATGAAATTTATTAATTTATTTACCATTTATAATAAAAATATTCACAGTTGAAATTTTGAAAATCAAGAGGTGTTGGGCCTGGCAGCACCCCTTGAGTGAGATAGGGTAAAGAAAAGAACGTGTCATACTTTTCAACCAGCCCTCGTACATCAGCTAGTCCGACCGCCTGGACCGAGTATGCCATGGAAGGGCATTTGAAGTGAAAGAAAATAAAGAAAAAAAAATGAGCAGTTGAAATTGTGTCCGGTTGCAATTTCATGCAAGGCATATTTCGTAAATTGACTATGGCATTTTGCCACGGGCTGCTATTTGCCTTCTCCACCCCATAACATATTCTAATCAAGTGATTGAATCACTTGTCTATTGACCCTTGACAAACTACATCGGTCGGCTTCATTGTTGCACCCAGCCAGTGGAAATTGAATTGTTCGACTGTTTGCTCTCATAAATTAAAATGCCGGTAAGTGATTCGTCGAGGATAAATCTTTCAAAATTTCTGTTACGAAAATGGTTGTTACTTTTTAAAAGAAAACGTCCAATCAGTCTGTCAATTTAATCGAGAAAATTTGTACAGCAACATTTGTTCCGGAACAAATTTTAAAGAAATACTTTCCTAAAAAGTATGGAGTTACCAGCCACTATTTCGAAAAGTAACAACCGATGTAGTCACCCAAGAATGGAAGGGTTGCTAACTTCAAAAGTGAAAATAAAGTCAAAACACATCACAGATTTCGTAACAAAATCAGTACAGCTTCTTTTCACTTTCTTGTTTTTGCACTCACTGTCAATGCCATCTTTCGTAAAATTGCTAAATAACTTGCAAACATAATTGTTAAATCCCCATTCTAGTTTTCTTTTAAATTTTCGTAACACATAATACAACAATGGTCGCAGAAAAGTCACAACTTGTGTGTGTCTACGTACCCTTAACTCAAGCTTACCCGAGGAAGAGAAGAAGGGTGTGTCAGGCCCACCGCCTCTAGTTTTTCTATTTTTCAACTGAATATTTCTAATAAAAAATGAAAGTAAATTACATTGTTCCCTACCGTGTTTCCAATATTTGTGTATTACTTTTGGTCATAAAAAATTTAAATGTAACGTGCATAGGGGCAAAACGTATTTGGTGGGCCTATCAGGCACCATCTTTGTATAAGTGTTATTCGAAACACTCATGCCAGTGGCAGTGTATCATTGGTTGGTAATAATGGTAATTTCTGTAATTATTATAATTAATATACAACTGAATCAATATAAACAAAAAAGCATTGATAAAAAATTAATGTTTTTTTGCGAGTTTTTGTGAATGCTAAAATATGTGTGTAGCTCTTTTGCAATAATTTGTTATTAATTTTTATTAATTATTTTAATGTTTTCAATTGTTATAATAAAAAATAACTAAAGTTATATTAACAAGAAAGGAAAGAGTGATTCAATAAGAAAATGGTTTCTTGAATTTAAGTGATGAAAAATAGGGTTGGTCTCACCCTCTCAGGTAAGTACGTTTATCGTGTGTCACGAGCTGGGGTTAATATCCATGGTACATCACTGATCACAACGGCTAAGACGAATGTTGATGAAGAGATACAGAGAGCCCCCAGTCCAGGTCAGGACTCGAATCCCGAAGCTTTGATGATGAGATCGAAATATGACAACGTAACGTTCCCGGCCACCTAGACGGGCTCCGGTACACACTGTAATGGATCTGTGAAATTCATGCATACTCTGCGCCCGCTCTATACAGTGTAGAGATATGGAGATGATTAAACCGAGAAAAACCTCGTCATGATAATATTCACGCTTGTTTATTTCCTGGAATTGTCCGACCAGCGGGCGATCCCAAGAATGCGCAAACTTTGTAACTTCCGTGAAGCATTGACTGAGAGGCAAATGCGTGGATCTAAACAAGATCCAGCGTGCTCGAAAGGTGTAATATCCTTTCGAAGCCAAAGATTATAAAAGGAAGCTCGCTCTCAATTGCCTCATTCGGCTCATTTGACACTCATTAGTCTTGCATTACTCTTGGATTACTCTACAACACATTACAACTTATTAAACTACGACGACTGTACACAAAGTTACGGCTGCATAAGCATGCAGCAGGTCGCGCGGGATCGCTCGGATCAGTGAGCCAAGGGTCACCAAATCGAACCTTGGCATCAGTCACAATTCGGTCTGCAAGATGCATCTGGACAAGAACATCACTCGCCTACCAGGTATGAACAAGCGTAAATAACCTTTAAATTCAACATTCCATATCTCTTCCCTCTTAATCGGAGCAGGTTCAACTGACAAGTACAATTAAGCTCTACCTAAAATGTATTATTGAAGCATCCCTGTGACCTCAGATCCCAGGTAAGACGGGATTACAACAACAGTTTGAAATACAGGGTGCTTCAATAGTCCCTTAACACCCTCTAATGATCCCTCCTTTCCTTATTTGTTATTTTTATTACCGGTATCTAAGTATAGGGTGAAGAAAAGGGACTAGCGAGAGGTTGTGTAAATAGGCTCAGACCTTTATAAGTTCGGAGTGACGCCTCCGTCCTCCAGGTACATACCTGCGCTCTATCTTCCACGATGTTGACTCACTCAAACCAATTCCAAAACTGATCTCGAGATTTCCTTCCGATCTTCTCAGATCGGTTCGGTTGCTTTGCTATACAAATACCTGTCGATTCAGATCCGGCTGTCAGGCTGGCTGGTACCTTTCCACGGATGAGGCAAGTAATTCAATTTGTAACGTCTGCATTCCAAGCCGACGAGAACATCCTGTCTCCGTAATGTTTCGTTTTCCAGTACTAATTTTTACCTACAAGTCAACAATAATGTAAGGGAGTTAGGCTGGACGCAATTGGTCATGATAGAAACAGGTTAGGCCTAAGGGGAGCCATGTTGGTGTGTTCCAAGCTGAATTAGCCTCGTCACTGTGAAGGGCTTTTTCATTCAAATGGAAGCGTCACACTGTAATTGTACGAGACAATTCACAATATTCAACCCTTTGAAAATATACCTGATTAAAATCATGTGCAATGAGACGCGAACATCTCTCCATAGACATCAGTATGTTCTCGATATGTTACTGACGCGATCGAGCATTTTAATGCTTTTTTCTGATACCTCGAAGAGGAGGAAATGGGTACACGAATTCATTCATAACTTCTTTTTTGTTAAAGATACGTCGAAAAAAAACCTTCACCATTGCATTTCTTGTGAAATTCTACCCTGATTTGATATGTCACATCACCCCCTTCCGATTTTTTTAAAAAAATTGAATTCAATTCAATATGGCGGCCACCAATATGGCGGACATGAGCTTGGAATACACCAATATGGTTCATCTTTGGCGTACCTGTTTCTATCATGACCATTTGTACCCAGCCTAACTCCTTTATATTTTATAGAGGGTGTTAATGGACTTTTGAATCACCCTGTACAGATTTGCTTGCAATTTCTGATATCGAACTAGAAGCGTCGAAACTCGAAGAACCAACAGGTTAATCTTCTTTTCCAAAGGTTTTACCTTTTGGCATGAACGACCAGGGTGACCCCCCAATTGAAACGGTTTATGAGAGCGATTTATCTTGGGGGGAAAATCTTCCTCTCCCTTACCTTTGGAATCCGGATCGATTCGCTTTTGTCTCGTAGATCTCCCTTCGGCTGAAAGAGGTCTATTGGAAATGGGGTCCCCAGGGGGTGGCGGAATGGGAAGAAATGGAGCCCCAGAAATCGTGAGTACTGCGTCGGTAGATGGGATGGGACACAGCAGTAGGATTCAGCTGTGCTGTTTTGTAGATAATCTCAGTTACTGTAAGAGTTTGTGTACTCCTTGTATTCAAATTACCGCTGCCGTCCTCCGTGGCAGAATGGTTAGCACATCACGCTACGACGCCAACGGGTCCCGAGTTCGAATCCCGACTTGGGAATCGATGTTTGTGAGTATCCATTCATCAATTTCATCATATCATCACTCATCCCATCTTCGCAAATTAGCCAAAAGTGGCACGAAAAGCGAAGTAATATAAAGCAAATCAATCAATCAATCAAATTACCGTTGTGGCGCTAGTATCGTTGCTACTAGATTGCTGGATTCGAGAGCCAAATAGTTCACAAGGCCGACGCTAGATGACGTACGGAATTGAGAGCTCCTTTGCTCGAGCGAATAACGCTCGAACAGGCAAAACAAGCGGTATACGCTCGAAGCCTAGTAGAACAAATGTAACCGTCATTTGTCTGTGGTAATGGGACCTCAAATATGGATCATGAAGTAGAAAACGCAGTGAAATTGAAACTTAACATAATCACCATCTCCATGTAAAAATGTTGTTTAGTCTATCTTAACAATACACAGCGATATATGAAAATGAATAGATGATTATGGGCTGAAGCTACCAAGATAAATATTTTCTATTGTTACGAATAAATGTTGATTTCAACCGCCAATATCCCACCACATGACTTTCAATTGCTGCTATTCAAACCATTTTACATTCGTTTCTTCGAGGAGGAATTGTTTATATTCGAGCACTGTTATGTGATCTCGCGCGGCTTTCCTTGCAGTCTGCCATAGAGACTTGCACTCTGGTTAAAGTACATTACTGGAAATAGGGTTATGATGTAAGAAGTTATTTAGACGCTAGAAGTTCCTTCCATTTACCTTCTTTCATTTAATTTGATTATTTTTTATTTGATTTGATGTTTTAAGTCCACTTTATGCACAGTAAGGCTAATCTGGACTGGACCTACAGTTAAAAGTGGGATCCGAACCACTATGTGCCACCACCGTGACACCTTGAATTACAAGACGACGACGCTACCACTGCGCCATCGTGCAGGACCTCTACCTTCATTCAAAAAATAAGCAAGTAACGTGTCATGTTCTTTCATTTTGCTATTATTACAACATTAAGGAATGTTAATAGTCGATGGTCTTTGTGCCTTCTGCTCTTTCAGCGTCTCTCTCATTTTTGTGTTACCCCCTGGAATTGCGGCCCCTAGGCTATAACCTAGGATAGACTAATGACATCCCCCTGTAACCAACTGACACCCCCCCCCCCTCCACACACACATATGTACAGTAGCGGCGATTGTGTTCCAAAACTCGAGGGGGGCAAGGACAGTTTGCTTTCTCTTGGTAGATAAGGTTTAGCATTAAAATATAGTGCAAAACTGGCAAAAAGTGGAGGGGGCAACTGCCCCCTCGCCTCCCTAATCCCCGCCACTGCATGCGTATAACGCTAGCACACATGTTCCTATTCTACTGCTCAGGATCTACGACTAAAGAGCTTTCCGTACCTAAGATAGGCTTACCATATCTTTTTTTAGGTTGTTTTTTTACAAAAATAAATTGAAATTACTGAAAAGCCTTAACATATTATTATATTATATTAACGTTATTTTCTAAAATCTCTTATGTGTGTTGAAGCAGTAGCATTAATAGCACTCCTACGTTTAACTGTTTTCACGTGATCTTCAATATCACCTCGTCCTTTAGGTGCAAGAAAAAAATAATACTCCATTACAGAGTGTACATTGCACACGTTCACTGTCACTGTCGTTACACAGTTTCAAGAATTTGTATTCCTGCTTCAGGTTAATGTTAAATACACACTTTCATTTGCCCATTGCCAAATGCAAAGCCCTTGTAAATACTTATAATTATCAAAAACGTGTAGAAGAATTACTTCACACGCTTGCAAGACAACCAAGACGCTCATGGAAGTACGGAAACGGAACTGTTCGGAAGTTGATTTCTCGAAGGAAGAAAAGAATCGATCCTTATAATCGATCGATTCTTGACGCTCATACATTCTGATCGTCAATATTCATACCGGTAGCTATTTTAGTAGTACAATAAGCCGGGTTCAAGAACCGAAAGTGGAGCTCGGTGGAGCTCGCCTTAATGGATTTCTCTCGTAAGGCATGAGCTCCATTTTCTTGCAGTGTTGCCAACTCCTCACTCGAAAAAATCACCAAGGTTTTTTTTTGGGTCTAACCTAACCTAAAGCAAGGAGCTGGCAACACTGCTTGAGGCTTGCCATGCATGATGTGCTATACACACGTGCGCGCGCTGGTGCTTTTTATTATTTTTCGTATTGTGAGTAGTAGGTGAAACCCAACGTCCTGGACCAGTCCTTTGACCTACTTTTTATTTTACGACGTTTTACGCGCTAAACTAACCTACAATGAGAGAAAAATGGACAGAAAAAAGCTCTGGCATCACTTTTTAAGCTATTTTTTATGCTAACTTGTTTTTTTGACCTACATTTGAAATGACTTACGACATTTTGCTATAAGGCTGCCTCCCTCTTACTGTCAACTCGGGTGAGGCGTAGCCTTTTACAGTGTATGTTAACGTCACTAGCAGTGTTGCCAACTCGGCGTAGCCTTTTATGGTGTATAATTTTTTAGTGTGTGTGAGTGTACATGTGTTGCCAACTCGGCGTAGCTTTTTGGGTGTATGTTAACCTCACAGTGTTGCCAACTCCTCACTCGAAAAAATCACCAAGGTTTTTGAGTCTAACCTAACCTAAAGCATGGAGCTGGCAATCTTGCTTGAGGCTTGCCTTGCAGTGTTGCCACTTTACTCGAAAAGTTACCAAGGTTTTTTTTTTGGTCTAATCTAACCTAAAGCTGGCAATTTTGCTTGAGGCTTGCCACAGTACATAAAACAATTTGCCAACCTACTGGTTTGCCATAGCTTTTTACAAAAAAAAAAGAGAGGAAAGAGAGGGAAGAGTTAAACAACCGACAATGTTGCTAATATTTACCTACAGCTTTTTTTACTTGACAAGGGCTTAGCCAATTTATATACTGGCGTAACATACACTGGGCAAGAGAGCCGGCAACAAATATATACTGCCGTAAAAGAGATGGATGGATGCCAACACAGTATGTGTGTGCGTGTGTATAGCATTAACTGGTGTTGGCAACCCACTTACAACTAAAAAAATAGAGATGCCAATGTTGCTGTAAGATAAAAAGAGAAAGACTTGTAACCGGTAGCAGTGGTGAGCAAATGCGCCTTATCGTAATTTTCTTCCAAGTTTTGGGGGCCAAATGTTTATGTATATGATTTTTGCAAACCTACCTCTCTCGGGAACACGATGTGCCGCACACACACATATGCGCGCGCTGGCGCCTTTATTATTTTCGTATTGCATACAATATTTATTGTGTTTTTTTTCTATCTACAATCATATTTTTCTTATATATTTTTTTTATTTTTTATAGAGTTGATTAAAGCACATATTTGAGGAGGACAACGCCACCTATATATAAATAAACCCTTCGAATTAACACTAATTAGAATTACCTTACAAAATTTTTCTCATAAGGCATTTTTGTTTTGTAAACACTTTACCACCAACAGATCATATATAAATAAACATACCCCGAAAAAATGCGCTCCATGAAAAGTTGCCCTGTTTGCAAAAGAACCATATCAAGCCAACATTTTGCAAGACATTGTCGCACCTGCGTGCCAGGCAAGCATTTGGCTGCCACCGAACTATGTTCCGGATGCAATAAACATATCACAATTGCGTATGCCAACAAGCATAAGCTTACTTGTCTAAGCGACAGTACATCTGGGGCTCAACCGTCGACCAGCTCCACCAAGAGGAAGGCAGAAGCAACCTCTATTAATGCACCACCCGCCAAACGCGTCAAGACTGTGGCCAAAGCGAACCAGTCTGCTTTCCAGCGTTCGTTAGAGGATTTTTCTTTTATTTCGGAGGGTTCATGCGACGTGCGTAGCTTTTTGGAGAACATGCAAGCGCAAATTATTTCCGTCCTCGGCGATGCGCTTGCAACGCACTCCACTAAATTCTACGCATCGCTACGTTGTCAGTACAAAAAGCCGTCTGATGAAATTTACAGCTTCTGCCACAACACCAAGGCGAAGACGCTGCATCTGGCGGATGTCGAAAACCTAGAGGTTATCTACAACAAGTTTGCCGAGGAGCTGGTGGCAAAGCAGGAGGATCATCAAGCCAAGGGCTCGGGGGGTTCGCTGTGCGGCGAGCCTCACGAACTGTGCGTCAAACTTTGCAAGTTTGTGCCTCTCTCCGCCTCCAGCTACGTTCCCTTACCATCTGATATTGAGGATAAAAAGGCCGTCGTGAACATCCAAAATAAAGATAACAAGTGCTTCGTATGGTGTGTGCTTGCAGCATTGCACCCCGTTGAGCCAAAAAACCAACCTCGCCGAGTTAACCACTACCTACCCTACGAGCCAGAGCTGGAAGATGCGATGGCTGGGATCGACTACCCGGTGAAGGTCTCGGACATTCGCAAATTCGAGGCCCGTACACACAACCCTCGGTTGGCCATCAACGTTTATGGCCTCACCGACAAAAATGTGGTATACCCTATCCGGGTGAGCGACGTAGACGACGACGGTGCGCAGGAAATTCACCTTCTGCTCATCAAGGACGAGACCCACCACCATTACACCCTCATCCGTTCCCTCTCTCGACTTGTTTCGAGCCAACGGAGCAAAGACAAAACCCACATAGAAGTTTGTCGCAGGTGCTTGTCAATATTCGACGGACGGGATCAACACAGTTACCAACATGTTCGAGGTCGCAACATCGCTGTCGAGAAGCTCGCTAACCACAAGCTCTCCTGCAATGCCAACAAGCCTAGGGTGCCAGTCTTGCCCGAACCTGGCACCATGATGCGTTTCAAAATGCACGGTGCCATGGTGGAGCACCCCGCCATCATCATTGCGGATTTCGAGGCCTTCCTCAAACCCCTGTTTATTTGCGATCCCGATCCCGAAGTTTCTTCCACCACCCCTTACCAACTCCACGAGGCATCCAGTTTCGCCTACGTTGTGGTGCGACGAGACCAGCACATCGCCCCCGAGCCCTACGTGTACCGTGGTCCCGACGCAGCCAAACACTTCCTCGAGAGGATGGTTGTGGAAGCCAACGAGATAGGGAAGGTATTGTCGACCCCCAAGTCTATGCTCCCACTGTCCCCCGATGATCAACGTAGACACGACGAGGCCATCGCTTGCCCTGTCTGCGTCGAGGAGTACACCGCCAACAACCGTAAAGTCCGACACCACGATCACTTTAATGGTAGGTATGTTGGTCCTTGGTGTAGCGATTGCAATCGCTTGGCCCGGGACCCGCGTTTTATTCCGATCTTCTTCCACAATGGCTCGGGATACGACTTCCACCACCTGATCAAGCATCTTGGGTACGACAATGCAAGAATTAACGTCCTGGCACAAAACGAGGAGCGTTACATCAGTGTGAGCAAGTTGGTTCGAATCCCAGCATCCGACTCTACCGTCGAACTTCGCTTCCTCGACTCCCTGAGGTTCCTCCCAGCCAGCCTCGATGCTCTTGCAGGGAAGCTGAGCAACGAACAAATGCTCATTACCTCTGCGAATTTTCCAAACTTGGACGCCAGTCTCTTCAGGCGTAAGGGGGTCTACCCCTACGAATACGTCACCGACTCTACCAAGTTTGCGGAGACGTCGCTTCCTCCTCGAGCAAACTTCTATAGCAAGCTGCGAGGCTCGGGCATCTCTGAGGATGACTATAACCATGCTCAGTCCATGTGGCGCGAGCTGGATTGCCAAAATCTCGGGGACTACCACGATGCGTACCTCAAACTTGATGTGACGCTCCTCGCCGACGTGTTCCAGACGTTCCGGGCGACTGCAATGAACATCTACCACCTGGATCCCGCCTACTTCTATAGTCTCCCCGGACTAGCATGGTCAGCCATGTTTCTGGTGACGAAAATCAAGCTTGAGCTTCTTTCGGACGTGGACATGATGCTGTTTGTGGAACGTGCCAAGCGGGGTGGAATGGTCCAGGTGTCGCAACGGCACGCGCGCGCCAACAACCATCACATGGCTACTGGCTACGACTCCACCCAACCGTCAAGCTACATCATGTACACGGACGTAAATAACTTGTACGGGCACTCCATGATGCAGCGACTCCCCTTTAGAGGGTTTGAGTGGGCTGATCCTTCTGAATTCGACATCAAAAACTTCGACGATTCGGAACATGGGTTCTTCGCCGAGGTGGACCTTGAGTTCTCCGAGAAGCTGCAGGATTCGTTCTGCGATCTTCCCCCTGCACCCGAGTTCAAGTGTCCACCCGATTCCAACCAGATGAAGCTCGTCATGGATTTCGAACCCAAGAAGAATTACGTTCTTCACTACCAGAATCTCCGGTGGTTGATGCAGCGAGGGGTCACGGTCCACGCAGTTCACCACATCCTCAAGTTCGAACATTCTCCATGGTTGAAGCCATACATCGAGCTCAACACCGAACATCGTACAGTCGCCACTTCTGATTTCGATCGCGATTTCTTCAAGTTAATGAACAATGCGGTGTTTGGGAAAACTATGGAGAATGTGCGAAATCATGTAGATGTGAGGCTAATATCAAACAAAGCAAAATGTCGCAGGCTCGTAGCAAACCCCTTATTCAAATCGAGGACTATTTATAATGAGCAGCTTGCTTTGGTGCATATGAGGATGAACAAGGTGATGCTCAACAAGCCAATTTATGTTGGTGCCTCAGTATTAGACCTGAGCAAACTGCACATGTTTCAAATATATTATGAGATACTACGCCAGCACTATAACGACAATATCAACCTACTCTACACGGACACAGACAGCTTGGTGTACCACGTTCGCACGGACGATGCATACGGGGATATAGCCAAGGTACCAGCTTTCGTGAACCTCTTCGACACGTCAGGCTATCCCCAGCCGAACCAGTACGGAATCCTGGCCCGCAACAAAAAGGCGCCTGGCAAACTCAAAGACGAGAAGGACGGAGACGTGATTCTCGAGTTTGCAGGTCTTCGTGCCAAGGCCTATACCATCAAAGCCGAGGGCAGCGTTACCAAAAAAGCCAAGGGTGTCGGCAGACAGGTGGTTCGGGAGCATCTCACATTCGAGGACTTCGTCGATTGCCTCAAGACCAGGTCGTCGGTTCTAAGAGCAGAACAGCGCATCCAGAGCGTCGACCATGTGTTAACCACCAACAAGGTGAGGAAGATTGCCCTGGATCCCAACGACGACAAGAGGTGCGTCCTCCAATGTGGAATCCACACACTGCCGTGGGGGCACTATCGCTTAGCAGAAAGCAAAACCTGCAACATGTGCCCATCTTCAACAGAAGATTCATAAAAACAAAACAAAAAAAAATCATTTTGTTAGTCATTACAAAAAAAAAACACTGACAGTCATTACAAAAAACTTTGACCGTATTTTAAATAACCAGCATAATATGAATCTCTTTGGTTTCCGAAAACAAACCAACATGGAGACTGTACACCACACGACGACAGATCATGAATTTCTACCTTCCATGTTAACTAAACTCAGCGGTCTACTGATTGTTCACCTTAACAGCATTTGGACGAAATTGGATGACGATGTGGGCAAGATGTTTTACGTTTTCAACAACAATTTACATTTCTACGAAATTCCGATCGATGGAAAACTTCAAATGATCGTGAATCCGGAAAACGTGGGCGAAATCAAAATATCTACCGGCAAGAACATTTTTCGAATCAAGCACGACAAGATACTTTCTAACATTACGTACGATGTTTCTGCAGGAGATTGTTTATACGTGGAACTCCTAGGAGATTACGACAAACTCATTCCTCTCTTCGTAGAATTGCGAATCGTCTATCCTATTATAAATAACCGTTAACCAAAATGCCTAACGACATTTTCGGCAACACTAAGCGTGTAGACCATGCAGAAGAGATTCTTATGTTGGATGTCCGAATTAAAAAGTTGAGGAGCGATTTGATCGCTTTGCAGGAGACCTTAAACAAAAGTTTAGAGTCGGAGATCGCTACGCTCCAAACGCAATGTCTCGACCCTATTTTGAAAATCGATTCCGAACTGAAAACGCTCATAAAAAATTATGTTGACGTACCTTCTTACGACAACGTTCAAAATATACAGTTGAGCGTGGATAAGCTTCAAAATGATTTGGCCAAATTACAGCAATTTCAATCGAAAAATGAAGATTTGGAAAAATTGAAACTCGAAATCGAAGAACGAACTTCCGCAATAGAAAAGAATTTTTCTGAACTTCAAACCGTTGTGAAGGATATTGATATAGAACGCTTGCATGTTGTTGTTTCCAAATTACAAGAAGAATTCGCCGGCACATTGGAAGAAATTAAATCCAAGTTGCAGACTTTGGAAGATACCATGACGAACCTACCATCGTCGGACGAACTGCAGGTCATCGGCAAAAGCGTCGCGAACATAAAAATTCAATTGGAAGCCTATCAAGATTTCGAACACATTCAAACCACCATCGCTACGCTTCAGGCGTCTCTGGAGTTGATCAACGAAGAAATTAAAAATATTCACGCTGAAGCAAGCGCGTTGACGAGCATTCAAGACACGTTAAGCACGGTCCAGCAGAAGATGGAATATTTGGAAAATTTGAACGTCGAATCGAACCTTGCTCATTTTCATCACGCGCTGGACAACATACAGGCCGACTTGGAATCGTTACGGACGAGCGTACCTTCGAGCGAAGATTTGGAAAAATTGAAAACAGCCGTGACGGCACTATCCGAATCGAGCGACATCAAAAGTTCGTTGAGCGATCTCGAGAGTAGGGTGGCCAATCTCCCCACCTCCAAAGAATTGCACGCTTTGAAAAGAAACATATCACGTATGCTGAAACGACTGGAAACGGAAACGGCGAACGTGGAACAGATTCGAGACGAACTTGCTTCGCTAGTGTCGACGTTGCCCACTTCGCAGAGCGTCGCCGACCTTCACACGCAGTTTACCGAGATGCGAAGCATCGTGAACGATCTTGCCGAGAAAAATTCGAAATTAAATCAAGTCGAGAACCTTCAGAGTATTGTCGTCAACATCAGAGATCAAGTTGGAGTGCTGGAATCCACGCAGGAATCGACGCTGGCCTCTTTCGGTGGCAAGCTGCAAGAGCTCAACGAAAACTACAAGCAGTTGAACGTGGAAGTGAAAATCAAACCGTCATTTTCTACAGTAACGAATACCATAGCCGAACATTTGTTGCCCTTACAAAATACACTGGGACAGCTTCACAGCAACCTTGTTAGCGTCGATACTAAATTCGCTAAACTGCATTCTCTGCAAGCCATCGAAATCAACAGCGTACCCAATCAACAGAGAATCTCCACGTTCGTCGAAGGTAACAAACTGTACATGTTGCATCCTTATCATCCGTACTACAAGTTTCTCCTCGATGGTACGATTCAGATAAACGAATTTTCGTACTGGTCTCACGGCAGAAAAGCTAGCGTTCCCACCATGACCCTGATATCGAATCGCGGTGTCCAGAAAGCTGGAAACATTCCTCTGGCACGTTGGAACGAAACGCGCAACATATATGAAATACACGAAGACGAAGATCTTACCCTTTTTGACGTGAGTGCCGGCGATAAGCTGATCATTCAAAACACGAGCGAGGTGCCACCCTCTTTGAATCCCATCACGCTGGTGCTTCTCTTCAAACGTAATCTCTAAAAAATGTCTAGGCAAGCCATCGTCGAAGAATTGCATAAACCTGCACGCCGCAACTACGAACGTTTGGCGGTGGTGACCAAGGGAATCGACGACCTCTGGCAAAGTGACCTCGTGGAGATGAGCAGCGGCAATTTGAAAAACGTACATAAATTGAACAAGAGCAACAAGTATCTCCTCACCGTCATAGACACGTTTTCAAAATTCGCATGGGCTCTACCTTTGAAGGCCAAAACGGGAACGTGCGTCACGGAAGCATTCAAAACAATTTTTCGCGAAAGCGGCAGACGGCCACGGTTTTTGCAAACAGACAACGGTAAAGAATTTTACAACACCGTATTCCAAAAGTTTATTCAAAAACATGGCATTCGACATTATTCGACCTTCAGCCACATCAAAGCCAGCATCGTGGAAAGATTTAATCGAACCTTGAAAACACACATGTGGAAACGATTCACGCTTCGGGGAAATTACAAATGGGTCGACATACTGCCGGAACTCGTCGACACCTATAATGATACGGTACACAGAACCATAGGCATGAAGCCAGCTGACGTTACGAAATCTGACGAGCAGCGTTTAATTTCTACAGTTTACTGTCCAAAGTACACTCCCGCGACTACCAAGAAGTCAAAATTCAAAATTGGAGACCAGGTGAGGATCAGCAAATTCAAACGCACCTTCGAGAAGGGGTTCACAAAAAATTGGAGTACGGAACTTTTTACGGTGGTTCGAGTTTTATCCGGAAACCGACACACGTATATAATAAAAGATAGTAGCGGCGAGATTTTGAAAGGAAGATTTTACGAAGAGGAACTCTCTAAAACAAAACATCCCGACACGTACCTCATCGAGAAAGTATTGCGTAGAAAAGGTGACAAACTTTTGGTGAAATGGCTGGGACTTCCGGAAAAGAGTTGGATCGACGCAAACGATGTGATCTTGTGAGTGCGTGGAATGTGGTGAAACGTCTACCTGATTCGGAAAATCAAACGAAGAAAAGAAACGGTGAGTTGCTTCCCGACAGCATCCGCTGTCTGATCGTAGGTCCTTCAGGGTGCGGGAAAACAACACTGCTCGTGGACAATTTTCTCCTCGCACCGAATTGGTTAGATTGGAAGAACAGGCACCTCTACGTGTTCTCGAAAAGTCTCGAACAAGCGAAATACCAGCAACTGATGAAACTGTACGATGGTCTGGACATTGCAACTTTCGCATCGGAAATAAAACCACTCGACGATTGTCGTGAAAATTCAGTTGTTGTGTTCGACGATGTCATCCTGGAAAATCAAAATGAAATTCGCAATTTTTTCACGCAAGGTCGTCACAAAGGAATGGATTGCTTCTTCCTAGCTCAAACGTTTTCCAAAATTCCAAAACAGTTAGTACGCGACAACGCTAATTTCATATGTTTGTTTCGTCAAGATCACACCAACCTCAAGCACGCGTACGATGACTACGTAGGCGGAGACATGAACTACAATCAATTTTCAGAACGCTGCTGCTCCCACTGTTGGAACAGTGACGATTTCGGATTCGCGACGATCGACATGACGAGGAAACCCAACGACGGAAAATACAGAAACAAAATCAGCGACTTTCTAAACGTTGCAACGTTGTGAGCAACGACGTGTATAAATAACGTTATGGCGAAACGAAAAATCGAAGACGAAAATCTCAAGTTGCGAAACTACCTCACAAAACGCTTCAAAGGTTGGAAATCCGAGAATCGCGGATTCTACGAAGAGAAGAAACGTCAAGATCAACCTGTGATCGATGCCATCAGCGATCTAGGTAAAGAAATTAAAGGTGTCACGGAACAAAATAAAAATTTGATCAACGAACTCGTACCACTTGCAGCTAAAAGTTACACCGTACCCACGCCTATTTCGAGTATTCCTTCGACACCATTCGAACTGAAGGACGTACCGCCACAACGTCGAGCCATAGGTAGCACGCCGTCGTCTTTGGATAAAATCGAGTTGGGACCTTTGGCACGAGACTACCTGAGCACGGGCAAGTTCGACAAGGATGAAGTGTTCGGATTGTATCCGAGCATGGAGAGTAACGAGGGTGGTGGTGTGGTTTGGAAGATTGGAAAATCGAAGGTGACTTTTGAAGGCAACGACATTAAAATTAATTTAGGCGATAAGAATAGCTGGAACAGGTATCCGGGTACGGTGGGACTGTGGGAACTTGTTGCCAAAAAGCAGCCGAAGGATTACACCGAAGAAGATTACCAGAGTTACAAGGAAATTTTGATCATGACGGATGCCTTATACCAGAACAACGACGCTACGCAGAATAGGGTGAAATCAAGCAGCGGCGAGAAATACAGGAATCTCATCAAGCCGATATGGAACCAGGTGAAAACAGGCAGCGGCGTCAAACTCTACAACACCCTGCCCAAAGAGTTTGTGTGGGTGGACGACGTGCGCAAGCTCATAGACAGGTTGTTGGTTATTGCAGGAGAGGAGAATGCAGGCAATCGTAATTTCTACAACGAGAAGGTTGGCATCGTGGACATGATCAGCACAAAACTTTCCAACTTCATCGTGAACGACGACAAGGGCATAGGTTACCTCATTAAAATTATCAACACGCTGCCTCCGAGATTCTGGAACATGGCCGAAGGAAAGGGACTCGTAAACGACATCATCAACAAGTTACCTTTCGAGATGCATTTACCCGGCTACCAGTACTGCGGACCGGGTACCAAACTCGAGAAAAGATTGGAGAGAGGAGACAAGGGTGTGAATCTGTTGGACGCCGCATGCAAAGATCACGACATCGCTTACAACACCACTCGCTCCGATCTGGATGCACGTCACGAAGCAGACAGAAAGTTAGAGCACGCAGCTTTCGAAAGATTCGTTAGCAGAGACGCTTCGCTGGGAGAAAGAGTTGCAGCACTGGGCACCACCATCGCCATGAACACGAAACAAAAACTTGGATGGGGTGTGTAGAAATAAAAGAATTCTCGAACCGTGAAAAAAATTTCTTCGGTATATAAATAACACTACGTAAAAAAAAAAACTCCAATTGTGTTTGCCATTTATAAAATGAGTAAACAATCACTAGATGCCCAAGCATTAAAACAAATGCTAAATTTGTCAGTAGAGTATGTAAAAATTCAGGAATTGGAAGTCGACAAACCTTACACGATAACTTCCGGTTCAATTGTTTCTACCCAGTATGGTCCCAAGGCGCGTCTGTTGCTCAACGCACAATACAGTCTATTTTTACCAGATCGATACGCTAACATGTTATCCGACGAGAAGCTAGCTATTTTAATCGAGAACAAAACTCAAATCGTGTACAAGGGTACAAAAGAACTTCTTGGTAAGAAAACAAAGCACGTAATAGAATTTGTGTAACAGCTCTGCGTGGAGTATATCCTTGAAAAAAAAATTACACGGAACAAAAAAAAATTTCAGAACATTTATATATAAATAACATACCAAAAAAAATTACACAAAAAAAAATCCTAGAACATATATATAAATAACATACCGTGAAGATAACATATAGAGCATCAACATGAAGCCCAAAGGTGTCGTGTACCAGATACCATACTCCAATCTGAAAAATCTAGGTGCCCTCGATGGGTTACTCACCAAGAAACAACGCGAGAAGAAACGTTCTTGCTTGATGAAAGGACACGGAATGAAACTACTTCTCAGCACACCTCAATTGAGACGCTTGCAGCGTTCGCGGAAACAGCAAAAGATCGGAGGTTTCATATTCAGCATCCCAGCCATCCTGGCAGCATTGGGGGCCGTTGGAAGTTTGGCCGGCGGTAGCGCCGCCATCGCGAAAACCGTCATCGACTCGAAGAAGAACAAGGCGGAATTGGAAGAACAGAAACGTCACAACCTGGCTATGGAGAAGAAGGGGAAAGGTGTGACCAAAAAGCGAAAAAACAACCTCGATGCTTTGAAGAAATATAAAAAAAAGAAGAAGCCCTGTCCAACTTCGATATTGAATCTCTGATCGAACTGTTGGGAATAAGGAACTTCAGGGGTGTTTTCATGTCCGATTCTCTACCCTCTGCTGTGAAGAAAAAAGAGTATGGCGTGGTCAACCTGGATAGTTACAAAAATCCTGGTACACATTGGATATGCTACCTCAAAATTGACGATAACAATGCATTTGTTTTCGATTCGTTCGGTGGCACACCACCTGCCAGGTTGGTAAAGTATCTCAGTGTTGCCAACCTCTACTACAATGACAAACGCATCCAGGGTTTCACCGATGTTAACTGCGGCCACCTATGCCTTTCCGTTCTCGCATACATGTCTAAAATAAATAACCCCTCGGTGGAACATTTTCAGAAAGCATTGTGGAACCTAAAACACGATGGGCGTGTTCCATCTCACGAGCGAATCTTCAATCTTGAAACTCACGCTGCACGACGACATCGTCTATCCTAAATCCGTAGCTCTGCGTGCATTCTACAGCATGTACCTCATACCTAACGTCACGCAGCACAACAACAAAATTAGCGTCGGAAGCGAACACATCGTCGTCACGCCAGGCCAATACAATCTTTCCACTTTGCAAGCTCAATTACCCAAAGGCACGTACCTTTCTCAAAATTCGGTCACGCACAGAGTGGAAATCCTATCGGCGACGGAAACCATAAACCTGGGTACCATGGGAGAACTTTTAGGTTTCGAGAACGACACCAAACTCGAAGCCGGCATCAAACACACGGCAACCAACATTCCCAAATTTCTAGCCATAGAAACTCTGAACGTACACTGCAACGTGGCGGAAGGCATGATCACGAAATCCTCGGACGGGTTGTTGGGAAGTCACAAGCAGACAGGAATCATAGCCACGTTCAAACCCAGTTCCGAATTCATGGAACCGATCATCTACACACCCTCTTCGCCGATCTATTTTCCAGTATGCCGCAACCGCATAGACGACATAGAGTTGGTGGTGACGAACGAGAAAGGAGACGTGGTGGATTTCGCAGGTGCAACAACCACTGCCATCGTGGAGATCAACGTATAATAAATAACACACATAGTAAAAATGGAGCAAATCGAAAGTTACGAATTGCAATCTTTTCCTCCCAACCGTCGCACGTTCGCCAATCTCAACGAGGCGAACAGGGAGATCGAATACGACGTGGACGTAGGGGATGGGTTTGTTCATCCTCACAGAGCGGACCTCTACCTTCAATTCGACGTGGTGAAGAAGGAAAGCGGAGACGCGTTTCCACCCAATGCAAATTTGATACTCGTTGACAACTTCGTGCCTCACCTGTTCTCGCAGGTGGAGGTGAGGAAACACAACACCGTCATAGACAGAATAGACTATCCAGGCATCACGTCGACGGCAGTGGGAACATTGAAATTATCCAAAACAGACGCAGCATACTACCAGGCGGGAGGTTTCGAAGCAGGGACCAAAATATCGACGACAAGTCACACGGTGCTTTTTCCCATGCGTCTGCTGCCGGGTTTCTTCTCGGACTACAAGGAGATCATGTGGAAGGGTGGATTGCGCGTCACGTTTCGAAGAGCGGCCAACGACAACGACGCACTGATGCGATACACCAACTTGAACGCCGACGGCACGCCGATAGCCAACACATTACCTGAAGCGGCCAAGTGCGTCATCCGGAGCATGGAATTGAGAATGCCGATCGTGGAATACGAAACAAACTACGCCCTCAAGTACAAAGCAGAGATCTTGAAGAGTCCGCAGGTGTCGATTCACTTTCACGGTTACCAGTGTGTGCAAAAGATGGCGTCGGGAAGTCACATGGAATTCGACGTGACGACACAGTTCAACAACATACAGTTCGACATGCCAGATTTCGTCGTAGTGCTCTTTCAGACCGCACGCAATAACAATCAGGAGAAAGATTCCAGCAAGTTCGACGACTGCAAGATCAAGAACGTTTATCTGAAAAATGGACGCAACGAAGTGTTCCCGCGCGAGAATTACAACCTCGACATGACCAAAGACGATTACCTCAAACTTTACGAAGCTTACACCTCTTTTAAACGCGTGACCGAGGGAAGCATGGACATGTACTACACGCCCAGCGAATTCAAAACCCGCAGACCCATGTTCGTCATCAACACATCTAAGAGGAAGCAGGTGGTGGTCAACGATCGAACCAACATCAAGGTCGTCTGCGAGTTCAACAGTCCGTTGCCCGAGAATACCGTATGCAGTGTCATCCTGGTCGCCGAGAAGTCCTTCGTCCACGACGTGAAGAACGAGAGGGTCACAGAGCAGTTTTAACAAGTTTTTAACATTTTTTCTTGCACAATAAGAAATTTCTGTACTAGCACAATCAGTTTCAATAGCACAATACGAAAATTTCACTAGTTCAAAATATCAGTTACAATATTAATTTCATCAGTTATGAGTTACAATATCATCAGTTTTTGCACTATAGCACAAGACAATCAGAATTTTTGCACAAAAATTTTGTTGTTGTTGTACATGAGAAAATTAACAATAACATTATTTTTTATCGTTTCAGATGCTGTCGAACATCAAAAACACATACACATACAAACACACGCTAGAAAAAATGCATGCAACTTTATTTGTAACACACACATACATTCTCCATCTTCATCAAAAAATATTATAATAAACATAATTATTATTATCTATATCTCACAATAAAACTCTATCTCCAAAAATATTACAACATCAAATAACACTAGAGTCGTTAGTACACGTTACATGCATTACGGAGGTCCTCTGTAGGGTTTCATGGAAGTTTGGGGGAAAAAAAAAAACACGTGAAACTCTACAGAGGTGTGGTTATCTAGAGCCGCAGCCATTAGAACCTTTTTGGGTGGGGCACCACGCACCCTGGCGGGGTTAGGGGCCAGGCATCCTAAAAAACAACAATTATTATTTGTTTGTTTGTGCCACAATACGAAAATAATAAAGGCGCCAGCGCGCGCATATGTGTGTGTGCGGCACATCGTGTTCCCGAGAGAGGTAGGTTTGCAAAAATCATATACATAAACATTTGGCCCCCAAAACTTGGAAGAAAATTACGATAAGGCGCATTTGCTCACCACTGCTACCGGTTACAAGTCTTTCTCTTTTTATCTTACAGCAACATTGGCATCTCTATTTTTTTAGTTGTAAGTGGGTTGCCAACACCAGTTAATGCTATACACACGCACACACATACTGTGTTGGCATCCATCCATCTCTTTTACGGCAGTATATATTTGTTGCCGGCTCTCTTGCCCAGTGTATGTTACGCCAGTATATAAATTGGCTAAGCCCTTGTCAAGTAAAAAAAGCTGTAGGTAAATATTAGCAACATTGTCGGTTGTTTAACTCTTCCCTCTCTTTCCTCTCTTTTTTTTTTGTAAAAAGCTATGGCAAACCAGTAGGTTGGCAAATTGTTTTATGTACTGTGGCAAGCCTCAAGCAAAATTGCCAGCTTTAGGTTAGATTAGACCAAAAAAAAAACCTTGGTAACTTTTCGAGTAAAGTGGCAACACTGCAAGGCAAGCCTCAAGCAAGATTGCCAGCTCCATGCTTTAGGTTAGGTTAGACTCAAAAACCTTGGTGATTTTTTCGAGTGAGGAGTTGGCAACACTGTGAGGTTAACATACACCCAAAAAGCTACGCCGAGTTGGCAACACATGTACACTCACACACACTAAAAAATTATACACCATAAAAGGCTACGCCGAGTTGGCAACACTGCTAGTGACGTTAACATACACTGTAAAAGGCTACGCCTCACCCGAGTTGACAGTAAGAGGGAGGCAGCCTTATAGCAAAATGTCGTAAGTCATTTCAAATGTAGGTCAAAAAAACAAGTTAGCATAAAAAATAGCTTAAAAAGTGATGCCAGAGCTTTTTTCTGTCCATTTTTCTCTCATTGTAGGTTAGTTTAGCGCGTAAAACGTCGTAAAATAAAAAGTAGGTCAAAGGACTGGTCCAGGACGTTGGGTTTCACCTACTACTCACAATACGAAAAATAATAAAAAGCACCAGCGCGCGCACGTGTGTATAGCACATCATGCATGGCAAGCCTCAAGCAGTGTTGCCAGCTCCTTGCTTTAGGTTAGGTTAGACCCAAAAAAAAACCTTGGTGATTTTTTCGAGTGAGGAGTTGGCAACACTGCAAGAAAATGGAGCTCATGCCTTACGAGAGAAATCCATTAAGGCGAGCTCCACCGAGCTCCACTTTCGGTTCTTGAACCCGGCTTATTGTACTACTTATTTTCATGTTCAGATTCTCAAAACCCAGGACATTTTGCAATCCCGTACATCACTCCGGATAGCACTAAAAAAAACAGGACTGTCCGGGCTAATCCCGGACGTATGGTAAGCCTAACATAAGATTTCAGCATTAGCGTTTCCTCCACAGTGTATTTGCCTACAGGAAAAATACACTAAAAGTTGAAGGTTCTTCTCTACCATACTCCATGTCCGTAGAAGTTCCAAGGACATTATAACTGACATTGCAATATATAGCTTCCAAGAATTCTCCCCAGCCAACGGTGCAAGATAATGCGAGCGTCGCGGAATAACCATTAAATCTGATGGAGCAAGGGGAGAAGCCAGCCAGCCAATAAAGTCTTCGCGAAACTTTCCACAAGTCGAAGTAACTCGACTCTGAAGCTTTTTTGTTTGTTGATGTATGGAATGTGAGAAGACGAGAGAGAGAGAGAAATTTCTGCCTTGAGGAAGGAACAGGTTGCTCGTTCAAAACGCAACGAGATCTATTTCTTTCTCCCACTTTCTCTGGAACTAGACTTCTTGATTTTGCTTTATTTTTCTCTGTCTTTCTCTCTACATCTCCCTCCCCCCTCTCTCTACATATAGATTTCAGTGTTTCTCTCTTTTTCCTGATACATATCATTTCCACCCTCCTTCCCCCTCTTTCTTCCTTTATCAGTATATGACCTACAGAATGTCCTAAAAAATGGGAACAAATGACGTAAAGAATGCAAAAAAGACTATTAAATTTGTTAGTTTCAGGTTAAAAATTGAAAAGAAAAGGCAATTAAACAAAATTCAATCTTGCTTTAAAAGAAAAAAAGCACCAAATGATACCACATGTACATTCAATTACAATATGCAACGAGGAATTCGAATGGAAGGAAACAACCGAATAATTTTAAAACAATTTTATGAAAAAGTCCTAGATGAACGAGTGAATTGATGTAAAATGCGTTAATTTCCCACATCTTTGCCTGGTGATGTAGTGTGGTGTGTTTCTGTGGCACTGTAAGGAAAATAAATCCTGCGATATATACACTATGTACCAAAAAGTAATTTGGCACGTGTACAAAATGGTTGTCTGGTGGTGCGAACCCTGTTAGGACCTCGTGGAGAAACCTCTTGCTGCTATAACAGCAGCCACTCTGTCAGGCATGCTCTCGACTAGTTTGTGGAGGACGTCCATTGGAATGTGTCGCCATTCCTCTTGCAAGATCTCACTCATTTGGACAATGGAATTTGGCTGCATCTCCCGAGACCTCACCCGCCAGTCCAATGCCTCCCAAAGGTGTTCTATGGGATTGAGATGAGGACTCTGTGCAAGCCAGACCAATCGGGGAACATTGTTGTCGGCATACCACTGCATAGTAGCCTCCGAAACATGCCACCTAACATTGTCATCCTGGAAGTAACAGGGGTCCATTCCGTAAAAAACGTTACAAGGTTGGGAGCATTTCATTGTCTAGTATTGTACAGTATGCCTGTGAGTTCATTGTGCCACGAACAACCACCAGTGGTCCCACTAAATGATACTAAATGAATCAAATTAGTTACTAAATTAACCACCATCATAGGTGTCCAATTACTTTTTGGTAGATAGTGTATATAGGCCTATGTTCACCTTGGTGAAAAGACTCAAGAATATTGCCAAAATGAAAGAAGTGACAAAATATGACGAAACAATACACGAATATTGCCACAAATGACGGGAAAATGCCGAAAATCGGGTAAAATGACCTAAAACTTGAAAATTGGCAAAAAATGCACTTTTAAATTACCTTTTTTAGGTTCTAGACGAAGGGTAATATTGTGTATATTTAATGGGCATCGTGTTCGAGATGTCAGAAAAAGGATGACATTTCATCAACTCCCGCTCCCAATTTATCAGTATATCTCTAATGCAGGAGTTCCCAACCTTTTTCGTTCCACGGCACCCTTAGTGTTTCAATATTTTCCCGCGGCGCCCAAGTCAAAATGTAAACCTATCTAACACTTGCAAATCTCAGTTTCGTGTGGTTCAGAACATATTGTGTGTAAAATGTACTAAATGAGCATATATTTGGAACAATGATATGATTTCACTGAAAATATTGGAACATATCGCTGCGCCCTGTAAGCCAACCACAGCGCCCCATGCGCTCGCGGTGCACACTTTGGGAACCACTGCGTCTAATATATGTCGTTTTTACCTTATCTCTCTCCCCCCTTTCCTTAGAAATGTATCTTTATCTATCTTTTTCTCGCATCGACTCCAGGGATCCCGGGTTCGAATTCCAGCCTGGATATGGGCGTTCTTTGTTAGAGCCTATTCATCAATTTTATCACCACTCATTCTCATCTTCGCGATTAGCAAGAAGTTGCAGAAAATCGAAGTAAATTAAAACAAATCAATCAACCAATCCTTTTTATCTCTTCATCTGTATTTCCCTCTCCCTCTCTCTCAACATTTCTCTCTTTTACACAGTCCTTTATGTCTCTCCATCCCTACATGTAGATTTCACTTCTGTTTTCTTCTTCCTTATACTTGTCGCTTTCTCTCTCTCATGCTCCATCTTCCATTGTCAATATTTCGCTACCTCTCTCCATATCTCTCTGTCTCCATCTCGCTTTACCTTATGTCTTTCTTTCTTTTCTTAAAAAACGTCCCTTTCTCTTCATCTATCTTTTCCTCTCCCCCTCTCTCTCTCTCTCTCTCTGTCTCTAAAATCTCTCTCTTTTTTCCATTCGTCTGTCTTTCCCTCCGTCTCTACATATATATTTCAATCTTTTTCTCTTCCTTTTCTCCTTATCATGTCACTCTCTCATTTCTCTCTCTCTCTCTCTCTCTCTCTCTTTGTCTTCATTTATTAATACTTCTCTCTCTCTCTCTCTCTCTCTCTATTTCTTCTCTACTCTTTCTCAATCTGAATCTTCCTTTCTCTCTATAACATATATTGCTTCTATCTTAACATTCTCCCTCTCTTTTTATCCTCATACATGTTGCCTTCTCCCTCCCTCTGTCTCACCACCTCTCTCCGTCTGTATAACACATATTTCATTTACCTTATATCTCTCTCGCTTTCCTTATGATTGTTTCTTCCTCCAACTTTCGCTCTTCATCTATATTTCTCTATTCTCTTTCCTGCTTCTAAACATCTTTCTCTCTCTCTTGCCTTATCAATATGACTCTGTACCCCTCCTTCCATCCCTATCAGTCTATCTCCCTCTCTCAGTCTCTACATAACAATTTCACACTTTCTCTCTCTCATTCTCCACCTTCCATTATCAATATTTCTCTATCTCCATATCTCTCTGTCTCAATAATACATCTCACTTTTACCTCATACATCTCTCTCTCTCTCTCTCTCTCTCTTTCCTTATAAACGTCGCTTTCCTCCTCTCTGCCTCTAAACATCTCTCACCCCCTCTGCGTTTGTGAATCTCGCTTCCTTCTTCCCCTCCCTCTCTCCTCGCGTGAATCTGAGAAGATTGTATCTAGGCAACCCAGCAGGTGCTCATCTCGTTGGCGGAAGCGAGAAGAAATTTTAGGAAGCTGAAAAGGAGCAAATCGAGTACCTGCTGCAATTTGAGGAAGCATTGAATTGTGCTACTTGATCTTGATCCTGTGTAAACTCAATTAAGGATGAGAGATGAAAAGTTTCTTGAAGGAGAAGCAGGGTGCCTGAAAAGAAGTTGTGTTAAAAGATGCACAAGCGGCACTCCGTGTTGAGGTCTCAGTTTGAAAGTTCTCGATTACATTCAAATTTCATACATGTTTGCAGGTCACGTAGGTAGTCCTGCGAAGTTTTAACCCTGTATATGGCCCGGTTAAGATACCAGAGTCCCATATGGTTGAATCAGGTACAAAAAAAACACATAGGTTCTTTGGGACTCTGTGGAGCAAGACCGCCCTTAAAGGCATAGAAAGGGAGAAAGCGAGTGGACGGAGCGATGCAGTACACGCTGCGGGAAAACCGGCTAACTTCAGTCGCTCTTACTCCTCCACGCAATCCCATTCCCTTTCACGCGCAGAAACTTGCTTTCACTCGCTCCTCCAGAGATTCCCGGGACAGCTTATAGTTACAGCTCTTCTCTGCTCCTTCTTGAAGTGGTGTGCGCTGTATAAAATTACGAATAGCCCAAATTTGCACTGAAGTTTCGCGACGTTTCCTCCTAATCACACAAAGTACAGAAAAATGCTCGTTTTTACTTATTCAATTTTGAACTTTGAAGTGGGATAATTGATTGATTGATTGATTTGCTCTACTTTACTTTCTGCTTTTGTGCCAGTTTTGGCTAATTTGCGAAGATGAGGATGAGTGATGACATGATGAAATTGATGAATGAACACTCACAAACATCCATGCCAAAGCCGGGATTCGTACCCCGGACCCTTGGCGTCGTAGCGCGATGTGCTAACCACTCCGCCACTTAAGATGGTGCTAACAAAATATTCTCCATTGACTAGTGATTGGTGAGTTCATAATCATTGTTTAAAAGAAAGATATGTCATAATGATAAAAATACATGAAGTTTAGAAATGTTTATCGTAAAAGGATTTTAACTTATTTTCACTCATAATAACTTATAAGTTGTAGGCGAAGTACTAACATTATCTAACAATATTCAATATGCGTTACGTATCCTCGCAGATGATCTTTGAATACATAATTTCAGCATACCGAATCCAAAAGTGAAACACAATTTTGTCCATTATGTATAGTTTTTGCAGAAAACAGCAATATGTTAAGTGTGTTGATTTCACAATAACACGTATAGTTCCATAATTTTTCAATAGATGGCTCTGTTCAGATGATGGTAAAATATTGTTTTTCCGCATTACATAACCTACACTTCTGAACTATAAATGTATAATGATAAGTAAACATTTAATCCTCCTTTCACGCCACAAATTCGCATTTAAATTATGTCGACTTCGGTTACGAAAGTGCTATTTACGAAATTTCTCACGAAATTTTTTCCCATAAAATGTCTGAAAGTCAATGTTCCGAGCCAAGCCGAAAACTTCTTAGGGTTGAGTGTTTTAATCTTAAGCATGCAGTGACACATATTTGTTCGAAAATGACATTACATAACACTGGCGGCTTCAGGGGAGGGGAGGGGGGTATGATGGTACAGCCGTACCCCCTGTTGTTTCACGGGCGCCGGGGCGACATGAAAGGCAAAACGTAGTCGGATTTTATTTACTGAATGCATCCTTTGGGGTAAACTTGTTCTTGTTCTTGTTCTTGCGCATATTTGTTGCTATGCAACTTCTAAATTGCAAAGTTCCGACTGAAACACTTTGGAGATATATAAGAGGAAAAGATGCCAAAACATCATTCTTTTTGTTTGCTGCTTCAATCAACTGTCAACAATCGTGCGGAACCTGTCCTCTAATGTCAACAATCCCTTATAAGATCCATTCTCACTTTTACGAATTGTCGGTGTTTCTTTTTCCGTTCACTGCTTCAGAACGCAGCAGGCGGCTGTTCGGAAGGGCTACTGGAAGTTTTGGAACATTTTAATAATCCGCAACAATAAGCGGGAGGATAAACATTTTTTAAAAAATAGTTCGTAGTAGTGCTTCCCTTCGGATACTCAGTTGTTGTCTGGTAGTGAGTGAATCGCATGCATTAGAAGAGAAACGTTCGAAATCAGGTGAGTTATTGAAATCGTTAAAAAACAACCTACTTCCAGCGAATCACTTTTGTACACTTTTCCCGAACAGTATCATAGTGAAAAAAAATTTGCGATTCGAGATTCGAAACTAGAAATATTGACACTTGAATTTTGGATAACATTAGTTACGTCAGGTTTAGTGTTGTTTTTATTTTTGCTTCTCTGCTGGCGTTTGCTTTTGAAATCACAATAAAATATTGCTGCAAGAATTGGACATTTCTTGGTAAAACTACGTATAGTATTAGGTACGGCTAACAACAACAAAACGAAACGTGAGTTAACCAACCATTCGTCCGTGAATTTAAGTTATTGAGAGACAATGAGAACACGTAACATTTCGCCCCTGAGGAAAAAAGTTAACCAAATCATACGTCTTGGACAAGTATTTGAGTGAAGTAGTCGTACCTAATTCTATAGTTTGACCCATTTCTCATACTTCCGGTCGTCTTAATGATTCTAAAAGTAAGAAACAAATTATCTTTTATCGTCCCCAAAAGAAAATTCAATATTTGGATTAGACATGTAATTATACTGTTCGGAACACTGAAGTTTCCGATTTCTTCTTTGTGGCTTCTAGTTTTTAGTATGTTGGTATGTATACGTAGGACCAAAAATCTAAATATTCAGGGATAACACGGTAGCTAATGGGGAAGATGTTTAGATAAATTATCATGCATTTATTTAACTTTTCTTCTCAGGGGCAACAGGTTACGTGTTTTGATTGTCTCTCAATAACTTAAGGTTTAATAAATTATATTGTATGCGCATTTTGTATTTTATTTAACCATATGCTTGGGTTTTCCCCAAACAAAGAGCCAAGTGTGGCAACATTTTTATTCCTGACAGCAATGTTTTAATGCCCCCCTTCTCCCTCTATATAATATATAATACCATTCGATTGTGAAGTTTCGTTACGTTGTTTCTAACGTGAATAGTGCAATAATCCGAGTACTTTGAAGCTGACTGGAAATTTATTATTATCATGTTCAAAGAGAGATAAATCTCCACGTATGAAAGGCAAAGGAATCATATTATGCATTTATATGATGCATATTCGTATATACCCAACCTACACGTCTCCCCTTCACACACAAAATACATAGTACATGCATAGACCCATATGATGCCGGACAAAACAAGTTTCCTTCTAAAAGATATTTATATATTTAATTTGTAACGTACAAATTACACAACACATCCACGCACCAAATATCAATGTAATAGATTCCGATATATTAAATTCAAATATATTGGACTTTTTATATTGTATATAATTAATGAAACTATATTAACTATTTCATTATAATAAGAAGGATATCATTACATACCTTCTTGTTATCAATAAATATTTAACATTACTTTAAGTATGCTTGGCTTAAAAATTGCACAGTATTCACAGAAATTAATTAAAATATTACACACAACCAAAGAATCTTTTGTATGGAAGTCCACAGATACAGTTGTAACAAATGTTAGTTTAAATTTTGGTTCTTTAGAAAGAGCGGTTATATTTTTTAGAGCGGCGGAGTGGTTTATATAGTTGTTGCAAAATGCAACAACACTTGGTTAATAATTCCAAATGAGTACAGCCAGTAATTTTATACTATTTAATGTTATTGATTTCTGGTTATTTTTACCGTAATAATGCTAACAATATAGAAAGTAACTGGAGCCTTTACTCTTTGAACTTGATTACAGCAATTGAATGGAACACCCTCTCCCATAAACAGTGCCGGCGATTAGGTTCCAAAACCGGGGAGGCAAGGTGCTAAAACTGAGAGGGGGAGTAAACACAGAATATTTCCGTTTGTAGATAAGGTTTAGCATAGTACAAGAGTGGCAAGGGTGGCGAAAAGTGGGGAGCAACTGCCCCCCTCGCCCCCCCTAATCGCCGCCACTGCCCATGAAGCAAAAATGTATTTGTGTCATCTTGACTACCTGTATTCATAGGCGGAGTTCTGGAGGGGCCAGACCCCCCTGGCCCCCAACTTAAAAAAAGGCTAAAAAAATAGCACATGATTAAGTTCAGTTACTACATTTTTGTTATGAAGCCATACGGCAAATCTTGACGTTTGGCATGATGGCACGTGCGGTAATTGCGATGCAATAGCGGGTCTTAGACGATTTGATTGATGTATACAGTTCGAAGAAAGAAAAATGTAAAATGACTTTGTGTTGAGTCAACAGTTACTGCTGAGGCATCAAAAGAACTTTTCAATTTAATGTTTCTAAAATTTCTGAAGCTTACTATTGTACCGCAACTTTTTAAAAGTAATATGAGTATTGTATGAATAAAAAATTAATGAAATGCAAAATACAGTAATCGTATTGTTTTGATTCTTTTAAAACTGACAACCGATGTACTAATTAATATTTGTTTACTTAAGCGAGAAAATTTAACATTTTCAAATCTAAAATTCCTAAAACGCAGTGTTTTTAAGTTGTTTTTTTTTATTTCCGGGGAAAGGCCTCCGGACCCCTTATAAATTAGGGGATATTCAATACCTGAGGGTTATTGAATATTCCCTAGTTTATAATATCATATTCTTCTACCAGAGTCTGGCCCCCCCAAAGCAAAAGCTCAAACTCAGTCCATGCCTGTATTGAAAGAGAGGCTGTATTAAATAGTTTCAGAAAGCTGCTTGGGATGGCAGCACTGGCAATATGTAAACGCCTGAATAGCATAGGAATGAATTTAGCTAGATTTCAATAACATTTCACGTATTTATTACTTAATTAATTATTCTAAACCCACTTATTCAGACTCCTTGAGTATACTACTTGCCTTGTTCTACAATTAGATCTACAATTGTACACGTTACATTAATGATTGAGATTTCTGTTTACAAAGATTTGCAAACTTCATGTCGCTCAAAATACTAAGGTGGTTTAGTTGATTTCTCAATCATGAGTTTCATTATTTTCTGTTTTTGGTGTTTCATTATTTGGGCCAAGGAACATTCTGGAATAACGCTAAGGTTATTGCGGAAGTGACGTTTTAAAACAAATGAAAACCGTCCCAGTGAGACAGTTCGAGTAGCGTGAGGATAGAAGTAGATTTGCGGAAATGGACAGAGGTAGCTAGTAATGATTTCATGGGGCATGTGAATGCCCGGGAGAGTACAGCATGTCTGAGGACCATAAGTTGCTGTGAGAGCTAAGTCTGTATTCGAAAAATGTCTAGAAGTCTGGCCTCAGCCATAGAAATTCGATCAAACCATTAAAGAAGTTAGAATTGGGCAAGACTTGCCTTTTAACCAGTTCGAGTCCTTGTCGCATAAAACAGTAACAAAATAATATGAAAAGATTACAATAAAAACTAAGTTAAATCTCTTATATCCGCAAGACGGCTGAAACTTGCTAGTTCATTTAATTTGAATATTTGTACTTAAGTATTCTGCATTGAGAAACATTGTTGAAGGTGGCATTTCGCTTATTTCACGGAAATAAGCTGTATTTGCGACATATCGAGTAAGTTTTCTTCGTCTCTTTTTGCCTTCGGTAACACGCAAAATGGCGATCACAGTTTCACTACCGTACTCGGCATGCAGTGTTTCCACCTAACTGTACCCAAAAATACCTACGTAGCCCCACAAACAATTGACGCATAGCCCCACGAACCATTTTCGGTAAGGTTAGGTTAGGTTGGGTCAGCCCCACAAACCATTTGCGGAAATGTACCTTCTTCAGTTACAAAAACACGTGTTTGGAAACACTGACCGGTATTTACCGTGATTACGTCATCACACACACAGGCAACATCCGGCTGGAAGGAAATGGATGCAACAGCTTTCGTGCATCGGCCACACATTTATATCGAAAAATAAGTGATTTACCGGCAAAATTCAATGAACGATGCGAGAAAACACTTCCCCGAACTTCCACAACTATAAAGAAACTGCATTCGGTAAGTAATTTCTCCTGTAAATTTGAAGAAATCCGTCTTGCGGATATAAGAAATGTACGAAAACTAATTTTGTAGGTATACGAAAAAGTGGCAGGTAGTTCCACATGCACTTATAAAGGTACAGTGAACAATTAATAATACCCAAAATAATATTATAACACCATTAAGCCTTGTTTCCATGATTATGAAAAACTAAATATGCTGACCAAGGCAGTAATTTATTTTTATTTATTTATTAAAAACATAAACTAAACGTAACGTTTCAACCTTCTAGCAAGGTCTTCTTCAGACTCTGTATCAAGTACAAATATTCACTTTTGTACTTTTGTACTTGATACAGAGTCTGAAGAAGACCTTGCTAGAAGGTTGAAACGTTACGTTTAGTTTATGTTTTTAATAAATAAATAAAAATAAATTACTGCCTTGGTCAGCATATTTAGTTTTCCAAAATAATATATTGAAAAGTTGGGTTTTAAGAGAAAAACACAAGTTCCAGTTGGGGAGCAAAATGAGAGACAGAATGATGTACTGATTTAGGCGCCTCTTGGGCAACTATCACCCAAACATTCGAGTGACATTAAAGTTATACTGTTACGTTCAGACTGGAAAATCATTGAAGACTGGTGAGGGTGGGGGAGATAGATTTACATGCATGCCCTCGCAAATATGTACATTTTTATATGTATACATAATGACATTAAATATAAAATACTAAATATTTAAAAATACATTATTACTACATAGAAAGGAAATAGCTATTTTGTTACTTTTGTACATATCAGATATTTAACTAATAAACTAATTCCTTTACTAACTGGTTAATGATGCAATAAATAACAAAATAGTTGAAATAGTTTTAGCATGTAATAGTTGAAATGAAGTAGTTTTGTTTTCTCTTTCTATTAATATAAAGAAGTTAGATTTCATTTATCTTAAATTCTTCTTTTACTTTTATAGTGCATATAGTACATATGTATATCTATTGGTGCATATCTGTTAACGGTCTCTTGAAAGAGATAGGCTGTGTTTTCCATATTATCCTTAGTAAAGTATATTTGAAGTCAAAACTTATTGAAAAAAATATTTGCCTCCCCTGGAATTTTTTGGTGGGGGGATTTTTGAGACCATGATTGTTGGTGGGAGTAAATTCCCCCCGTTCCTCTAGAATTTCGCACCCTTTGCGTGGCAGGCACGTATCTAGAAATATGTCCGAACCAAGTGTCTCAAATTAATAATAATAAAAATAGTTTTCAAAATGTAATAATTATATTAAATTAATTAAAATAGTATTAGTTAAAATATTGAAATTAAATAATACGAATAAATAAAAGGATGGTATAAGAATAGAGATATAACAGCAAGTATCTAGCTTACGTGTAGTTAAGGTCGGCAAAATTTGTAAAACAACATCTGCCCTGACAAGGAAATGAATGTCAAATATAAAAAGAATTGAATATTTAATGAATATAAAATAGGATGTTTGATCCAGTTGACCAGAAATGAAGGTCCTGGTTCTTTTTATGAATGGTACGTTAAAAGTAGTAATAAACCTTGCGCATATCATTTATAATGTATTCGACACCTTGTGTGAGATCTGCGTGTGTTCCAAATACACAACAGATGTATTAAATGGGACGAGAAAAATATTTAACGGCGTAGTACAGATTTAGGTGAGTTTTGTCTATGATTAATTGGATTTAATCGTTGCTGTAGGCATCATGGCGTATGTGCCAGGATTTGACAAATATGATCCAGACGAAGGAACCATTAACTCTTATTTGGAAAGATATGATAATTATTGCCGAGTTTTCAACATATCTGAGGAAAGCAAAGTTCCTAGATTCATATCTGTAATTGGCGCCAAACCTTATGAAGTGTTACGCGAGTTGTTCTCTCCAATACTACCAGAGAAGAAATCGTTCAAGGAAATTTCTGATAGGCTCATTTCTTATTACAATCCAAGTAGTAATTTTATAGTGCAACGCCTAAAGTTAAGAAAATGTACGCAATTGGATGTGGAGAAGGTTGAAGATTTTACAAGAAGGCTCCGAAAGATAGGTGAAGCATGTGGATATGGTGAGTTTTTATCTATTGCATTGTTTGACACGTTCGTGAGCGGTTTAAGGTCTGACGTTATTAGGAAGAAAATAATAGCAGAAAATATCATGGAATTCCAGAAAGCTTTTGAGTTAGCTAGATAAATGGAAAAACTTGAGTGTGATATGAAGGATTATTACCGTGAAGTGAACTTAAAAGGCACAATGAATAATATTAAGTGCAAGGGCAATGACAGAAGATTTCATGAAGTGAATAAGGTTTCACGTAAAAATGAGATTGATTCCAAATTTAGCAATCAGCAAAGTAATCTTCATGGTCAAGGTAATAATTCAAAATCATATAATTCAAAGTCCAAAGTGCAAGGGCATTATGAAGGAAGTTTTTGTTCGTTTTGTGGGAAGCAAGGACATAATTATGTGAAATGTTATAAAAGGATTAACATTGAACGTAGAAAATCCACAAATTATGAACTCAATAACAAATTTGTTGCTCATACAACTGAGTTAGAATCCGCACCTAACTCTGAAGCTAATCCAACAAACACAGCTGCAACTCAAGATTTATTTATTGCCACTATTTTTACGCATTCTAATGATACTCAAATCAACTTTAATAGTAAAGTTGATAAAGAAGAAATCGTGGATCATGCATCCAAACTTCAATCATCACAACATGTGGTCAACGATTCGGAAAATGATATAAAAGTGTGTACAAGGGAACTAGATTCCAACATTAACCAGCGTACATATTTAATAGATATTAATGTACATGGTCATGAAGCCAAGTTTGAGATTGACACTGGATCCTATGCATCTGTAGCTAGTAAAGATTTTTATCAAAAGTTTTTGCATAATGTACAAATGTCTGAACCTAACTGTACATTGAAAGGTGCTGATAATAATGTGATACCTTTACTGGGAAAAGTTAATGTGAATGTTGCGTGGATAAATCAGTTCTATTGTCCAGATTTGTACATAATTAACTGTCATTTAGAATATCCGCTTTTAGGAAGAAGTTGGATTCAAATTATGATACCCAAGTTACATTGTGAGTTGACTGAAATTTGTGCAAGGGGAACTTGTTCTCCGCAGTCTGATATTATTGCACACAATGTCACAGGAAATAATGCAATGAACTCTGATGTTCGTAATGTCAAGCATATATTAAATAAATGTGACAATTGTATAAAAACTAATAATGTACAAGGGATCGTTGATATTATAAAGGAAGAATTTCATTCTACTTTTGATGGCGATTTAAGCTTGCCTATAAAAGATTTTAGAGCTGATATTCCATTAAAACCTGACGCAACTCCAATTTTTAAGAGATTTTACAATGTACCTTATGGAATTAAAGATAAGGTAAAATCAGAATTGGATAAATTGGTAGAAAATTGTATTTATGAAAGAGTTGACACTAGTGAATGGGCCAGTCCGATGGTTGTCATTAAAAAGGAAAACGGAGATTTGCGCATTTGTTGCGATCTAAAAAGTACATTGAACAAATATGTAGAAAATGCTTCTTATCCCCTACCAATGTTAGAGGATATTTTCCAGAAAGTTAGAGGAAATGCCGTATTTGTTAGTTTGGATTTACAAAAAGCTTATTGGCAAATAGCTTTAAGTGAAAAAGCAAAAAGGTTGCTTGTAATGAACACGCCATGGGGATTATTACAACACACAAGATTGCCGTTTGGAGTTAAAATTTCGTCTCAAATATTTCAGAGAGTAATTGAACAAATATTGCAAGGTCTGCATTATGTAATTCCATATCAAGACGATATTCTAATTTGTGGATCTAGACTGAATGAAACGGTTAGCAGATGTATTGAGGTCATGCACAGGTTAGCACAATATAACGTGAAGGTTAATTTGGAAAAGTGCAAGTTCTTTAAATCATCCATTCAATACTTAGGATATGAACTCTCTGCGGAAGGAATTAAACCATGCCAGTGCAAGGTTGAAACATTGCTTAATTGTCCACGTCCGCATGACGTGAAGGAATTGAAGTCGTTTTTGGGAGGCATTAATTTTTTTCGAAGGTGCATTCCAAATATGATTATACTGATTCCAGCCTTGTACAATTTATTAAAGAAGAATGTGCATTGGAATTGGAGTGATGACTGTGAAAGTCAGTTAAAAAAGGTTAAAGAAGCACTGCAGTCATCCGAAACTTTAACTCCGTTTGATCCTAGCAAGGATACAGTAATCATATGCGACGCTTCGAGCTATGGACTAGGAGCTCAGATATGCCATAGAATTAATGGTGAATTGAAAACAATAGAGTGTGTATCTACTACTCTTTCGCAACATGAAATGGCTTATCCTCATCATGAAAAGGAAGCTCTTTCAATTATATTTGCCGTGAAGAGATTTAGAAAATATATTTATGGAAAGCAATTTCAAATATGGACTGATTCACTACCCGCCAAACAACTACTTCAATATGGAAAGGCTATACCCATTATGGCTTCATCCAGGATTCAACGTTGGTGTTTGTTCTTGGCTAATTATGAATATGAAATTGTGTACAAAAAGAATGTTGAAGTAGCGGATCTGTTGTCGAGGTTGCCATTGCAAGGGGAAACAGTTGATATCGACGGGATTCAGTTTGTAAATGCAATCAAACTCACGGATCGTCTGAAAGATGTCTTTAAAACTTTGCAAGAACAAGATGTGATGTTGAAACAGGTCAAAAGGTACGTTATGGAAGGTTGGCCAGAATCTAAGATTAAGGATCGAAATATAGATGCAAGTGAATTCGAAGCGCTGAGAAGAAGAAGAAATGAACTACAATGTGAAGAAGATATATTGCTGTGGAGTTCTAGAGTTATTGTACCTAATTCAATGAGGCAACAAGTTTTGGAGAAAGCTCATGAGAATCACGATCGCGTACTTAAAATGAAGTTACTATTGCGTGAAAGATATTGGTGGCCTGGTATAGACAAATGCGTTGAAGATCACGTAAAATCGTGCAACGTTTGTAATGATGTAAAACCTGACACCAAAAAAGAAAGAATACAATGATTGGAAGGAGGTAACTAAGCCGTGGGAGAGAGCACACATGGACTTTTTCTATTTTCAAGGAAAAGTGTTGCTTCTCGTTGTTGATGCATTTACAAAATGGCCAGAATGTGAAGTTGTATCTTCTACATCATTCAGGGATTTAAAAGGATTTATGTCAAGACTAAGTTCAAGGTATAATCAGCCATACACCTTAGTTACGGATAATGGTCCTCCCTTCCAATCTGCAGAATTCAAGAAATATTGTGAAGATCAAGGGATTGCTTTGATGCATTCACCAGCTTATCATCCGGCTAGTAATGGACAAGCTGAGAGACACGTACAAATTATAAAAAGTGCTCTGAGATGTAAATTGTACGAAACTAGAAAAGAGGACAAGCATTTTGATTTAAATAACGCTTTGCTGGATGTGCTACATTGTGTCCGAATGGCTCCAAACACCGTTAATTTGAAATCTCCTGCTGAAATGATGTATGCATTTGAGCCGAGACCGAAAGATGATATAGGTCGGTTGCAGGATATTCCTGATAAAAGCAAACGCGAGGATACCAGAGGAGGTGTCAAAGTTTGGGTGAAACTTGCCAACCGAGATTCCAGTGGTGCATCCTATGTTCAAGGTGAAGTTGTCCGGAGAGCAGGGACATATACTTGGTATATTAAAGTTGGTAAAGATGTTAAGTTAGTGCATGGGAACCAGATAAAATGGAGAAATGTGAGAGAAAATGATAGAGGATATCATCATGATAGTGATGAAACAGGCGATAAGAATAATGACGCATCTTCAGAAGTTCACGGAGGAAGATATTTAGATGCGAATGCAGATCGCACTCAAGGTGTCGAATAGATTATAAATGATATGCACGCATAATTCAACAATATTTAATTGATCACAAATTCCATTCAACAAACTATAATGAACTCCATTTATACAAGACAAAACACAATCTGTTTTTACCTACATTTTGACAACTTCAAAGGTCTTATAAACCATACAGACTATTTACGCAATAAGCGTCACACATACGACATTCCCCCGCGTCGATGAAATTTTGCATTAGCAAAATTTTGGTTTTATGTCTTTACTTGTTTTAACCATAATCACTCAAATCCAATATGTCAGGTGGTTTTCTTTGCCTCTGACTTCTCCTTAACACTCTTGACTCTGCAGCCTCACGTCTATCTAAATCTATGTTACCTCTTGCAGCTTCTTCCACCACTTCATGATTGTCTCCTCTCTCGTAATCCTTAAACGTATCATTCGCATCTAAATATCTTCCTTCGTGGACTTTTGAAGATGCGTCATTATTCTTATCGCCTGTTTCATCACTATCATGATGATATCCTCTATCATTTTCTCTCACATTTCTCCATTTTATCTGGTTCCCATGCACTAACTTAACATCTTTACCAACTTTAATATACCAAGTATATGTCCCTGCTCTCCGGACAACTTCACCTTGAACATAGGATGCACCACTGGAATCTCGGTTGGCAAGTTTCACCCAAACTTTGACACCTCCTCTGGTATCCTCGCGTTTGCTTTTATCAGGAATATCCTGCAACCGACCTATATCATCTTTCGGTCTCGGCTCAAATGCATACATCATTTCAGCAGGAGATTTCAAATTAACGGTGTTTGGAGCCATTCGGACACAATGTAGCACATCCAGCAAAGCGTTATTTAAATCAAAATGCTTGTCCTCTTTTCTAGTTTCGTACAATTTACATCTCAGAGCACTTTTTATAATTTGTACGTGTCTCTCAGCTTGTCCATTACTAGCCGGATGATAAGCTGGTGAATGCATCAAAGCAATCCCTTGATCTTCACAATATTTCTTGAATTCTGCAGATTGGAAGGGAGGACCATTATCCGTAACTAAGGTGTATGGCTGATTATACCTTGAACTTAGTCTTGACATAAATCCTTTTACATCCCTGAATGATGTAGAAGATACAACTTCACATTCTGGCCATTTTGTAAATGCATCAACAACGAGAAGCAACACTTTTCCTTGAAAATAGAAAAAGTCCATGTGTGCTCTCTCCCACGGCTTAGTTACCTCCTTCCAATCATTGTATTCTTTCTTTTTTGGTGTCAGGTTTTACATCATTACAAACGTTGCACGATTTTACGTGATCTTCAACGCATTTGTCTATACCAGGCCACCAATATCTTTCACGCAATAGTAACTTCATTTTAAGTACGCGATCGTGATTCTCATGAGCTTTCTCCAAAACTTGTTGCCTCATTGAATTAGGTACAATAACTCTAGAACTCCACAGCAATATATCTTCTTCACATTGTAGTTCATTTCTTCTTCTTCTCAGCGCTTCGAATTCACTTGCATCTATATTTCGATCCTTAATCTTAGATTCTGGCCAACCTTCCATAACGTACCTTTTGACCTGTTTCAACATCACATCTTGTTCTTGCAAAGTTCGGAAGACATCTTTCAGACGATCCGTGAGCTTGATTGCATTTACAAACTGAATCCCGTCGATATCAACTGTTTCCCCTTGCAATGGCAACCTCGACAACAGATCCGCTACTTCAACATTCTTTTTGTACACAATTTCATATTCATAATTAGCCAAGAACAAACACCAACGTTGAATCCTGGATGAAGCCATAATGGGTATAGCCTTTCCATATTGAAGTAGTTGTTTGGCGGGTAGTGAATCAGTCCATATTTGAAATTGCTTTCCATAAATATATTTTCTAAATCTCTTCACGGCAAATATAATTGAAAGAGCTTCCTTTTCATGATGAGGATAAGCCATTTCATGTTGCGAAAGAGTAGTAGATACACACTCTATTGTTTTCAATTCACCATTAATTCTATGGCATATCTGAGCTCCTAGACCATAGCTCGAAGCGTCGCATATGATTACTGTATCCTTGCTAGGATCAAACGGAGTTAAAGTTTCGGATGACTGCAGTGCTTCTTTAACCTTTTTGAACTGACTTTCACAGTCATCACTCCAATTCCAATGCACATTCTTCTTTAATAAATTGTACAAGGCTGGAATCAGTAGAGTCATATTTGGAATGCACCTTCGAAAAAAATTAATGCCTCCCAAAAACGACTTCAATTCCTTCACGTCATGCGGACGTGGACAATTAAGCAATGCTTCAACCTTGCACTGGCATGATTTAATTCCTTCCGCAGAGAGTTCATATCCTAAGTATTGAATGGATGATTTAAAGAACTTGCACTTTTCCAAATTAACCTTCACGTTATATTGTGCTAACCTGTGCATGACCTCAATACATCTGCTAACCGTTTCATTCAGTCCAGATCCACAAATTAGAATATCGTCTTGATATGGAATTACATAATGCAGACCTTGCAATATCTGTTCAATTACTCTCTGAAATATTTGAGACGAAATTTTAACACCAAACGGCAATCTTGTGTGTTGTAATAATCCCCATGGCGTGTTCATTACAAGCAACCTTTTTGCTTTTTCACTCAAAGCTATTTGCCAATAAGCTTTTTGTAAATCCAAACTAACAAATACGGCATTTCCTCTAACTTTCTGGAAAATATCCTCTAACATTGGTAGGGGATAAGAAGCATTTTCTACATATTTGTTCAATGTACTTTTTAGAACGCAACAAATGCGTAAATCTCCATTTTTCTTTTTAATGACAACCATCGGACTGGCCCATTCACTAGTATTGACTTTTTCATAAATACCATTCTCTACCAATTTATCCAATTCTGATTTTACTTTATCTTTAATTCCATAAGGTACATTGTAAAATCTCTTAAAAATTGGAGTTGCGTCAGGTTTTAAGGGAATATCAGCTCTAAAATCTTTTATAGGCAAGCTTAAATCGCCATCAAAAGTAGAATGAAATTCTTCCTTTATAATATCAACGATCCCTTGTACATTATTAGTTTTTATACAATTGTCACATTTATTTAATATATGCTTGACATTACGAACATCAGAGTTCATTGCATTATTTCCTGTGACATTGTGTGCAATAACATCAGACTGCGGAAAACAAGTTCCCCTTGCACAAATTTCAGTCAACTCACAATGTAACTTGGGTATCATAATTTGAATCCAACTTCTTCCTAAAAGCGGATTTTCTAAATGACAGTTAATTATGTACAAATCTAGACAATAGAACTGATTTATCCACGCAACATTCACATTAACTTTTCCCAGTAAAGGTATCACATTATTATCAGCACCTTTCAATGTACAGTTAGGTTCAGACATTTGTACATTATGCAGAAACTTTTGATAAAAATCTTTACTAGCTACAGATGCATAGGATCCAGTGTCAATCTCAAACTTGGCTTCATGACCATGTACATTAATATCTATTAAATATGTACGCTGGTTAATGTTGGAATCTAGTTCAGTAGTTGTATTGATGATATTATTGGCTCACTTATAGCGTACAAATGAAGAGGTTATTTGATTGAACAGCCCGATTTGCCTACACTCAAAACAATGTCAAGAGGGACATATACCCCAATTCTTCAAGTGTGATATGCTCTTAATTCCAAGTACCCTGAATCCTAGTGTAGAAATGAAGAATCCCCTCAGACAGATTTGCCTACACTCAAAACAATGTCAAGAGGGGCATATACCCCAATTCTTCAAGTGTGATATGCTCTTAATTCCAAGAACCCTGAATCCTAGTGTAGAAATGAAGAACCCCCCTCAGACAGATTTGCCCATGTGTGTAAAAGCTACATCTGCCAGATTGTTGTCCATAAACTTGTCAAAAATATGCCCCCCCTTGATATTGTTTTGGCTACACTTAAAACTAAGCCAAAAATGCTCATATTCTCATGCTCTACAACTTACAGATCAATGCAATAGAGGATTACTTGGACAGGGGCAGGCGTGCAAATTGAAGTTTTATGTTCTTTCTAATCTTTAATCAGTTTCATGCCCAGGGCAGTAATTACTTTGCTCAACAATGTATTAATCTGTCTGATCGAGAAAATTGATGCATTGCTGAGCAAAGTAATTATTTACCCCAGGCAATAAATTATGCATGCTTGGAGGCTTTTATATGCTGGCATGCAAGAGATATAATCTATACAGCATTATTGAAGTTTCATGCTCTTCCAGGGAAAATTCCTTTTGCATGATAGCTGATGCATGATACCCCTGTCATGCAAGCATGGGTACAATTCTAAAAGGCTCTGTTCTGTTAATATAAACACAAGTGAGACTTACAGAATATTCATTGCACAGTTCAAAATCCAATTTTGACTGTATTTAGTTGATATAGAGCTCATAGCTCCTGGGTTCTGATACTCAATAAAATGTGGACATAGTCCCATGGCTTATTGCCTTATAAACAAGAGCTCTGGATTTGAATCCTGATAAAATGTGAAGCCTCCCCTGATGGCAAAGTGTTAATATTGCTGCCTTGTAAACAAGAGCTCTGGGTTTGAATCCTGGTAAAATGTGAGGCCTCCCCTGATTGCAAAGTGTTAATATTGTTGCCTTGTAAACAAGAGCTCTGGGTTTGAGGCCTGATAAAATGTGTAAGATTGAAATACATGTGGCAAAATAATATCTCCACACGTGAGATTTTGAGAATATTCACTGCTAGTTGATATACAACTGATAGCTCCCAGATCTGAAACCTGGTAAAGTGTGTTATACAACAGCATAATAGAGCAAAATTATTTTATATTGGGGATCACCAGAGCCTAGTTATTGCTGTTGGGTATAAAAGCACCAGCTCAGCCATTAACTGCTGTTATAATTGTTTTGGCATATTATCCATAGTTCTGTTTTTTTGGACCAAGAAATTTTATATAAATAAACAATAAAAATGCCAAATCAAAAATATTGCAATCAGTGTAATAAAAATATATCTAGTTCTAATTGGTCTAGGCACCGACATATTTGTGACCCTAAGAAATGCAGAAAGGCCACAAAAATGTGTCCAAGATGCCATAAAATATTAAGCAAGGCATATTACAAAAGGCATAAGTGTACTTGTTATGTACAGTCATCAATATTGCCCTCACAACCATCTACATCTGGTCTGAAAAGGAAGCATGAAGCACCTGTTAATGCTAGAGCAGCAAAGCAGCCACGCTATGCACCCATCCATAGCAGTTTTGCTGGCCAACCTAGGGATTACAGTTTTGTATCAGAGCCAAGATGTGGCATTAAGAATTTTTTGAACAGTATAAATCCTGATGTGCAGGCAATTCTAAATGCACAAAATTGCTCTTATAAGCTGTCCCTCAAATTGTTTACACAATATAAGAAGCCAAATGGCACAAAATTTACACAGCCCCACATAACAGAAACTGTACCTGTATATTCAAATGCAAATTCAGACAAAATAATAAGCAGTTTAATAGATCAATTGAATATTAAACACTCTGAATTTGCAGCAAAAGAGTCAGGATGGAGCCTATGCGGATCTCCACACAAGTTATATATTAATATTTCTGAATTCAACCCATTACAAGGTTCTACATATCTGCCATTACCTGCCAATATTAAAAACAAAAAAAGCCGTGGTTAACATAAAAAATAATGATGAGAAATGTTTTCTGTGGTGTATTTTAGCTGCTTTGTTTCCAGTTTTAGATAATCCTGAGAGAATAACTTATTATAAACAATATGAACACAATTTTGATGAAGCAATGGAGGGCTTAGAATATCCAATGTCTGTTCAGAATATTGATAAATTTGAAAAAAAGGCCAGGGATATCAATGGTAAGCAATTATCTATTAATGTATTTATTTGTTCCACTGGTCGTGGCAATTGCTTGATAGCACCTCTCAGAATCAGTACACTTGATGATGATTCTGCTGTTCCGATTGATCTGCTCTTAATTGAAGGGGATGATACACACCATTACACTCCGATACACAGTCTTGAAGCTTTAGTAAGAAAACAACTAGACAAATTTAATAGAATATTTAAGTTGTGCAGAAGATGTTTAACTGTATTTGATGGTCAAAAAATGGTGAATGGGGTTCGGGGAGTGAATTCAGAAATTGCTAAAAACAAGTTAATTGAGCATCTGAAATACTGTGGCAATCATAAACCTGTTCATATGGTGATGCCTAATCCAAGTGAAAATGCCAATTTTAAAAAATTTGAAGCCTTGTTGGAACACCCAGCTTATATAGTGTGTGATTTTGAATCAAACCTCAAACCCCTTGCATTCTGTAGCCCAGATCCTGAGGAATCTTCAATTACATCATATCAATTATATGAACCTTCTAGTTTTTATTATGTTGTTGTACAGGATGGTGTTGTTAGTGAAGAATATTTATACATGGGACCAGGTGCCATCAAAGAATTTGCACATAGAATAGAAAATGAGTGCCATAACATAGCATCTAATATCTTATTAAAATCAAAACCCCATGTTGCCTTTAACACAGGATCAAATTAAAGATTTCAACAATGCAGAAAAATGCCCGGTATGTGATTCTGAATTTTCAGATACAAATATCAAGATGAAACACCATTCTCATACAGATGGTAAATTCAAAATGGCCCTGTGTAATAGCTGTAATATTAAGATCCAGAGACCAAAATTTGTCCCTATATTTTGCCATGGTGCATCCAATTATGATTTCCATCATCTGATCAGGTACGAGGGGTTTGACAAGCAGAATTTAAATATTTTAGCTGAAAATGATGAGAAATATATAGCTATTAGCAAAATAATTAAAGTTAATGGTATTCCTATTCACTTAAGATTTCTTGATTCCTACAGAATTCTGTCTGCTAGCCTGGCTACACTGGCCAGTCAATTATCTGATGATCAATTCAAAATCACATGTGCTTTGTTTCCAAATCAGGACCTGAAATTAATTAGGCGGAAGGGTGTATATGATTATGTTACAGATTTTTCTAAATTTGATGAGTGTTCTCTGCCACCGCAACAAGAGTTTTACAGCAAAATCAGAGCATCTGGAATCACTGATGATGATTATCACCATGCCCAGTTGATGTGGAACAATTTAAAATGCCAGACATTTGGTGATTATCACAAGGCATATTTAAAACTTGATGTCACTCTCTTAGCTGATATACTTCAGGCATTCAGAAAATCTTCCATGCAAAATTATAAACTGGATCCAATGTATTTTTACAGTGCACCAGGCCTAGCATGGTCTGCAATGTTTTTGAATACTAAAATGCAATTGGATCTGATCCAAGATCAAGATATGTATCTGTTTATGGAACAATGTATAAGAGGGGGCATGGTGCAATGCTCTCAGAGATATGCCAGAGCTAATAACAAATATATTCCTGATTATGATCCAGCACTGTCATCAAATTATATACTGTATGTAGATGCCAACAGCCTCTATGGTTATGCTATGATGGATAAACTGCCATATGCAGGGCTTGAGTGGGTTGAAGATTTCAATATTGAAGATCTTAAGGATTTTGATGACAGTAACTATGGCCTGTTCTTAGAGGTTGATCTGACAATTCCAGATAAATGACAATATCTGTCATAGCTGTGACAATTGTAAAGTAAATTAGGCAGATTGTGCCGAAATTGCCGATAGATGGCATTTGAGTGTTAAATTTACCTTGAACTGAAGATTAATGCAAAGATTTGACAATAGATGGCATCAATGTACTCTAAGTCAAAATTAACACGAATGTTTGTATAAGGTTATAAATAAGATTGGATTGTGTATACAACAAAAAAATAATATTTTCAAAATTAGATTAGCCTATGTACATTTACAAAGTTATCGCAATAGTAAAGTATGCTGCGAAATTACCGTTGAAAAAAAAAAAAAAAACTTTCGTCAACGCCAGAAGACGGCGCAATAAAAGTGAACGGGTTCGAGGAACGGGTCATCGAACCCGTTGCCTGTGCATAAGCGGGGGAATGGACATAGTGGTAATCGGATCGGGGGAACAGTTCAAAAAACTCGGTCCGGGAGAAAGAAGAAGCTTTGGTGAATGTGAAAGAAATTGAGATAAGTATCAATGGAAATCTAACCTAATTGGAACTGATAAGTGAATCCATTTGCCTTAAATTGTTCGTGAAGGACTGTTCTTCAAAAACTCCGTTGAGCAGTTACTGTCCATGGTGTCTACAAATGGATATTTGAAGTTAAAGGTCATGGAATTTTCCCCCGATGTCAGCTGTCCTGTAAGTACTAATCTGCTGTCATTTCTTGCATCGCAGTTATATGAACGGGAAGGATCGTGAACTACACAAGAGTTCTTTCGCGTATAAATTAATGCTAGCATCCGAGTGTCAAATTATGGCCATAATTCGTGTGTTATCGTGGTATTGAGTTTCGGCGGGCAAATTGGCGTCCTAGGCAGCCATATTGAACAAAAGGAAATAATAACCGTTGTGGTATTTATTATCAGTCGTAAAGATTGTTATAGGTCTCAGACGTTTGTCTTTACGGAAAAACTTTTGATGAATGATTCAGTCTTGATATCTTTTTTGAGAATACAATGCCAGTACATGAAACCTTTGTAATATTCTGGTAGGAAGGGTAGTATTGTGTACTTGGCACATGGTAAATGAGAAGAATACTTATTGTCAAATACAAGTTTATTTACGTTCTGATGAAAATAAATAGTTATTGTCGAACCAATATTTCTGACTCCACAACAAAGATTTGTATCCATGCATGCTTTAGTGTAATTTAATTGGAATCATGTTAATCATAATATTTCTTTCAGGATGGGAAGGTTTATCACGCTCTGGTCTCCTAAGGCAATAAGCCGAACTTCCATTTCAGTAAAGTTTTTTTTTTATGATCAAGTCTGCTGTTCTGGGTTGGGGTGTACTGAAAGCTAGCATATTCCCCCCCCCACCCCCGGTTAAGTGAAACAGTTGAACTTCGTTTAGTTTACGATATTAATTTATCAGCATAGATTAGATGTTTTGTTTTTCTTTCTAAAAGTCTGCGGGAATTTAAATTAAAGGTAAGGGCTAGGGGTGAGCTAAATTCATTAGCCGGACTGATCCTTTTTGCCGGTTGGTCAACCTTTGTCTTATCTTTGGACATTGATTTTTTTTTGTAACTTGGAAATGTAAAGGTATAATCTCACGAGAGCAATCACAATACTGCGTCACCGTGCGTTGCTGGACGGGATGGTCTCTCCTATACCTAGTCTCGTCATAAGTGTAATTTACACAAGATATTTTCTGATCTGCCCCCAATTCCTGAGGTTGAGTGCTCACCTGGCTCTAAACAGAAGAAATTGATGATGACTCTAGAGCCAAAACAGGATTATGTCATATATTACAAGAACCTCCAGTTCCTAATGAATCATGGTGTTCAAGTGACCAAAGTTGGAAAAGTTTTGAGGTTCAGGCACTCAAGATGGTTGAAGCCATATATTGATACAAACACAGAGCTTCGAACATCTGCAATGAGCCAATTTGATAAGACCTTGTTTAAATTGATGGTCAATTCTGTGTATGGCAAAACCATAGAAAATGTCAGAAAACATACTGATGTTAAAATAATTACTGATCCCGGCCTGAGCAAAAAATTGATTGCAAAGCCTAATTTCAATTATAGAAGAATTTATGATGAAAATATGGCACTCTTCAACATGAAAAAAACAAAGATTAAGTTTGATAAGCCTATTTATGTAGGGGCTGTGATATTGGAATTGGCCAAATTACACATGTTAAAGCTCTATTATGATGTGTTGAAGCCTTTTTATAAGGATTGTGTAAAACTGATGTACATGGACACAGATAGTTTTATTCTTGATATTCAGACAGAAGATGTTTATGAAGATATGTCACAGCCTGAATTGCTTGAATATTTTGATACCAGTGAACATACAAGGATTCAACCCCACAACAAAAAGGTGCCTGGCAAGTTAAAAGATGAGACACTTGGTGATGTTATTGTGGCATTTGCTGGGTTAAGGGCCAAGATGTACAGCTTTGAAACATGTAGTGGTGTTGTTGCCAAAAATGCCAAGGGCATTGGCAGAGTAACTGTTGACAAAGAGCTTGAATTTGAAGATTACAAAAATTGTCTCAAATCATGTAGCACAATCAGAACATCAGAATGCAGAATTCAGAGTGTGGATCACTTATTGACTACAAATGTTGTAAGAAAAGTGGCTCTGGACCCACATGATGATAAGAGATGTATTTTATCATATGGCATACATACTCTACCATGGGGTCATTGTGATTTGAAAAATGGCAAACAATGCCCAATTACAGAGCATGATTTGAAATAAATAAACATGCCTATGAACTTATTTGGGTTAAAAAAACAGGCTGTTATGGACCTGCCAACACCACAACCCTCTTCTGATATAATATCTAAACTAAGTGCTTTGTTAATTATTCACCTGAACAGCATTCTTACAGATGTTGATGATAAAACAGGTAAAACATTGTACATATTTAACAATAATTTAAATCATTACCAATTACCTGTAGGTGGTCAATTACAATTTATTACAACCCCAGAGGGTAATGTCAAGATTTCAATAGGGAGAAATATTTATAGAATTAAGCACTCAAACATGGTTTCTGGCACTGTTTATACTGTTTCTGCTGGTGACTGCTTATATATTGAGGTCCCGGGATCCTATGACAAGCTTATACCTTTTTTTATAGAATTAAGAATCAGATATTCAATAATAAATAACCACTAAAACAAAAATGCCTAATGATATATTTGGCCATACAAGACATGAAGATCACAGTGATGAGATTTTGATGCTTGATGTCAGAGTCAAAAAATTAAGAAGTGATTTACAAGCTTTACAAACCACACTCAATGCCAGTCTTCAACTAGAAATTACAAATTTACAATCACAATGCGTGGACCCTCTTCTTAAAATTGATTCTGAACTCAAATTATTGCTTCAGAAATATACTGATTTGGCCACATTGGATAATTTTCAAAGTTTAGAAGAAGCTGTAGCAGCTCTTCAAGCCAAATTTAAGACCCAGGCCACCAACTCTGAGCAATTGAAACAACAATTGGAAGAGCAGATTAATAATGTCCAGGCACAGCTCCAAACAATTGTCAAAAGCATAAAATCACAAGAAGATTTTGATCTAGTGATTTCCACTCTAAAGGAACAGATTCAGTCACTCCAGATACCTAATCTGGACCCTCTGAACAATGCCATAGCCGAGGTTAAAGAAAAAATTGAGACACTTGAAAATTTTATGAACAATTTGCCATCTTCTGATGCTTTGAGTGCAATAACTCGGAGTGTTGCCAACATCAAGCTGCAACTTGAAACATATGAAGATTTTGGAAAAATTCAAAGTACCATAACCCATCTTGAAGGTACCATAGCAGCAGTGCAAAGTGATTTGACAAATGTACAAGAATCTCTAGAATCCCGCCTGCCTGGTATTGTAGATACCCTTGTCAGTGTCCAGCAACAGATCACAAAACTTGAAAACCTCAACACTGAATCTGAGCTATCTCATTTTCATCACTTGATCGATGATATCCAAACAAAGCTTGAAATTTTACAACAATCCACACCTACTCAGGCAGATATAGCCCTGCTCCAAGATGCTATGCAAAGTGTGGCTGATGCTTCTGAATTAAATAATGTGAAATTGGCACTTGAATCTTTGCAAAATACTGTATCAAATCTTCCTACATCACAGGAACTTAAAAATATTAAGAGAGCTGTGAATCGCATATTGAAATCATAAGATATCAAGAATATCCAGACAGAGATCAAACAACTCACTCAGACAGTGGCCACTCTACCAACCAATCAACATATTAATGAACTGCATGCCCTGTTTGAGGATATCAGAAGACAGGTCCATGATCTTACAGCTCAAAATTCAAAATTGGCAGTTGTTGAAAATTTACAGCAAATTGTAGCTAATATCAAGCAACAGCTAGGGACCATGGAATCCAGTCAAGCAAATGCTTTGTCTGTTTTTGCCACCCAGCTACAAGAGATTGTGCAACAATACAAGAAACTTGTTGTGGACATAAAAATCAAGCCAGGCCATGATGATGTTGTTAGGACTGTCAATGAGCACCTTGAATCTGTAACAAGTAGATTGCTTACAGCAGAAAAAGAAATAACAGGCATAATCGAGAATCCTAAACATACAGTAATTCTTGAATTGTACAGTATCCCCAACAAAGAATATGATTCTCCATTTACACCAGGTGGCAAAATATATATGCTGTCCCCTGCACAATTTTATTACCAGTTTTTTGTTGGGGGCACACTTAGACCAATCAAGATCAAATATTGGCTTCAACCACAGGCACACCACTACCCTACCTTATCAATAACAAATGCTGATAACAAAGCAAAAATCACCAGTGTAGAGTTAGAGGATTTTACAGATCCCAATACATTAGAAACATCTTATGCTGAAGATGATGGCTCTCTGGAATTTAATATGCAAATAGGAGACAAATTATATTTAGAAAATCCTGTAGTATCAGCTGCTGAACACCCTATAGTTGCAATATTCTTGTTTACATATTATGTCTAGACAAATTATTGTTGATGAATTACACAGACAAGCCAGACATAATTATAAGAGACTGCCAGTAGTCACAAAAGGCATAGATGATTTATGGCAGTGCGACTTGGTTGAGTTGGCAAGTGGACAGCTGAAAAACTTAGACAAAATCAACAAGGGCTACAAGTATCTACTCACTGTCATAGATACATTTTCAAAATTTGCCTGGGCTGTGCCACTCAAATCCAAGACTGGAAAATGTGTTACAGAAGCCTTCAGGACAATCATCAATCAGAGTGGAAGATCACCGCGCTATTTGCAAACAGATAATGGCAAAGAATTCTATAATTCTGTGTTCCAACAATTTATTAAAAGCCAGTCAATACAACATTACTCGAGTTACAGTGATCTCAAGGCCTCAATTGTAGAGAGATTCAACAAAACCCTAAAAAATCATATGTATAAACAATTCACACTTCAAGGTAATTATAAATGGATTAATATTCTTCCAGAACTTCTACATAAATATAACAACTCTGTCCATTTCACAATCAACATGAAACCCTCTGAGGTAACTTCATCTGATGAGCAAAAATTGATCAGAACTGTTTATTATCCTAGATACCAGCCAACAACAAGAAAAGCCAAATACAAGATTGGTGATCAAGTAAGAATCAGCAAATATAAGCACTTATTCAAAAGAGGTTTTACAAGAAACTGGAGCACTGAATTATTTACAGTGGTTCAAGTTAAACCTGGGACCCGATACACATATATAATAAAAGACCACCGAGGAGAAATTCTGAAACGCAGGTTCTATGAAGAAGAACTCAGCAAAACTAAACAGCCTGACACATATCTCATAGAAAAAATCATCCGCAGAAAAGGCAACAAGTTACTTGTCAAATGGCTAGGTCTCCCAGAACACAGCTGGATCGAGGCAAACAAAGTGATAATATGAACACCTGGGATGTTATAAAAAGGCTGCCAGATCCTGAACAGCAGATTAAGAGAAATGGAAATTTGCTGCCTGATAATACTAGGTGTCTTATTGTTGGGCCATCGGCTTGTGGTAATACTACACTAATGATTGATAATTTTTTCTTGGCACCCAACTGGTTAGACTGGAAAAACAGACACTTGTATGTCTTCTCTAAGAGCTTGGAACAATTAAAATATCAGCAGCTGATGAAGCTATATGATGGACTGGATATAGCCACTTTTGAATCAGATGTTAAGCCACTCCATGATTGTCTTGATAATTCTGTTGTTGTGTTTGATGACATTATACTGGATAATCAAAACAAGGTTAGAAACTTCTTTACACAGGGCCGACACAAAAACATACATTGTTTCTACCTGGCACAGATTTTTTCTAAAATTCCGAAGCAGCTGATCCGAGACAACAGCAATTTTATATGTGTGTTTCATCAAGATCATACCAACCTCAAACATATACATGATGAATATGTAGGTGGTGACTTGAGCTACAATGATTTTTCCAACTTTTGCAGTGGGTGCTGGAACCAGGACAGTTATGGCTTTGTTACAATTGATATGACAAGAAAACCCAATAGTGGCAAATATAGAAATAAAATCAACAATTTTCTAGATATTGAAACATAAATAAATAACCATGAAAAGGCCAATCATTGATGATCTTAAATTAAGAGATTATCTTGTAAAAAGATTTAAGGGATGGAAATCAGAGAACCGAGGTTTTTATGAGCAACACAAGAAAACAGAATAGCCTATTATTGATGCTATTGGTGAATTAGGTAAAAATATCAAAACTGTTACAGAGCAAAATCAAAATTTGATCACAGAGCTTGTACCTGTAGCTGCAAGAAACATATCAGATTATCAATTCACCCCACTTTCTAGTATTCATACACCTAGTCCTGTTGGTCCTCGAAGAATTGAAGCTACTCAGGATCCTATTGAATTGGGTCTTCTTGCTCAAAAATATTTAAGCACACCTAAAGACAACAAAGATGAAGTTTTTGGCTTATATGCTGACACAGAGCGTGATGGTAGCATCATACATAGAATTGGCAATTTCAGAGTAACATTTATGGGAGATGATCTGATTGTATATTCAGAATCTCATCTTGGAGAAAAAGGTGCTTTTGTTAAGTACCCTGGCACACCTGGATTGTGGGAACTGATGACTCGGAAGAGACCTGGCAGCTATACAGATCAAGATTATGAGTATTACAAAGAAATATTAATAAAATCAGATGCTCTATACCAGAACAATGATCCCACACAAAAAAGAGTCAAGTCTAGCAGTGGAGCAAAATACAACAATTTAATCAAGCCCATATGGTCTCAGATCAAGACAGGTAGTGGAATCAAACAATACAACACCCTGCCTAAAGAAATTGTGTGGGTTGATGATGTCAGGAAACTTGTAGATAGGTTGCTGGTCATAGCTGGGGAAGAAAATGCTGGCAACCACAATTTTTACAATGAAAAGGTTGGAATTATGGATATGATAAGCACCAAATTGTCTAATTTTATAGTGAATGACACTAAGGGGATTGGATATCTTATAAAAATTATTAATACTCTACCACCTAAATTTTGGAATATTTCTGAGGGTCGGGGGATGGTTAATGACATCATAAACAAGCTGCCATTTGAACTACACATTCCAGGCTATCAGTATTGTGGTCCCGGTACAAAATTGGACCATAGATTAAACAGAGGTGATCCTGGTGTTATTCCCCTAGATGCTGCTTTTAGAGACCATGACATAGCATACAACACACATTCTGATCTTGATAAGATACATGTTGCAGACAAGAAATTAGAAGAGGCTGCATTTGGTAGATTTGTAAGCAAAGATGCTTCTTTGAGTGAAAAAATAGCAGCATTGGGGACCACCATAGCTATGAACACCAAACAAAAACTGGGGTGGGGGTTGTGAATATGTATATAATAAACCTAAGATGAAGGCCAAGGGTGTTGTATATCAGATATCTTATGCAGGTCTCAAATCTCTTGGGCCTATTAATAATCTTCTAACCAAAAAGGAGCGCAAGAAAAAAAAATCTTGTCTTGCCAAGGGCCATGGTATGAAATTGTTACTTAGTACCCCCCAATTAAATAAATTACAGCAATCAAGAAAAAAATCACATGTGGGGGGATTTATATTTACCATCCCTGCCATCTTAGCTGCTCTCGAGGCTGTTGGGAGCTTGGCCGGGGGATCAGCTGCCATAGCAAAAACAGTAATAGATGCCAAGAAGAATAAGGCAGAATTAGATGAGCAGAGGCGCCATAACCTGGCCATAGAGAAACAAGGCAAAGGTGTTAAGAGAGCCATGAATAAGTTTAAAAAAAACAAGACCCGCTTACAAACCAAGATATTGAAGCTTTAATCAAGCCACTGGGCATCAAACATTTTAGAGGTGTGTTCATGTCTGATTCTTTACCAGAACAACCACTCAACAAAGAGTGTGGCATAGTTAATTTGGATAAGTACAAAAATCAGGGCACTCACTGGATTTGTTATCTTAAATATTTAAAAAATGAGGCATTTGTGTTTGATTCATTTGGAGGTGTTCCACCTGAAAATTTAGTAAAATATTTAAAATCAACTAATCTTTATTACAATAATGCCCGTGTTCAAAATTTCAAAGATGTTAATTGTGGACATCTGTGTTTATCTGTTATTAGATATATGTCTCAAATAAATAAACCATCAATTGAAGATTTTCAAAAAGCCTTGTGGTATTTAAAACATCATGGGGGTATTCCATCTCACCAGCCAAAATTCAATATTGAAACTCAAATTACATGATGATATAGTGTATCCCAAAACAATAGCTCTCAGAGCATTTTATGGCATGTACTTGATTCCTAATATTACACACCACAACAACACAATTGCAGTTGGGGATCAAAAAATTGTCATCACTCCAGGGCAATATAATCTATCTACTCTAAATGCTAAGTTACCCAGAGGTATAGTTTTAACTCAAAATTCTGTCACTCACAGAGTAGAGATTGCATCTGCTACAGACACAGTGGATCTGGGTACTATAGGAGAGCTGTTAGGCTTTGAGAACAACACAAAACTTGAACCAGCCATCAAACACACTACTATTAATATACCTAAATTCTTAGCCATAGAGACTCTAAATATTCACTGTAATGTGGCCGAGGGTATGATCACCAAATCAAATGGCATAGGCACTCACAAACAAACTGGCATCATTGCAACATTTCAACCTAACTCTGAATTTATGGAGCCCATCATCTACACTCCTTCACCAACATTATATTTTCCTGTGTGCCATAACAGAATAGATTATATTGAGTTGATGGTCACTAATGAAAAAGAAGAATTAGTTGATTTTGCTGGAGCCACAACAACTGCTATCATAGAAATTAATATTTAAATAAAAATACATACAAGAAAAAAATGGAAAATATTGAGAGTTATGAGCTACAATCATTCCCCCCAAACAGGAGGACCTTTGCAAATTTAAATCAACCCAACACAGAGATTGAGGTTGATCTTGATGTAGGGGATGGCTTTATACACCCCCACAGAGCAGATCTATACATTAAATTGATGTTGTAAAGCTCGATGGTACAGATTATCCTGCAAATTCAAATATAAGATTGGTGGACAATTTTGTGCCACATCTGTTCTCTGAAATTGAGATCAGAAAACATGGTGTTGTTATAAACAGAGTGGATTACCCCGGCATTACCACCACAGCTTTGGCCACACTAAAATTATCCAAAACCGAGGCTTTTTACTACAAAATAGGTGGATTTGAGGCTGGTGATAAGATATTATCTAAAAGCCACACAGTATTGTTTCCTATGCGCCTGTTGCCAGGATTCTTCTCAGATTTCAAAGATATTATGTGGAAGGGTGGTTTAAGAATTACATTTAGAAGAGCTGCCAATGATAATAATGCTTTGATGAGGTACAGTGCATTAAACTCTACAGGGGAAGCTCTGCCTAATACCCTACCTGATGAAGGCAAGTGCCTTATTCAGACTATGGAGCTAAGAAGTCCAGTTGTTGAATATGAGGCCAGTTATGCTCTTAAATACAAAGCAGATATCCTAAAAAATCCACAGATTCCTTTACAATTTTATACATATCAATGTGTACAGAAGCCTGCCACTGGTATCTATTATGAGTTTGATGCTACAAATTCATTCTCCAGTATACAATATGACATGCCAGATTTTGTGGTGGTTCTGTTTCAGACTGGAAGAAACAATAATCAGGAAAAAAATTCAAGTAAATTTGATAGCTGCAACATCAAGAACATATATCTTAAAAATGGCAGAAATGAGGTGTTCCCCAGAGAAAATTATAATTTAGACATGTCCAAGGATGATTTCCTTAAATTATATGAAGCATTTACAGCATACAAAAGGGTCATTACTGGCAATACTGATATGTATTACACACCAGATGAATTCAAAGCACAGAGACCCATGTTTGTCATCAACACTTCAAAAAGGAAACAAGTTGTGGTTAATGACAGGACAAACATTAAAATTATCTGTGAATTCCACGATACACTCCCTGATGACACCATATGTAGTGTTATTCTCATAGGTGAAAAATCATATGTTTATGATGTAAGAAATGAGAGAGTCACAGAGCAATTCTAGAAGTCCGACTCAAACCCAGAGCTCTTGTTTACAAGGCAACAATATTAACACTTTGCCATCAGGGGAGGACTCAAACCCAGAAGCCTCTTGATTACAAGACAATAAAAGCCATGGGGCTATGCACCACACTCTACTGGGTCTCAGAACCCAGGAGCTAAGAGCTCTATATCAGCTAATACAGACAAAATTGGATTTTGAACTGTGCAATGAATATTCTGTAAGTCGCACTTGTGTTTATATTAACAGAACAAGGCAAAACGAGAATTGTGCTCAGGCTTGCATGACAGCATACAAGAGGGCAATGTTCTTTTACTAAGAATTTGCCCCCTGTTACACAGAAATATTAATGGAAGTTTTATGCCCTTTCAGTGAATTCTGTGTAGATTATATCTCTTGCGTGCCAGCATATAAAGCCACTAGGCATGCAAGCAAAACATTAGTCTTCCCGATCAAAACTTTTTGATAGATTAATATATTGCTGAGCTAAATAATTGCTTACCCTGGGCAATGAAACTGATCAAAAGATTAGAAAGAACATGAAACAGCCTGCCCCTGTCCAAGTAATCCTCTATTGCATTGATCTGTAAGTTGTAGAGCATGAGAATATGAGCATTTTTGGCTTAGTTTTAAGTGTAGCCAAAACAATATCAAGGGGGGGGGGGCATATTTTTGACAAGTTTATGGACAGCAATCTGGCAGATGTAGCTTTTACACACATGGGCAAATCTGTCTGAGGGGGATTCTTCATTTCTACACTAGGATTCAGGGTTCTTGGAATTAAGAGCATATCACACTTGAAGAATTGGGGTATATGCCCCTCTTGACATTGTTTTGAGTGTAGGCAAATCTGTCTGAGGGGGGTTCTTCATTTCTACACTAGGATTCAGGGTTCTTGGAATTAAGAGCATATCACACTTGAAGAATTGGGGTATATACCCCTCTTGACATTGTTTTGAGTGTAGGCAAATCGGGCTGTTCAATCAAATAACCTCTTCATTTGTACGCTATAAGTGAGCCAATAATATCATCAATACAACTACTTAGTTCCCTTGTACACACTTTTATATCATTTTCCGAATCGTTGACCACATGTTGTGATGATTGAAGTTTGGATGCATGATCCACGATTTCTTCTTTATCAACTTTACTATTAAAGTTGATTTGATTATCATTAGAATGCGTAAAAATAGTGGCAATAAATAAATCTTGAGTTGCAGCTGTGTTTGTTGGACTAGCTTCAGAGTTAGGTGCGGATTCTAACTCAGTTGTATGAGCAACAAATTTGTTATTGAGTTCATAATTTGTGGATTTTCTACGTTCAATGTTAATCCTTTTATAACATTTCACATAATTATGTCCTTGCTTCCCACAAAACGAACAAAAACTTCCTTCATAATGCCCTTGCACTTTGGACTTTGAATTATATGATTTTGAATTATTACCTTGACCATGAAGATTACTTTGCTGATTGCTAAATTTGGAATCAATCTCATTTTTACGTGAAACCTTATTCACTTCATGAAATCTTCTGTCATTGCCCTTGCACTTAATATTATTCATTGTGCCTTTTAAGTTCACTTCACGGTAATAATCCTTCATATCACACTCAAGTTTTTCCATTTATCTAGCTAACTCAAAAGCTTTCTGGAATTCCATGATATTTTCTGCTATTATTTTCTTCCTAATAACGTCAGACCTTAAACCGCTCACGAACGTGTCAAACAATGCAATAGATAAAAACTCACCATATCCACATGCTTCACCTATCTTTCGGAGCCTTCTTGTAAAATCTTCAACCTTCTCCACATCCAATTGCGTACATTTTCTTAACTTTAGGCGTTGCACTATAAAATTACTACTTGGATTGTAATAAGAAATGAGCCTATCAGAAATTTCCTTGAACGATTTCTTCTCTGGTAGTATTGGAGAGAACAACTCGCGTAACACTTCATAAGGTTTGGCGCCAATTACAGATATGAATCTAGGAACTTTGCTTTCCTCAGATATGTTGAAAACTCGGCAATAATTATCATATCTTTCCAAATAAGAGTTAATGGTTCCTTCGTCTGGATCATATTTGTCAAATCCTGGCACATACGCCATGATGCCTACAGCAACGATTAAATCCAATTAATCATAGACAAAACTCACCTAAATCTGTACTACGCCGTTAAATATTTTTCTCGTCCCATTTAATACATCTGTTGTGTATTTGGAACACATGCAGATCGCACTCAAGGTGTCGAATAGATTATAAATGATATGCACGCATAATTCAACAATATTTAATTGATCACAAAATTCCATTCAACAAATTATAATGAACTCCATTTATACAAGGCCAAAACACAATCTGTTTTTACCTACATTTTGACAACTTCAAAGGTCTTATAAACCATACAGACTATTTACGCAATAAGCGTCACACATACGACAACTTTTATAGTGCATATAGTACATATGTATATCTATTGGTGCATATCTGTTAACGGTCTCTTGAAAGAGATAGGCTGTGTTTTCCATATTATCCTTAGTAAAGTATATTTGAAGTCAAAACTTATTGAAAAAAATATTTGCCTCCCCTGGAATTTTTTGGTGGGGGGATTTTTGAGACCATGATTGTTGGTGGGAGGAAATTCCCCCCGTTCCTCTAGAATTTCGCACCCTTTGCGTGGCAGGCACGTATCTAGAAATATGTCCGAACCAAGTGTCTCAAATTAATAATAATAAAAATAGTTTTCAAAATGTAATAATTATATTAAATTAATTAAAATAGTATTAGTTAAAATATTGAAATTAAATAATACGAATAAATAAAAGGATGGTATAAGAATAGAGATATAACAGCAAGTATCTAGCTTACGTGTAGTTAAGGTCGGCAAAATTTGTAAAACAACATCTGCCCTGACAAGGAAATGAATGTCAAATATAAAAAGAATTGAATATTTAATGAATATAAAATAGGATGTTTGATCCAGTTGACCAGAAATGAAGGTCCTGGTTTTTTTTATGAATGGTACGTTAAAAGTAGTAATAAACCTTGCATAAATCTTCTTTGGTACTATCATTCAAGGTCGTATGATCACAATATAATCCTTATCTTCCAATAAGTTTGGCGTAAATAAGTAACCTTCGGTTAAACAACAAGCATATTTTCATTATTTTCATTATTTAATTTCGTACTTAGCAAGTCTTTCCTGGGGGGAGGGGGGGGGGGTTCTGACTCCATGGACCCCCCCTACAATGGAAAAGGCTTAACCTGACACGGCTCCCGCCAAAATCTTCTCTGTCGTCTGCAGGACGTTGTTCCCACTGATTTCGGCGCAAGCGAGCAAACATGGCGGCAGGCCGGACTGCGAGCTGTCATATGCGGGTGCAAGCACAGATGTCTCCGCCACCAGAACATTCACGTCCTTGACAACGTGGCAACAAAGGACACGCGAAGGAAGCGGCGACCCCTGGTAGGCAGAGGACAAAGCACGTGCTGTGTCCAAGGTTTCTGCCAATGGTTGAAAAGACTCACGTGACGCCCGGGATAGTATGCTAGCAGAAGGAAATCTATGGTTTGGCGCGAACTGTGACAGGTTAAAGCTTCTGCACTGTATGTACGTCCTTCTTCACAGTGTATTCATACTTTAAAGATAGTTAAAGGATTGGAAGTTAGGTGTCATGCACAAGCTATGTTACAAAAAATTGCGAGCCTCACTTTTCTTTTATTTGCAGTTAATATACTGTAGAATGAACGTACGTTCAACTATCAGTAGCTAATTTTTTAGTATCATCAGTAGGGAAAGGATTTTAAGGTGTAGCACCTTTCGAAAACTATACCTGTTTTCATACATATCGTTTGAGATATGTATTTCAGGACATGAAATCAAGTAAAATGAACAGACTTTGTTGCATCTTTTGCACCTTTTCGTGAAATTAACACGTTTATTTCCTTTTTACCCCCTCTTTGAGGCTTCAGCATCTTTTTCTTTCATGTTTTTTTAAAAAAATGGACAGAAAAATAAATTATTCTCTCTCTTCTTGAGGAGCTACAAAAAATCATATAGTCTCATTTTATAAATCAAAACGAGAGCTATAAAATGGTCAAATATAATCAGTGCAGCCACAATAGTTCCCAAGATAAAGTAGCAAAACCCGAGAACGAAAACACAAACTTCAACGAAACCTATTCGGCAGAACCACAGTTCTCTATGCGGTCCGCGCGCATTGTATACAGAAGGGGCAGATAAAGAGAGCATTCGATTCTCAGCGCCACGTTCCGGGCGGAACGGTCGTCTTTCGGCGGACGTAATGTCTAGGGAGAAACGTCGCCGGGAATCGTTGGAAACGAATTCTTCGTCATCACCCAGCTCGACACACTCAACAAGAGTCTAAATTATTGAAGAATCGCCCTCGGTTCCAGTTCGGCGTTGGGAGAAACCTGCACCAATTTTGATCTACACCGACAATGCCGGTGGTATCGCAGAGAAGATACGTAATCTGGTTCGACAAGGCTTCAACTTTTCTTACAAAGGAAACTGCTTAAAAGTTTACTGCTCGACTAAAGAAGTTAGAAATACCATTTGGACTGCGCTCATCAAGGGTAGTATTGAACAGAATGTGCAGTTCGCCTCAGGATCTGATGTTCACCAATCACTAAAAGTGATAATTCGACATCATCCTGTGGACATCGCAACCAGAGACATCTATAGAGCTCTTCAGCGAATTGGCTTTTCCGTAACAGAATTTCGACGTTTGCGATCATCCCACTCGTCCAAGACGATCTCGACACGAATAGGATACTGGAAAAAAAACGGTAAACCTTGTAAAACTACGTCTTCGAGACACCCTTGTCCTGGGTTCGACGATCGTCTTGCCCCAGAAATACTGCAATTGGACTCCCTACTCGATTTTTCGATCAGGGTAGAGAAACTCTGCCCACAAGATATTCTGCAGTGCCACAAATGTCAGTGGTATGGGCACGGGCAGACTTTCTGCGAGGCAAAACCTCGCTGTGTGGAGTGTGCCGGTGAACATTCGATCAACAAATGTCCTCGACGTTCCCTGCAAATACCAGCGACTTGTGCCAATTGTTCTGGCACACATACCGCCAATTACAAGGGATGTCCCTTGTACCGTAAACTTGCAACGATGCATTGCAATCAACAGCACAGCGATCATCTCGACAGCAGCAGAAGGACGTTAAACCAACGAATTCTTCTCCATCTAACTCAATTCCTCAGTCAAAGAGGCCTGAAGCAACAGTGATGCAGCAGCCTTCGACAGCTGCCCCCTTAAACTCCATAACTCGCTCAAAGGGGACCGAAGTTCCAGTAGAGCAGCGACAACGAACTGCCCAGTAGCCAACCCAACAACGATCTTCAGAGAGCACTACGTCTCCTGCCCATACACCGATGTTTGATGATACGGGACAACTGCCCGTTGTCCTACAAAACATGCAACGTTTATTAAAACAACTCCATGACCCGGATCTTTTCCGGGCATTACAGATATTGGTCGATGGCTTAATCCGATTCCAAACACTATCTGACCGCCAGGAACGATTTAACCATCTTCGTACGGTTATGTCGCACCTGTGATTTTGTGTTATGTTGTGCCGTACTGTGTTGTCCTTTTTTCTTTGGGAATAAATGGGAACAATGTCGATACAACCTACAGCGACAGTTGCAGATGTTTTTTTTTTGTAAATCTTATGTCATGAATGAAAATAAATTGTAGTACTGTGTACCCTAAGTAGCTGACGCCAGTTAATGTAGAATAAACAAGAGACTGGTCCAAATATTTGTGGACAACAGCTCCCCAAACAAGGAGTATATATGTATATTAAAAAAAGAGCACTGAATTAAGGCATTTTATCCGCACTGTTTGAAAACATTTTTAGAACCTTTTTTTTTCTTTCCCGACCATAATTTCGAACCTTAAAATCCTTTCCTTTGTCATTAGCGTAAAGTAACGGACATTTCTTACAGAGCACTGACTACGACGTAGGGTGATTTTTTTTTTTTTTTTTTTTTGCTCTCATATAATAGTTTAGATGCGGTCAATATACATGCTTTATTCTGTCCCACGATGTAAAAGCCTCGTCGACAGAAACAAGACTTTCAGCGTGCCTTTGAAGAAGAAATCATCCACCCTTTTTGAGGAAAAACCGTAAGTTAGAACAAGAAATAGGAAAGAAACCAGATGTAGCCTGCGTTTATTTATATGTGAGAGTGCGCTCGTCTCTCTACCAAATTCGCAGCAACTTTTCTTCATTAGGCGAAGCACTTCCGGTGAAGCAGTTCTCAAAGAGAGGAGCCTTGTGTTGTCTCGAACTGCAAAACCTTTCGTGGTCCCAGGAGTGGCGGCATGATGGATTTCTCTGGTTGTAATGGCTTTGTGGGGGATGGCACTGGGGAGCAAGGGAAGTGGGAGGGGGGCGCGAAACGTGAGGATAAAGAAGGAGAAATGTTATCTAGGTGCGCCGAGTTCTTCCAGCAAACCGCTGCTGATGTCCACAATTGAAAGCTAACATGTAACTCAACGGGTAGTGCCGTACCCAGGATTTTCGAAAAGGGGTTTGTCCCGGGTTCGAATCCGAACCATCGCATTGGTGTTCTTTCTGAGTGTTCCTTCATCAGGTCTATCATATCCTTATGTATGATATGCTCATCCCCATTTTCGCGATTAGCCAAAAATGGCAGAGAAGCGAAGTAAAGTTTATCAATCGAAAAGAGGGTTGCGTAGTCTATATATTATTTAGTAATCTGTCCTCATTTTGCAATCTTTTACAGCCTTTGACGTTCTTTTTGGAGAATACTGGGCTAAGAGGGGGGTTATGAGCCCCACCAACCCCTCTTTGGGCACGCCACTGTCTAGCTAGATCTTCTTGCTTCTTTATTTTCTTTCCCCTCTCCCTTCACTATTTCTTTCTTTCTCCCTCTCTTTCCTCTTTCTTTGTTGCTTCGCTATTTATTTATTTCTATCTCTTTCTTTTTCTCTGTGCTTTTTCTTTATCTTCCTTTTTCTTTGCCATGTCTTTATTTTCCTTACCTTTCTTTTCTTTCTCTGTGCAAGTTCATACGCGTGTCTCACTTTTTTATTTATCCTTCTTTATCTGTCTCTTACCCATGTTTCTATTCTATCCTTTTCTCTCACTCTCTGTCTAAGGCTCTATCTTTCTTTTTCTTTTCTCACTCTCTACAACTGTGCTTTTTCCTGTCTTTCCTATCTCTCTTCAAATACTTCGTCCTTGTGATAACATTTAAAAATGTAATTTAAGGACACAAATTTACGATTATTCCCCCTTCCCTCTAGGGAAAATTTTCTGGGGGCGCCAACATTTCAGTGTGTTTGGGCTTTCGCCTATTACACACATTCATCATGAATTTGAATCGTCGAAAGTAACCTGAAGGCGTTGTGACATAGTTTTAAGTAAATAGATAATTAATCTTTGTTCCAGTTGCAGAGAGTTATCGTACTCTAAGGGGGCTACTTTAGAGCCTCTGAGATCAGGAAAGGGACCAGGGTGTGAATCAATGAGGTGGGTGCCTGGGACGTTCTTCCCGTGTCCGAGTCCTGGCCTGAAAATGGATGTTCTTTACGAGTGTCCTTTCCTCAATTTTCATCATCCTCATCGTCGCGATTAGCAAAAAAAGGTAAATTTCCATCCCTGTCACGGATGACTTTACACCCTTCATTTTCTGTCTCTTTCTCTCTCTCTCTTTTGGCCGCCATTTAGATGACGCCATTACCGACGAACGAGAGCTTAAAAACTTCGATACAGCCGGATTGCGCACACTTTTCCGGTTTTATCAGTGGCATCTGATAAGCCGTTGACAAGCTGTCACAATGTACAGGATTGCGCACAACAAAATGAGGCGATATTGTCAGATGTAAAATGTTCTCAAGCCGTTCTCACTTCTGTTGTGTTTGTTTGTGTGTGTGTGTGTGTGTGTGTGGACATAAACGTGTTTTTGCTGGAAGGATAGCATTAGATAGGCATAGAGGATGAACCTTATTGGTGGACAAGAATGTAATGGTCGGTGTATCTCCGTATTTATACCGAAGGTCACGAGCTTCGATTGACAGAAGTGTTTGTTGTGCAGTCATTACCATAACCTAACCTAACCTATTGAGTTTGAGTAAATTGGTATGAAAATTCTATCTTGAAAACATCAATAGTGACTTACTGTATTATGTAAATTGGTATGAAAATTGTATCTCTACTTGCTACATTTACTGGTCAAATTATATTTTTTATTTTTTATTTAAGATATTTACTATTTTATTTCTAATTTCTCTCTCTCTCTTCTTGTCTAAACAAAAAAAAAAAAACAGTTTTGCGCACAGACTTTAAAGCTATCAAAGTGGCAACGTTCGATCAAAATCTGTGCGCAAAACAGGGCAGTGAGATTTGTGTGCAATTCTGTTGAAGCGAAAATCGAGCGTTTTACATTCAGGAATGAATGTACTATGCCATCCTCAAAGGGCATGTTATCCGCCAGAATTAAAATAATCTACCACCTTTCTTTACTTTTCAATCTCACTAGTAGGGCTGTATGTCAGCTAGCAAACAACCACTACGTTAAATCAAATAACTCCCTTATGGTTAATGGTAGAGAAAAGAGCCAGCCAGCATTTAAAGATTGCACTACAAATTCTGACGGCAGCCATATTGATGACGTCATATCTCCGAAACCCGCAACAGGATTCTTTGGTCCTTTTTGTGGCAAATGCGCCTCAAGTTCAGGTTCAGGTTGACTGGACTAATGCTGCCGGCAAGTTTGCTGATGCAGACGCCGACGTTCTCTTCCACCTTCTGTCAGCTAGGGACATGCAGAATGTTTGTCGTCGTTCCCTTCTAGACACGTGGCAGGCAGAGTGGGAAGAGGTACGGGGGAACAAGCTTTGCCCTAGCTACCAACACTGGCGATTCGCGTTCCTATACTGATCGAATTTCCAGCCGGCGGCTGGGAAACAACCAATCAGCGATCAGTTCAATTCTTTTCGACTAACATCGGGCATTTTCGAGTCACAAGGCACCGAAAGTTCCTGGCGGGATGAAACAAATGAGCGTCAGATACACAGCATGTTGCCAAACGTACCGTAAAACAGGGGGGCGGGGGAGTTGATCAGCGCTGTTACTGGATAAAAGTTGTACAATAGTACACAAAGCACGTAAAAGTAGTACAGAAAACACCAGACATTGTACAAAGCTAATTAAAACAACTGACAAAAACAGATGTACGCTTGGCAACGTTGTAACGGGAGAGCGATGTTACCCCTACATCTTTTACTTCGCAACTACACTCATCGAGCCACACAGTCCCGAAGTCGATTGGTGGACAGATGGAGCTATGTAGAACGAATGTTGGCCCGCGTCTCTCCCACCGAGAAGAAGTCATCTTAACGCGGCTACGAATCGGACACAGCAGTCTCAAACACGGTCAGTTGCTGCATTGGCTGGACCCACCGCTGTGCCGACTTTAATTACCTCAAACAAGGTTTTAACTTTCCCAACGATTTGTCAGTTATGTTGGGAGACGGTGGCTGTTTTATCGAGGGTTGTTAGAGGTCTAGGAATTTTAAATAAATTCAATTCCGGTCCAGGAGAGAAAATCAGCAAGCGTAAATGGGTTCTGGACCGTAAAGAACCATTTTATCTGTAAAGTATTTCAATTCGGTCCAGGAACCTTTTTTCCCGGATGAATTAAAATTCGATCCAGGAAACATTTTTTTTCAATGAAACAATACGCAACTTGGACCGAATTAAAATAGTGCGAGAAAAAAAGGTTCCGGTCCTGCAGTGGAACCCAATAGAACCCATTAGAATTTACGGGTTCCTGGACCTTTAAGAACCCTGGTTTTATCCCATGTGTTTAGATTTTTGAGAAGAAGCTTTTGCACTGCATCTGAGGTGCTTTTTAGTATTTCCCTACCTTTTGTAATGTGCTTGTCCCTTCGCACCTTGTACTTTTAACATTTCTTAAGGGTATCTTTACACTCATTTTTTTTTTTCAATTTCAAGGTACGGGTTTTCGATAATGTAATTTCACCCGGATACACTGAATGGTGTAAAATAGGCATACGTGTCGACGAACCTAAAAAAAATCAAATCAGTCAATCAATATACAGGGTGTATCATAAGTAATAGCGCAAACTGACACAGTTGAAAGTACACGAAAATAGAAGCAAAAAAGTCTCAGTAAACATGGGTCTGCAAACGATCTTTTTTCGAGATAATTGCAAATGTGTGGTTACAAGCCGCCACTGACTTCATTGTTTGTAAACGTCGTCCTAGTTGGTAAAATGTTAATAATGTGTGCGAATGTGTGTTTAGAAGCCGTCACTGATTGCATTTTGTAAACACCGAGTTCTTTACTCCTTACGCATTCCGAGGTTTGCTCTTTGTTTACAAAACGGAACATTTCCGAGAGGTGGCGTTGTAATCAAACAGGATGGATACAATCAGTACACAGTCTAATCATATTGTGGGAGTCACGTCAGTTGTGCTGTACTGCGAAGTGAAAATGGAACCTTGCGGCAACGAAGAGTACAATTTACCAACTAGGACGACGTTCACAAACAATGAAGTCAGTGGTGGCGTGTAACCACACATTCGCAATTATCTCGAAAACGGCTCGTTTGCAGACCCATGTTTACTGAGACTCTTTTGCTTCTATTATCGTGTACTTTCAACTGTGTCAGTTTGCGCTATTACTTATGATACACCCTGTATGTTGCCTGTTGACATAAAAATGCGCATTTTTACGCTGACATTACAAACAAAGGCTTGAAGAAATAACATGGTTTTACAATGGAAAGAAATCAATCCTTGTGAACACGTACAGTGACAGTAAACCTTTAGAAGCACCAAAATTTTTTGCAACGTACGTGAAGCAGCTCTATAAAAACCATGAGCGCAAACTTGCAAGAAAAGAAGTCAGGGTGGATGGGGACTGGAAAAAGTGGAAGGCGAGGAAGTTGAAAGAGAAACAGCTTTCGGGAGCTTTTCTGGAGAAAGTGGGAAGGAATACCGAAGCAGAGGGAAAAGGTCCCGACGTTGCATTGCCGTTCGTGCCGCGTGTCCCAATGACTTTCCAATATAAAAGCACCACCTTCCCCCAGTGTTGCCAACTCTTGAAAGGAAAATTTCCCTTTTTACCCTCTTTTTGCCTACATCTAAAGAAATCACACAGTAATAACTAACTCTCTAGCCTTCTTGAACCCGAAGGTTCATGGCTGCAGCAACACAGGCCTTCCATCTGTCCCTATCCTGAGAAAGATCTATATACTCTTTTCCATCTCTACCAATTTCCTTTAGCTCCATTTCAACATTATCCCTCCATCTTCGTCTTGGCCTTCTTACTGGTCTCGTACCGTCAGGTTTTCCAAAAAGAATCCTGTAAACTCTTCTTTCCTTTCCCATTCGTACCACATGTCCTGCCCACCTAAGTCCTCTTGATTTAATCATTCTAATAATATCTGGACATGAATACAAATTATGTACTTCTAAATTATGTAACCTTCTCAACTCACAGTAATAGCAGTAGTAAAGTAGGTGAGGCACATTTAGGGGAGTATGTGGGGGTAGAGCCTCACATATTCTCGATCTAGGTATTTTTTTTTGGAGGAGATGTGATCAGCAACACGTTGCGGCCGTCTTTATCCCCCACGGGTTCCCCCAGGTACCCATTTATTTGAGGCTGGGTGAACCCTACAGTCGCTTTTTGAGGAGACAAGGCCGGAAGAATTCCGACCTTAAATCACCCACTTCGGATATCTCTTGCGTGACAGACAGACACCCCAGCGACTACACTACCGCGGCTCCAAAAGCAGTAATGGTATAGTCCACGCGTTTATTTCGTTAACGTCGAAAAACTGAAGAAAGCCGCCGCCACAAACGTGGGTGGGGATAAAACGCGGACGAGTTGTTTTCGCCCAATGACACTCAACCTTCAGCCAATAGGCGCAGCTGTCATTCTGCTCGTCTACTCCACGTGGAGTCCTTGAGCCAATGGACGCAGCTGTCATTCTGCTCGTCTACTCCACGTGGAGTCTCAGTCACATGACTGCGGATACGCTGTTTCCCTACTTTGCGCCTTCAATATGGAGACCGTGGGAAGGTGCTTGTGCGCGGAAGGACAAGCTGGCGTAGATTAGATGTGTGGCAACACTGTGTGTTGAATGTGATTGTTGCAGCTGGTGGGCGCGTTTCGTCGACTTCAAAGCCAGGCGGTCGTTAACCTAGCTAGCGCGTCGACTATAATATGTAAGATAGGACCAGCAGTAATATTTTCGTAGACCCACGTTCATATGCTTGAAAAATGTGAAATAAATGTCTCACATACATGTTAACCAGTATCCTCGATACCGTGCCAGATGTCCCTGGTCAGGTGTGAATGTACACTCACGGGCAATAAAAATGGAACACCTAAATACTGAAATACTAGCTTCCTTACAAGGAGTTATGAGTGTTGCATAACTCTCCGGCGAGAATTTTAATAATTTCTACAAATTCTACCACCGCCGTAGAATTAGGCAACACACACAACGCCTTGTAAGGAAGCTAGTAAAGCGAGTATTTTAGGATATAGGTGTGCAATTTTCATTGCCGATGACTGTACAATTGTGTTTCTTCCGTCACCCACTTCATAAACTCATCATTTCATCCTAATCGTTGCTATTTATAGTAGACGTAGAAAAAGTAACATACAATAAACAAAACATCAATATAGGTTTATTTTTAACAGCAAAAAATTCGATATAAAGGAAATCTATGTTTTCTGTACTATTATTAAGTCTGTTCTCTTCAAATTTTCCTGAACTTTTGATATTTTTCACCCAATTTCCCTTTTCGCTTAAAATTCAGTGCGAATGTCTTACCAAAAAAAGGGAAATTTCACTTAGGTGGCAGCACTGCCCTACCCCTACTCCAGTTTCGAGAACGCCTGCTTCGGGAAAAGGAACCGCGGGGATCGGGAGAAAGGAAGGAAAATTGGTGCAAGACCAGAAGCATTGTTGCGGGAACGAGCATATCTTGTTTTCGTCACTGTAGGTTATCGAACTTGTGATAAGAATCGTGATACATAGCTGGTTCTTTACTCGCAATGTTGCCGTACATCTTAATTGGGTGTAAGCAATAACAGTGTATGCGGCAACCTTCAATATGTGCAGTCACTGACATTAAAAATGGAATGTATACTTAGATCCTGAAATGCACGCTTTCCTGAATGGCGTTATACAGAGAAGCGAGTGTTTCGAGATGTGGGTTTTGATATTTATATTGTGGGTGACTTTGTCTCTACTCTACTCTAGGGAAAATTGACTCTACCCTATTCAAGGGTAAATTGACTCTACTCTAGCGCAAATTACTCTAATACAAGGCAAATTAACTCTACTGTAGGGCAAATTGACTCTACTCTACTCAAGGGCAAATTGACTCTATCCTACTCAAGGGGAAATTGACTCTACTCTACGACAAGACAAATTAACTCTACTCTACTTCAAGGCAAATTATCTCTACTCTAGGGCAAATTGACTCTACTACAGGGCAAATTGACTCTACTCTAGGGCAAATTGACTCTACTCTAGGGCAAATTGACTCTGCTACAGGGCAAATTTACTATACTGTAGGGCAAATTGACTACTTTACTCAAGGGCAAATTGACTCTACTCTACTCAGGGGCAAATTGACTATACTCTAATCAAGGGCAAATTGACAATACTCTACTACAAGGCAAATTAACTCTACTCTACTACAAGGCAAATTAACTCTACTCTAGGGCAAATTGACTCTACTCAGGGCAAATTAACTCTACTTTACTCTAGGGTAAATTAACTCTATTCTAGGGCAAATTGACTCTACTCTAGGCCAAATTGCAAGTTCAAATTTTTAACAACGATTTAGTTAAACGAGGAGTAACTGAGATGATGTAATATCCAAGGAGAGAAGTTGAATATCGTTTAGACATTCTCCCTGCAGTAAATGGTGCACATGTTGAAGTTTATTAACGAAACAACAATCTTGTGATTTGGGGGCCATTAAAAAATGTCTGTGGCTAACATAACTAAACTTTTTTGTCGCCATTTCCCCCCATAAAAACACATCTCTCTACCTAGCGTACTTTTGTGTAATAAATGTTTTAAATCATGGAAAGATTTTGTGCTCACCCTGTGTATATATAAAGAATAACATATAATATGCAAGCACACGCACATATATAGGGTGATTCAAAAGTCCTCGGCACCTTACGACAACTTCGTTATTAATGAAGATAGTGAAAAATGGAAGAGAGGAAAGTTGTTTGAAATATAATGTTTTAAATTTAATATGCTTGAATATTCAATGTAGAATGCAGCATTGGTGCTTTACCCTAGTATGAGCCTCAGTGAGAACGGAAAATGCCTTTTTGCCACATGCTTCATCCTTAAAGCGAGCTTTTACGTTATGGCAATACCTTTGTACCAGATAAATTAGGAATTGATGACTATTACAGAAAAATAAAAATTGTGAACGTGTCACAAGTACAGTTTCCACTTCCTCAACCTTCGACTTCTAGAAAGGCAAAATATTCTGGCTACATTGCAATTGGTATTGTTGGATGCTGTGCTCCGTCATATTCTTCTATGAAGCAGACCACAATGGATGTCAGTAGCTTCTCCTTTTACCGGGTGGCCACAAATAAAGTTGCCCACTCAAGGCTCTGTAGAGCTCGTTCGAAACATCGGAGTGCTCTGAAACTTGATGTAGAGGCTATGAGGGCCATGAGAAAGCGAATGCTAATGGTAAAAAAATGTTCAAATTTTAACCACCAGGTGGAATTATGGCGTTCAAATCTGGTACACAGTGAACATATCCCGGGAAACGCTTCGTGCGCCCATTGATCACACTGTCTTATGATTCAAAAATGTCGTCCGCGTTGACAGGGTGCATAAATGGGCGTCCGGAATGGGGGGCAAGGGGGAGGCGTGGTTTCCCTGGAAAATGAAAGTCAACGAAAAATTATATATTTCACATATATAATTTCATTTCTGCCACAATAATATGTGTTAATTAATGCACGGACATGATATATTCAAATTTAAGCAATGTGTTTTGAGGAAACAGCACTATTATTAGGGAAAATGTGACTTGTTTGGCCCCCCTGGAAAAAAATACCTTCCTTGTCCCTCCCTGGAAAATATCCTGCGGACGTCCATGGGTGCATATTGAACACTGCTGTACCGATGTAAACTCAAATTACTGATTGCTGCTACTACAGCGCCATATTTCAACCTGGTGGTGATAATTTGAACTGCTTTGTTCCCACCAGCATTCGCTTCCTCATGGTCTCCATAGTCTCTAAAGTTGCACCGCAATCCGTTGCTTCGAGAGGGCTCCAGAAAGCTCTTAGTAGGGGAACTTTTATTTAAAGCGCCACATTTCCACCTGGTGGTGAAAATTTAAACTATTTTTTTACAACCAGCATCCGCTTCCCCATGGTCTCCCTAGCGCAATCCGTTGCTTTGAACTGGCACCAGAGGGATCTGAGTAGGGCAGCTCTAATAACGGAGTTGTCCTATGGTACTGGACTTTTGAATCACCCTGTCTATGTGTAATATAAAGTAAAGCTACTTCTGTTATCACCCCATCTGTGAAGTTGAATTCTTGAAGATGTTGCGGTGACGAAGAAACCAGCTTAGAATTCTCCCCGCCGATCTTTACTCTTGTAATTACTCTCTCCCCGTTGGCTTCCCGCCAAGAATTTTCCCGCCCCATTAAATTCCTATTAAAATGGGTCTCGAGTTTTGGTTAGTATCGAGAAACGTCCGGGAAATGACCAAGCACGAAACTCCGTGTCCGGGGAACCACACAGCCACACGAGTTCCTTGCAAATTACAGAAAAAATGGAGACTTTATCCCGCTGCTTGTCTGTTGCGAGTCAGAACGAATGGGAAGAGAAGGCGTGTTTCATGCAACACGCTCTAACCGCTGTGGACTGAAGCTTCCTGATGTATATCAGGACCTTTCGTGTAAAATACCAACTGCGAATTTTGTTCCTGTACAGAGCACGGGTCGGTTTTCCTTAAAGTCTTAGTTTATTTCGAAAAGTTGTGAATAACTTATACTTGCAGTACAGTTATTATCACGCTCAACCGCAACTCAGTTACTCGTTTGGAATTACGAGCGTCACTATTTACATTTTGAGCCTTGGCAACACTGATTGAAGTTTGGCGCGATTTGACGTTTGCACGGAATCGTCTAGCATTATTGACCATAACGTACTTCAAATGTTTTGTCAATAGCTTCATTTGTGTTGTTTATGTTGCCTTGGAGATTGCGCGACAACAATAAATTGGAATTAACTCGTGAACATTTTCGTGCGATGATTTTTTACTATTTTCGACGTGGATTATCAAGACAAGAGTGCATCGATCAACTTACTTCCACATTTGGCGATGAAGCCCCATCCTTTGCCACTGTGAAACGCTGGTATAACGAATTTAATCGTGGCCGCCATACTGTGACATTGAGGCAATCATAGGCATTAGTTCCACCAGCATATACAAAATATTACATGATCATTTAGCTGTGAGAAAGGTATGTTCTCGTTGTATCCCAAAAGACGTATATAAGATTGTAACAGCTGACGAATCATGGATATATGCATATGAGCCGGAACGTAAACAGCAGTCGACTGTATGGGTGTTTCAAGATGAACCCAATCCAACAAAAGTTGTTCGCGCTCGAAGCACATCGAAACAAATGGTCGCCTGTTTTTTCGGGAAAACTGGTCATGTGGCAACTGTGCATTTAGAGGAACGTAGAACGGTCAACTCTGAATGGTACACAACAATTTGTTTGCCAGAGGTCTTCGGTCAAATACGGAAAACAAACAAACGCCGTCGGATCATTCTTCATCAAGACAATGCCAGCTGTCACATATCTCGTCTAACAACCGACTTTATGAACAGTCAAAAAATCGAATTGATGGGTCATCCACAGTCCTGATTTGACACCCAATGACTTCTTCTTGTTCCCGAATGTCAAGAATAAATTGCGTGGACAACGATTTTCGTCGGCGGAAGACGCCGTTGATGCGTTCAAAAACCATATTATGGAGGTGTCTCAAGAAGATTGGAAAAACAGCTTTGACAAATGGTTCGAACGAATGCAAAAGTGTATTGACCATAAAGGAGAATACTTCGAAAAACAATAAAGCAGTTTTCAATGCCAAATTCCTGTTTTTTCATTGTTAGGTTCCAAATATAAATAGTGACCCTCGTATACCTAGACTTCGAATTTCAGGTTTTTAACCTATTTTTAATTTTGCAGGTAAATTAGAAATAAAAAGTTACATCAGCGTTTCATTAAAAAACGCAACAACTGATTAAGTTTTATAGTGTCTAAAATAACCTATTTTGCTTGTTAGAGCCTATTTTAGATTTTTGTGCTTAAATCAAAACTTTTTTTAGATTTATATATATTTTTTAAGGTTTTACGTTATTTGTACATCACACAGAGGTATTTGTTGTGTTTGGTAATGAGAAAAAAATCAATGACGAACTTGTTTGAAACATACTCTTTACCTATTTCCCTCCATCTAAGTCCACAATGGTTATTGAAGCTCTAAACAAAATAAAATATGTAGCGCCACTGTTGCCTGCACAGTCCAAAGTGCAAACTTCTGATCCGCTTACTTTTGGTGCTTTCAAATTGCACCATTGACTAAGCATCTGTTTAAAGATCATTTTCAGCATATAAGATGATCCTTACAGATAAAAGGCAGGGTTTTTTGTCTGAGGATAATGTCAAAAATATTATGTATTGTGCAGGAAATTATACATAATTAATTTATCATATCGATAAGTAACTTTTGCTAACAGTACAAGTATTACAATAATTAGTGAATTATTTGAAAATGATTCATAGAAATGATAATTTGGTTAGAAAATTAATATTTTTGATCGGTACATATATCTATTAAAATTTCTCACGGTTCCCTTGAAATTTTGTTTTAACAATAGTACCTAATTAGTTTTTTCAGGATCTTTAAATAATTTTAAGTTTTTTGGAACCTACTCGAGGATTTTTTTAGTCTAATTTAATATTTTTAGAACCTATGTTAGGATTTTTAGACCCTATTTTAGGATTTTAGACCCTATTTTAGAATTTGTAGAACCTATTTTGGAATTTTAGAACCTATTTCAGGATTGTAGACCCTATTTTAGAATTTTAGAACCTATTTTTAGGATATTTAGAACCTATTTTAGGATTTTTAGACCCTATTTTAAGATTTTTAAACCCTATTTTAGAATTTTTGGACCCTATTTTAGAAATTTAAAACCTATTTTAGGATTTTTAGAACTTATTTTAGGAACCTAAGGTACATTTTTAAGAACCTAAAAATCCGAGGTCTGATGATATCTCAATTATAGTTGTGGTTATTTTAAAATGTAAGTTAGCCGGCCTCCGTGGCGGAGTGGTTATAACACTGGACTTCGACGCTAGGAATCACGGGTAGTACGAATCACAGCATGAGTGTTCTTAGTGAATGTCCCTTTATCAACTTAGTGAATGTCCCTTTATCAATTTTATCAAATCATCATTCATCCTCATCGTCGCGTTTGGCCAAACGTGGCAGAGAAGCGACGTAAAATATCCTAATTTAGTCAATCAATTAAAATGTGTTAGTTAATAGGCATGTCATAACGGTATTACTGCTGTAACATGTGTTACGCTGTCAGTACAACATCAAATCAATTTCAACTAATCTAATTCTGGGCTTAAAGGAAGTGACGTCATTAGCATCCACCATCTTTTCCTCGAATACATGATTAACGTTCAAGAATTTGTAACGACCCTGCGTGGTCGCCACATTTAACAACCCTGTGTGGTCGCCATATTATATTTTGCTAAATGTCCCTGCGAGGCGTACGCTTTTAGTTTAAATGTGTTAACGGATCCACCTCTACGTATTGTTTGACCCTGCGTGGTCGCTGTATTCTGTAAACGCGAACGGATCCACCTCTACGTTTATTAGCTTCGCTTATTATTAGACCCTGCGTGGTTGCTGTATTCAGTAAATGTTATCAAGTATTGTCATTTATACTGTTCAACTCGTTGTTTAGAATTGCAGAGTCCTGCGAGGTTCAGTATTAATTGTATTGTCTGAATGCACACAGTTTTAGTTTATATTAACGCGTGCATCTAGTGATTTTCCCACTAGTGATTTCTTAATGTCAAAACCTTGATATTTCTCAGTACGAAGTTTGCTATATGTAAAAATATGAGTTAGCAACGCTTACTTGTAGTTAAAATTTTCACCACCAATGCGCCGCCCCCGCGAGTATAAAGCCAGCGCAGCCAGGCCCGGAGCTTAGTTGGCTCCAATTGGCTTGCCAATTCCAAGCTAACGCCGGGGGTGTCGCGGCATCCTTTAATCATTTTACCCTGCGCCTGTTATTCGGGAGTACCGATTGGTTTCGGCCAATTCCCGGCTGTGGTACTACGCACAACCTACTCTCTTTTACAGGGGAACCCGTGACGTCAGCGGCGACCAAGGCCCTAAATAAAATTAGGTCCCCATACTCCCCCTGGCGCCACACAGCGAGGAATAAATTGGATGTTCCCTGCCCCCTCCCCCCTTATCACTTCGAGACCAAAGGTGGTACAGGTAAAAGCACGTGTGTGGTACAAGTAAATGCACGCGCATGGTAAGGGTTTCAGAAAGACACGTGTGTAAGTGTGCTAACGGACACCCTTGTGTTGAGATTATAAAAAACATATATAAATATATATATTAAGCTGGTATAGTCTTTCCTTACACCCAGCAAGCCCTGAGATAATTCCGAGTCCATGATCTACGGCTGACGAAAAGTTACCGCATATGTGTAGACTTTTGCCGTCCACCTAATTGCAAGGTTTAGTGTGTAGAACGCCGCCCGTGTCAGTACTCCTGCGCTGCGTTGTTAATGTAGTGCGGAGCACGTGGGGAGGACGTTGCAAATTGTTATTTAGGAACGGTCCTAAAATTGTCCCTACGATGAAATGAACCACAACAGCACATTGAATTCCATGATAAAGTAAGTGACGTCAGAGTATACGTCATGTTTATTCTCAAATTCGTCGTTAACTTCTAAGAATTTTGTTTGGGAATTGTTCTAAGTAACGCCTTTCAACACAGGATGTCGACTTACCAGAGTGCACGCTATTGAAATCTATTATGAAGAAAAAAGCATCCAGGCACAGAATGCTTTTTAGTTCTTGTCTGTGGTGAAGAGAAAGCGACGCGAAAAATGTAAACATTGGTTGAGCGAGAGTAAAAGAGCTGTAGAATATTGTCTGTATTTATTTAATCCCAATTATACAGAACAGAATAGAACATGTTATTTACAGCAGTGAAATATGTGATAATAAATTAGGTTCGACAACCAACCATAAAATATAATATTTTTGCTCTTTCAATTTTATTTTGTAGTAATACATATTATGTGGAATGATATTTATTGTATCGTCCCTAAAATTCTTTTGCGTCATTATGATCACACGTGTTTTCTTTTAGTGTCTCATATATTATATTTACAATATATAGTAAGTACATAATACTTCCCACAAGTTTCTGATATACATGTTGCTTCGTAAAGAAAATTATTAATTTTATTATGGTTATTCTATCAATTTCCTTACCTTGCCGTACACACTGCCACCTATCGATGAAATGTGAAATCGTTGGAGGTTTTACATTGGACGGGTACTGGTTCAATTTCACTCCTTTCAAGATTTCAATATGAATCTTGTTCAACGTCTTTAAATTGTTGATTTTTCGTTGTATCTTGAAATATATGTTGAATGTGCGAATTAACGGGGGCAGGCCAGGGATTTCCCCCTAAAAAATCATCCCTGGTTGACGATATTTTTTAAAATCTTTGCCAGAGATGTTTTTATCAACCTCCCAAAATAGAATGGAATGCAAGAATATACCATTTCGTAACTGGGGAAAAATTACCACTGAAATATCATTTGGGAAAATAGTTATTTAAAATATTGCATTCTATTTTCCATCTGAAGTTCTATTTTTAAATAGTCCATTGTTTACTGTTCACATTGTCGTTGGGTGCAGAAATTTTACAAAGAGCTCCCAGATTAACGCCGTTACTCTTGTTAAGTTAACAACAAAAACTTACCGCCATGGCAAATAGATTTGATTTCGTTAGCTTTATTCGTTGGAGGTTTATGCCGCACGCCGTCAATGAGTTAAACGGGCAATATAACACTTTTCTCAGGGTTAATAGTTCAATAACTATTTTTTGTGTATGCGTTTTTCTTAGAATGTAAAGACACTGTTTCTAAATTGCGTGTGAATTTTATCGTAAGATGTCATGTCCTAGGTAAGTTTCGTATGTAGCAAATATTACCAGACGTTTGGTCAGAAATTGGCAAAGCATGTGATTTGGATAACCATGTATTGCCAGTTCTGCATGAGATGCCGCCAGCCAGCTTTATCCCTGACTCACAGACAGCAGGGTCAGGAGAGTCAGCGTGAGTCATACTCGTGTCTCTTTCGTGGTTCCTTAAACGCACGGCCATTAAAATAGGCATCTGGGCAGAATTTAGCTGGTGCCACATATGGGAAAAGCAAAGCGAGAGTGGGAAAAAAATCGCTGGTTCCCGCGCACGGCGTGGCAACGTCAACCGGGCTGCGTTGCCTAGTTCAAGCGTCAGACTTACCTCTCTTCGGAGCACTTTTAGAGTCCCATTCGATGCAGAGCTGGTGATCGTGTGAACTGAAGTTCGTTTGCATCACGTGGATTACAATGACCAACTCTACAACGAGATCTTTCATTCACTTAAACCTCCGAACACACGGGGTTGTGCTTCGACGTGGCAACAGCGCGAACTTCTGCCACCCGCCTCATTTCATGGACATGCGTTTAGTTGTTCACGAGATAAGCCAAGCTATAGTGGAACCACAGGCAAAGAGACCTGTGCATCGTACTGCCGCGAGGCGGGGAGGTGGAGGTTGAGTGTAGCACGCTTGGCCCGAATTGAACGGATGGAGGGGAAGATGCGCGAAGGCATTTGGCCGAATGTTAGTTTTTTTGTTGTTCTTTTTGTCGCTCTGTAGAATGGAATTCGACAGGCTTCCTTGATATATGAAAGCTATCTATATGGTATCCATAGAAGAAATAAAAAGAAAAAATGTGGATGTGCATCAGGGAGAAGAAGCAAACTGTCTGGGCATGGTAAGGATTGAATGAAATGATGTGGCAAGTGTTACGAATCATTATTGTGTGAGTAGTGTAGCGGAGAATAGTGTTCACAAAATCGTCTCAAGATGTAAGAAACGTGCTAGAGGAAGTTCTGACTCTAACCTTTAACCAGTGGCGTATACTGGGTTAAGAACTTGGGCTATCGCACCATATCATAGTGTTCGAATGGACAAAAATTTGCTGGTGGAGGTGTTTCTGTTTCTTTAACTCATTTGGGGTGGCGGGTTGAAGTGATGTGACTCTGTGATTAAAAATATATACCTCATAAATAAAACATGGAAATATACACTGTCAGTAAGGAAAGGATTTCAAGAATTTCATTCTTATTTGCATAAATAAGAGGCCCATATTGTGAAATATTAGGTAGGCCTATATACGAGAATAAAAATAAAATTTCAACCTACCTATTTTCACGATTTTAAGTTCGGGTACTCCTTGTTGGCGCAGTAATAACGACGTCGGCTTGAAACTAGGGGTACCGGGTTCGATGCATGGTGGTTTAGATACCACTTTAACTGTAGGTCCGATCCCCATTAGCTTATCTGTTCATATAGTGTATATACAATAAAAATACACAACGATTTGGAGCTTATCGTCATTCGTAAGCCGAAAAGACAGCTTGTTAGTTATGCCCCTCATTTCAGTTCACTACACAACACACAGCACATATCATTAAAAAAAATACAATCCACTCTCTTCTGTATTCACACGCTGCCTCCAAATAAATTCCACGCACCAGGACCACTCGACGCGATCTAGACTAGAACTGGCCCTTTTCTTCTCCCCACTGTATCTAGTTGTTTGAAGGTCAATGACCTCTTTTTCAAGTCCTCTGCAAGCGTTCAATGATGTTCTTGTCCCTGATAATTTGGGTTCAAAATTCCCCATTCCTGGGAAGATTACATGCTGGGAAAAATTGGTTTGCAACATTGACCCAGACTGTTGAGGAAATTCAGAGGGTTTTTTCCCCGCCATATGCAACCCTGTTCTCTCTCCTGTAAGTTTGACTCCACAATTCCCCGATCCTGGGGAAATTACATGGTGGGAAACATTGGTTTGCAACATTGATCGGAGCCCTGTCAAGCTTGCCCTCCAGCTGGGCCAGCCGTCTCGAGAATTCAAAGAAAGCGGGCAATGTTTCCAACTTCTAAGAAATCAGGTTAATCTCCTTATTGAAATGAACAATTTTATGTACATGTTCTGATAGATATTTTTTCTGTATTTTATTTCCTGAGTCTGGGCTTCGCAGATAGCCTGGATAGCCCCGAATATACGCCTCTGCTTTTAACCTTAGAATTATCCCATTAAACCACAACTCACTTATCTTTTTAGTGATTTCGTTGTTCAATTGATCGCTAATCCTAACGTACCCGTTTCACTTTCGAATGTAGAACGGCACAACAGCCAGTCCTAAGTCTGGATTAAGTATGAGGGGAAGGTTTGTAAAGCGATAAGTAGCAAATGTCCTCCTTGTAGTCAGACTTGTTCGCAAATTCCACCTAGAATACAATTTCTAGTAAGGACCCTGTATTCAGATTCCACGCATTTCTCGTACAGTGGGACCCATAAGTATTACCAAGCAAATTATCCATCACCATGTTTGCTCCCTTTTTTCATGCAATGACAGCTTCAAAAACTGACACAAGACACCAAACAATCTGCTTACAACATCAGAACCAGTATACGTAAAAATACATTCCTTAACAATACGTAGGAAGAAGATAAAAAACAACGAAAATAATTTAGGACAATTTGCTGAGCAATACTTATAGATTACACTGTACGCATTGTTCCCGACACCAACTCAAACACGTAAAATAGTTGAGTTGGTATTTTTAACATGCAGCAAATGACGATGATGTGATGTTCCAGAAATAAGAGGAGAATGAAAATGAAAGTGTGCAATGAAGGATTTGAAGAAGTGAAATGTATTATTTTTGAAGATGGCAGAAGGAAACTGAAATTGTAAAGGTAATATGTAAAGCAAAACCAATGAAGCTTACCTGATGTACGTACCTTACAATGCAAAGATATACAAATAGAATTGCACTCTCTACTATAGTCGAACGGATATAAATAGGGGACAATATGGAGCAGGGTATATGATATCCAAAAACATAAGGAACCAAGTGGTGTAGTTTGTGCCTATTAATGAAAGAATAACCAAAGATAAGAGTGAGAGGTGAATTTAGAAACATCACTATGATAACGGTCCAAGCACCTACAGAAAAGGACATTATAGTAAACAAAGGAGATGATGAGAAACTAGAAGAAATATATGAGAGGACTGAGGTATAGAGGACCAAACTGTGACACTGACCATTTTCTCGTCAAGGAAAAATTAAGAAAAAGATATGTAAGGAAGCACATCGTGAAAAAAAAAATTGGTGAAGAGATGGGATATAGAAAGATTAGAAAGGAAAGAGGTAAAAATATATATAGAAAAGCGATAAGGAGTTAACTAATGGAAATAACGGAAACAGAGAGTACAGTGATTCGAAATAGATGGCAAGAAGTAATTACAAATAGTCACAATTGTCACGTAAATATTTGTCGACTGGAAAGTGGAAAACCACAATAATGATTGAAAAAGTAAAGCCTTGTAATTAACGTTCATTTCTTAATGGATTCAGGACGTCATAGCGAGGAATTCTTTGGAGAAATAGGATATGGAGATGACGGTGCTGAGTCAACCTAGGACAGAGGAAACTATTTTTGAGACGAAAACTCTGCTGGTGAAGGTAGATATAGTGTAGAAATTGTAGAACAAACATGAATACAGAACAAACATACATTGAGTAAACGAGAACCACTTTCAACTGTGAGAACTATCATCTCAATATGCTCCATGCAAACTAAATGTTCCAGAAAAACTTGGCTCACATGTGCAAACACACATTACAGACTACTTTTTCGTACCCCGTCTAGTCACTGCAATAAAAAGAGACAGCTACACCGCAGAAGGAATAACTTGGCAGTGACGTCATCTGCCACCTTCACCTCTCCTTCCAGAAGCGAAGGCTCATTCGCTAGAGCGGACGACAAGGTGACGTGCAAACCATTCGAAATCATTCCGAGAGGGGTGATGCAGGCGTGCAAACCCCCACACTGCTACATTAGTCTAACAAACCGCAGCTACGAGCGAGGGATTGCAGGCTATTTTGTTTCTTTGTTAGGGAGGTTTTTTGGCTGGTTTTCTCATTGTTGTACAATGAACAGTGGAGTAAAGAAAGGTAAGCCCTTGCACAGCGATGGAAGAGAAATAGTTTTCAATGTGTATAAGTACTTTGATTGCGATGAAAACAAAACCACAGCTGTTCACAGAACGTCCGTGGCGACAGGTGTCAGTGAAAGATCTGTGTGGAGAGTTTTGAAGGAGAAAGCAGAAAGTGTTGCGAGTACGAGTGGGAAACCTTTTTCAACGGCGGGCAAAAAACCGACCGAACACCCAGCAACGTGTCACAAATCTGGATTCTTTTGAAGAAGCAGTCGTTCGCCTGTGTGATTTATACACAAAAGGCATTGTTGTCACCGTACATAAACTGATGAAGGAACTTCAAGAAAATGTTAATTTTAGGGGTTCCCATTGGTCGTTGCGTATGTTCATAAGAAATTAGGGTTCATCTTTAAAAAGCACAGCGTGAGCAGCAGGAAGCTACTCCTTGAACGAAACAGCATCGTTGCGTTGCGGGCGGTCATTATTTTTGCGTGAAGTTAAAGAACTGCGCAGAGAGCAAACCGCCGGTCTTTCATTTACATGGATGAAAGTTTCGTGAACACACACCACACTGTCCCCAAAGTTTGGCTGGATTCAAAAGATTTGGGGGGGGGGGGTTAAAAGTGTCAACAAGGAAAGGGTCCCAGGTTTATTATTGTGCATGCCGGTGGTGAAAGTGGATTTGTGGAGGGGGCGAAGTTAGTGTTCCTTTCAAAGACAACTTCTGGGGACTATCATGGGGAAATAAATACTAACAATTTTATGTTGTGGTTCGAAGAACAGCTTCTTCCCAATCTGCCTCCAAACTCTGTTATTGTGTGTGACAATACTCCGTACCACAACAAGTTAGTGGAAAAAATCCCAACATCAAACAGCAGGAAGAATGAAATAAAGTTGTGGCTGGCTGTCATCTCACAAGGTTTGCTGAAAGCCGAATTATATGGAAACATTAAAATAAACAAACATAAAATAAACATGTAGCAGTGCTAACATTAAATTGAAGATCGGTAGTTTGCACCGCGATCTTTACTGCTGGCACTCTTACTCGTGCCATGGTTCCTTTCAGAGTAGTTGGCAACGCTGACTTAACAGAGAGTGACGTCACTGCCAGGTTATTCCTTCCCGGCTGTAGGTCCTGAAACACCGACTTCCATGGAAGATGTTGTGTGTGTTGCCTAACTATACGGCGAAGGGCAAAATTCAAAGTCGACGAGCATATTTCTTTATGTAAATTCATTTTACAATCTCACTAATACTTACAGTTCATTTAAAAAGCCGCAAACCTAACTATGGTATCTTATGAAGTTGAAGCTTAAGTGCACTTTATGCACAGATAAGCTAATCGGTATTGAACCTACGATTTCAAGTGGGATCCGAACCACTATGTCTTCCACCAGGGAACGAGCCTGGGAACTCTTGATTATGAAGCACTGCCTAAGATATCGAATTTGTTATTCTGGTTCATTATGTTTTAGGAAAACAAATACTCGGACCATTGCAGATGGAATGTGTACTATATTTGTGATAAATTTTGTAAATTGACTTGCCTTTATTACAACAAAGTTGAACAATTCTGGATAAAAATCTGACTGCAACATTCTCTAAAAATTCCGCATAAGATCATGATTACAACACATTTGATATTTCTGAAAGAACCCGTGACTATAACCAACTTGTTAAGTTATGGATCAACACCTGACTACAACCAACTAAGTGGTATTTATTGAAAACTAGCTGATTACCTGGCGTTGCCCTGGTATTTATTTAACCCAATTTTGTATTAGACAGGAAAATAATGAATTCTAACTATAGTGTAAAATGTAACAAATTTTAAATGTGATCGTGAATGTCACCAATTAGCTTAGCGACTCCGAAAACTATGGATTCGACACTAATCTACGTCATTTGTGGCATTTTATTTTTCAGCCCCTCTAACCCCCCTTGCCGATAGGTGATTAACTTGGAGTTAAACCGCATTGGGAGTGTCACGGAAACTATGGATTCCATTCGCAACCCAGCCTGAATGTTAGACAACCCGAGAAACACTATCCTTGTGCGGATTGCATAGAGTCAAGGATGTCTGTTTGTGCTGAATTTAATATCGGTGGTTCTCGATCACTTTTACATGTCACCCCTTTCCACCCCAACCCTATGGGTGCCAGGGGTGTTTTGCCCCAAAATATTATTTTCAGATTGCAAGTGACACGTGTGCCTAGTTTGGTTGAAATTGCTCCAGGCGTTCGAGAGTTATGCCGGAACAAACAAATATACACACCCACACACACGCACATACATCCATTTTTATATAGATAGATTGCACTGGTAAGAGTCGACATAAACTCTTTAAATATTTTCTAATGGATATTTCCCTTTCGCATCAGGAGCATAGGGCTAGGCAATTTTCCAGACTAATGCCTTTGCAGCACGCGTAATATTCATCTACCTGCGACAGTCGTACGCTAATTACTTGAGCCATAAAAGATCAATTGATAGAGGATTGCAAACCGAAATGTCAGCTGTGTTGAGAAGTTTGTAATAGAATTTGTAGATTCCAGGAACGGAGAAGACCGCGGTGTTTTTTCACGGGAGAAAGTCCCGTTAATAACTAAATGCCACTACCTGCGCCTTTTTTGCCCGCTGTTCCGCAGGAAACCAAGCTTCTGGTGCAGGCATGGAGGATGAGGTGTGGGTGTTCAGGAGGGAAAGGGGGGAGGTCGATGTAAGGTCACACAGCTCTGTAATTGGCTGATGTAGCAGCTGGGGTTGAAAGCGAGCATAATGAAATTTCAGGTGGTGACAACTTTTGGTTCCCCGCATTTCACTCGCCGTACCATTTGGTCTCTTCAAGGATAAAGCTTCCCCCTTCTCCCCCCGCAGGAGCTTCACCCTTGCCCCCCCACCCCCTTGGCCTACGAAACTCTCGCACCCGATCAGACCGTACGGGCAGTGAATACAAAGCTTTGTGTGGAATCAGTCGTCGCTTTTTAAGTAGCAGAGCTTTGGTGGCAATGGTGGCCAATAGGAGAACGTAAGAGGGAAAATGCGCTTAGAGGTGACGTCACGAATGGCTTGTGTTGAAGGTATTCTTGTATGGTGTCTCTTGTAAATCGGGATAATTACAGGCAAATGGGTGTGTTATGGTCATTTGCAACGATTCTGCTATTGACCATAAACACTCCAATAATATGACGTATTTTTAGAAACACCTGTTTACCGACTAACCTGTGTGTTATAACATTTAAAAAAGTGATCTGTATATTGTTCGGTTTCTTGACTTACATAAATAGTTGGAGGAAACAAAAAAAAAGGCAAATTGATTTTAATTCAGTAATTAACTAGTGTGAAATTAATGTTATTATAATACTATTTACTGTGCTTATTGTTATTAGTATTGGATGTTGAAATTTCTTTTCAAGGTGGAAAGTTAAAATATTGATTGTAAAACCAGTTCGGAACTAGTGTGAGAAGTAATATGTACAGTGGGATTCATAAATATTACCAAGATGCAAAATGTAGGATGCAAGAGAATAATTAATGAATAGTGTCATGGAAATAGAAAAATGACAATTTCCCGAGCAATATTTGTGCAACTCAACACGCGCAGATAAATATTAGAATCAATCGCATAGTATTTCTGCACGCATAAAATATAACATAAAGGAAGGCATTGCAGTTTCCCGTCTATGAACGTGGGGAAGTTCGATTAGGACGAGTGATATAAATCACCAAATTTCATAGAATCTTTATAAGAATGCAACAAAAATTACTATCATCTGTTGTCTATATGGTTCACAAACAAATGAAGTCAAAATTTGCCACATTTTTAAGGCGTAACACATTTTCGTTAATGCATTTTATTTGGGCAGTGCCATCATACCAAAGTTTTTCATTTTTGGGAGACACCGCAGTAGCTGCTTCATCATTCTTTGAAATCAGTTCATTATGAATATTTTATTTGAAGCTCATGTTTAGGCACTTATATTTTGTGTGTGAAATGTTACACATGTTACGCTGGAATGCCCCCACTATGTTGTCATCCTGCATTACCCCCTCACACTGGCGGCGATTGGGGGGGCAGTTGCCCCCACTTTCGTCACTTTTGCCATCTCACTGTGCTATACCTTATCTGCAAAGGGAAATAAACTGTCTTTGCCCCTCTGGTTTTGGAACCCAATCGCCGCCACTTCTCCTTTCTCCTACCTCTGAGAGTGGGTCTCCCCGATGGTGAAGTGGTCGTCGACCTCCGTGGCGTAGTGGTTAGCACAGCGCGCTGCGACGCCAGGGGTTCGGGGTTCGAGTCCCGGGTAAGGCATGGGTATTTGTCTTTGTCCAACTGACAAAAACTGAGAGACGTAAAAGTTGAGAAAAAAGTGAAAAAAAGGGGGATCCTATCGCTTAGGGATATTCCTTTAAAAAGAAAGTGGTAGCGTCGTCGCCTTGCAATCATGGGGTACCTTGTTCGATTCCCGGTGGAGGCACATAGTGGTTCGGATCACAATTTAAAATGTCGGTTCAGTCCCGATTAGTCTTACTTTGCATAATGTGGACTCAAAACACCAATTCAATCAATCAATTCTCTCTCTGAGCCATATTTGTATACGGCATCTAGCTCTCAAAGCCAGAGCTTCAACATTCTCATTCTGAATCCCATTTTGGATATACGGTATTCCTCCACGCTGGAGGATGTGAAATTTAAGATCTGTATACGGCATCTAGCTCTCAAAGCCAGAGCTTCAACATTCTCATTCTGAATCCCATTTTGGATATACGGTATTCCTCCACGCTGGAGGATGTGAAATTTAAGATCTAACATGATCAAAGCTTATTTCGAATTTCCCTCAGAAGTTTAACGTGAAATCTCAACCTTACATCGACAAATTTACATTCTTCACTACTTTATACACTGTATGCAGTGGGATGCGTCACAATGTTCATTCTCTTCGTTTTACGCAAAGAAAGCTTCAAGACTTGATGCAAAACTCCAAAGAAGCATTTGTCAACATTACACTCAGAGTACTAAATACATTATATCGATTGATGCACCAGAATTCACCAAACTGTGTTTTATGGCTTCTTCAAAGAATCAGATTCACATTTGATGCATTTGGGTGCATTTTGTATGTCGTGAAACACCAAAGTGCATCATTTGATTCAATTGGGGATTTTTTTCAGTCGAGATGCACTTCAATGCATCAGTTGATGAGTTTTGATGCACCAGAATGCATCTTTTTTGATGATGCACTTAAAACGTTTCGTCTGAGCTACATAAACTCTGTAGCTCAGACCAAACGTTTAAATGCATCATCCAAAAAGATGCAGGAAGGTGCATCAAGGAACATCAACTGATGCATTTAAGTTCATCTCGACTGAAAGGAATCCTCACTTGAATCAAATGATGCACTTTGGTGTTTCTTTCAAGGCATACAAAAATGCACCCAAATGCATCAAATGTGTATCTGAAGAAGCCATAAAACACACTTTAGTGAGCCTTGTAATCAAGGGGTCTCGGGTTCGATACCCGATGGAGGCACATGGTGGTTCGGATTCCACTTTAAACTGTAGGTCCAGTCCCGACTATCCTTACTTTCACAAAGTGGACTTGAAACACCAACTCAAACAAAAAACACTTTAGTGCATCAATTGATGCATTCTAGTGCATCAATCGATATGATGCATTTGGTTTTCTGTGTGTAGAATGGAAGAGAAAAATTAATGGAAATAGTCGTGGACAATTTGTTGAGCAATACTTGTGCATCCCACCGTACGTATCATTACGAGAGGATTTTCATGTGGAAATTAGTGGGAACTGTCTCCTCCATGCTTTAAGAGGACTTCGTTTCATAATCAGGTTCCAATTGCCAACCCGCTGCCTCTCTACGGTCTTCCTGGACCTTGTTTCGTCCTAAGCCTATTCTCATTTCGCAATTTTTCGTTCTTGTCTTCTTTCTTGTCTTCTTATTATGCTTTTGACTGTCTCATTCTTCCCTTCCAGCATCCTCTGGACGAATTCTCCACCGGTTTCCCTCCTCCACCTCAGCGTTTGACTTTTCTCTGTGAGATTCAACCCTTGGTTCAATTTGGTTCTCCACGATCAGTGTTGCCAGCAGATACATTTTAAAAAAATGTAATGTTTTCAGTTAGTATGTTCAATTCTTGACAATGCAATACAGAGTGTCCCAAAAGTAATTTCCGCCGTCCCCCGGCGCAGAGTGGTTAGCACTGGGCATGGATGTTTATGAGTGTTCATTCACCAATTTCATCAATTCATCACTCATCCTCATCTTCGCAAATTAGCCAAAAGTGGCACAAGAAGCGAAGTAAAATAGAGCAATCAATTAATCAACCAAAAGTAACTTTCCATTTATGGAGCGTTTGAAGTAGAAAATGTTATCTGGGGGATGCTATTGTTGTTTAACATGGTGACAATTGATTGATTGATTTGTTTTATTTTACTACGCATTTTTGCCACTTTCGGCTAATCGGGAAGATGAGGATGAGGGATGTTATGATGAAATTGATGAAGGGACACACCAATAACGCCCGTACCCAGGCCGGGATTCGAACCCTGGCGTAGTAGCACGCTGTGACAATGAGACAGTTGGGGTATGTGTGCCTTGCGAAAAGTTTGCTAGCGGGAGGTTAGCATGCCACCACATCCCTCCTCCCTCTCTTCGAGCACTGCATTTATAGGAAAAAGCTTATTCTTTGCTGTGACGTCGTGTAATGAAGAGTTTTACCACTCTATAGTCTCTCTCAAGTCTGTGGAGCAAGCGAACGAAATCAAGTCATCTGCGCAGGTAGCGACTCGGTAGGGCTCGACAAATGAATGCCTAACTAACTAACTAACTAACTCTCTAGCCTTCTTAAACCCGAAGGTTCATGGCTGCAGCAACACAGGCCTTCCATCTTTCCCTATCTTGAGCAAGTTCTATATACTCTTTTCCATCCCTACCGATTTCCCTTAGGTCCATCTCAACATTGTCCCTCCATCTTCGTCTTGGCCTTCCTACAGGTCTCTTACCATCAGGTTTCCCAACAAGAATCCTGTGAACTCCTCTTTCCTCTCCCATTCGTGCCACATGGCCTGCCCAGCTAAGTCTTCTTGATTTAATTATTCTAATAATATCTGGACATGAATACAAATTATGTAATTCTAAATTGCGTAACCTTCTCCACTCACCTGTCTCCTCATCCCTTTTAGGTCCAAAGATTTTCCTAAGGATCTTATTTTCAAATAAGAATGCCTGGAGGGGAAAACGACTGCATGAAGAGGGTAACGAGACAGCAGCCACCAGCCGTTTCAGCAGCGCGTACTTCTTTGCTCCGCCCACTCGCTTTCTCCCCTTCTCTACTGTACCGCGTAGCTTTGCTCCACAGACGCCTGGGACAGATTGAGCCTCCCAGATGGCGTGGTGGTAGCGTCGTCGCCTTGTAATCAAGGTGTACCCGGTTCGATGCCCGCTGGAGGCACACAGTGGTTTGGATCCCACTTGAAAACTATAGGTCCAGTCCCGATTAGCCTTACTGTGCATTAGTGGACTTAAAACGCCAAATCAATCAATCAATCAAGTGTTGACCTTAGGGGCGCATCCAAGGTGGGGGCTATGGGAATGAACCCCAGTCCATATAACTCCCAATCTCGGTTTCTTAGTACTCGTATATATATTCGATATAATCCTTCTTGTATCATGTGGTAGAATGAGTTATGGCAGTGATAAAAGTACGCCTCTGTGAACCTTCCTGATACAGTACAATACACACGGAAAATCTTTGGTATAAATTCCGATTTCAGCGTTGCTAAAATGTATTTGAGGGATTCTAAGTCCAAGTTTTCCTGAATTTCAACTTTTAAAATTAAAGGAAGTGCTGTAACTTCTGGGAGAGGGTGACAGTGTTATATCCAATATTGTTAGATGTTTGAGAAGAGAGGCCTCTTCCAGTGTATCTTAGGTGATTTTTTTAAAGGGGTACTAGGCAGTTAGGCAAAAATGGCATAGTAAGTTAATTTTTTATCAATATGAAATGAAATAATAATTAATTATATAATCAACAAAAAATAAGTAATTATTTTTTCTCGATTACAACCATTTCTGTAAGAAACATATCAAAGTTTATACTTATTTTGCCTGTGAGTGATAACTCAAACTTAAAGTCAATTTTTTTCAGTTCACTTTATGCACAGTTAGGCTAATCGGGATTGAACCTATAGTTTAAAGTCGGATCCGAAACACTATCTGTCTCCACCTGGGATAGAACGAGGGACCCCTTGATCGAAAGGCAACAATAGCACCACTGCGCCATCTAGGTGGCACCACGACTGACAATTATCAGTTATTATTAATTATAATTATTAATAGTTACAATTAAAACAAGTCTGTGTGACGGAAATATGAAATTGCATTACAAGTAAAGAATATTCCCAGCATTGATTAATGTCAGTTATAACATAATACTTTGCTGTGGTTCTGTAATATACGAGGTGTGGCAATTAAATAACGAGATTGGTGTCATAACTGTGATGTATTGCAAGAAAGTTACAATTGACTGGTATCCCCTTCAATATACTCCCCTCCCCTATCAATACACCACTGCATACGTGTCTTCCATTGTTCAAAGCAATGCTGTAGGTCATCAGATGTCACACTGTTCAACAACTCTGCCGTTTTTCGTTTCACCTCTTCCACGGAGTGAAAATGTGTTCCCTTCAATGCACTTTTCACTTTTGGGAAGAGATAAAAGTCACAGGGGGCCAGGTCTGGGGAATACGGAGGATGGTCGAGCACAGGAATGCGCTTGGCGGCTAAAAACTGCTTCACAGAAAGGGCATTATGGGCAGGCGCATTGTCCTAGTGGAGGATCCATGCATCGTTCTTCCACAAATCCGGTCTCTTCTTCCTTATTCTTTCCCTCAGTTTGCTTTGGACTTCTTTGTAGTAGGTCTGATTCACCATTCATCATATCTGAGAGAATCCGAATGCTCAGACGTCTGTCTTTCCGCACAAGTTCATGATTTTTTTAACATTATCGTCCTTTCTTGAACTCGCAAGGCGGCCGGAACGTTCATCTTCTTCAACCTCCTCCCTACCTTCTAAAAATCGTTTGTGCCACTCGAACGCTCGCGCACGTGACATAGCATTATCACCATACACCTCTTTTAACATTGCACAACATTCCGTTGGTGTTTTTTTAAATTTCACCAGAAATTTGATATTAATGCGCTGCTCAACTTTATTATCTACCATGATTCCGGCACTACTACAGAACACTGTCCTCTTCAAGCAAGCTTGCAAAGAAAAGAAAAGCTTTCAGAATCATGAAACAAACAGTGGGTGCACTTGAAGGTTCAATATCAACAACACATCAATAGCTACCCCCCCCCCCACTATCCTAGACGACAGGAGGTGCGCAGTCTCGTTATTTAATTGCCACACCTCGTACATATGTGTCATTTTTCATTGTTCTATTGGAAATAGTATTGTATTGAAGATTCTTAGTATGCAGTAATAGTTGTGTGGAATGAGCACTTCGAAGAATTTGTGTCAGCGATAAGCGACACGGGTCGTTATCGCCTTAAACAAAACAATCACCGCACATGTTCGAACAACAGAGGCGACACAATGCACGGTATTGAGAAAATAGACCAATCCGAGCTTGACGTGAAGCTTGCCGCGTATCCTTTCGATTCGAAACGTTGCATTGATTACTGAGGGTTCGCTTGCAAGAGACATGTGTAGTCTTGTTGCTTTGGTCTGAAAGCTTTCTTAGGCAGTTTTCGGACAGAAGCGACAAGTGACTTACGCCACGACAGTTTCCCACCGAAGTTAAAATCAACAAAGCGACACGAGACCTTCCGGTGTATAGAAAATCATTCATTGCGCAGGCGCGATCAACATACAGAGGCGACACGATGCACGCTGTTGAGAAAAAGGCCCAGTCCGAGCGACACGTGTGGCTTGTCCTGTCACTCCAATAGGAAAGGTTGCATTTATTTGTCACGGCTCGTTTCCGACTGATGGATGCACCGACCACCGGAGTGGTTAGCACACCACTGCGATGAGTTCCGGATACTAATCCTGGTCTGGCCGTTCTTTGTGAGTGTCACTTGATCAATTTCATCATCACTCATTACTCATCGTTGCTGTTACCCAAAAGTGGAAAATCAAACGAAGTTCAGGTTAAAGGATCGTCCCACTATGCCGGTTGGCAAGGTCAAGCGGCAAAGACGAAAAGTGGGTACGTGTCGTCGGCCTGTACCGTAGCAGGGCGCTACGACATCAGGTGTCCCGGGTTCGAATCTCGACCTGAGCGTTCTTTGCGAGCGTCCCTTCATCAATTTAATCATCACTCATCCTCATCCTCGCGTTTATCCAAAAGTGGCGCAAACGTGAAGGAAAATGAACCAAGTCAGTCGAATCAAATCAAGTATGGATTTTAAAGTCCACTTTATGCCCAGGAAGGCTAATCGGTACTGGACCTACAGTTTATTGTGGATCCGACCCAGTTGTGCCTACCGGCTATTAAACCCGGGACCCCTTGATTACAAGGCGAGGACGTTACCACTACGCCATCGGTGAGGCGCTCAAATCAAATCAAGCGTGAGCGCAAAGAGGGCCAAAAAAGTGCAGCGAATTAGACGTTGCTATTGTCTGAGAACGCACGATTTCGCTTTATTGTGAAAATATCATCTTTCAGACTATCCTGATTGTCTAGTTTAATTACTGTCACTCTAAGCATAGAGAATGGGACGATGAACAGCTAGCGTTATGGAGAGGAACATTTCGAAACACCAGCTTTAAGACGCCACCGCGAGAAAAATTAAAACCAGGCGCTGGCAACACTGCGGCGACGATTCCAGGACCCCTTTCTCTCTCCTCTCTCGGTATTTGACTTGTTCGTAATGAATGCCTGCCGATGTGGACGTCGTATCGTACGCCGGCGCAGAAGCGTCGCGACGTCGCTCGCGTAAAACCACGCTGCATTCAGTTCGCTGTCGGTAGCCGTCGTGGTTACGTGCGTTCGAAACCGGTTCTCTTTTCCTAGTGGTCCCGTATTCGCGTCTCGCGCATGGAGTAGAAGGTGAAGAGGACGCATCTTGCAAAAAAGGCCAATCCACAAGGTAGGTGGCGCTGTTTTCCTCTGTGTGCTTTGCAAGTGTCTTGAATGTTGGTGGTGTGGTAACGTTACGTGTCATCCCCTGTCGAACGCTGTTGTCGCTTCAGTAAGACCAACACGTCAACAGCACGTACTCCTACCGTGGACACTTGTCACCGGTCAAAAAGCTTAACTCGGAACCAGTTTGTCAAAACCATGCCCGTGAACGAACAAATACAGCCGCTGAGAACATAAAAACACTTACCATCTTGCACGTCGCAAATCTAACACTTGTTGCTTACAAGATCACGCATGACTGAAGACAGCTGGTGTCTTCCTTGAGTAGCGAACAAATGAAGGTGCTTTGTTGGTCGAATGCTTCCAATTCCTGACGGCTTGTTGTACGTACATCCAAATGTGTAGTTCCATCGTATATTAACCCTGCTTTCTGTCCCTTTTGGATAATCGCGTCGATGAGGATGTACTGTTGCTTGCAGTAAAGTCCCGAAACTACATCAAATTACAAACTTCGGAACAACTTGAGATGACAGGACCCCTCTCCGATTTTCTTCATATTTGGCATACTCACTAATTGAGGCCTCCTAATCACGAATCTGAAGTTAAAATGTATCGGAAACGTTTAGAAATTGCAAAATAAGCGAAAATAAGGCGTTAGTTTTCAGAATGTTATTTCACAACTAAATATATATATTCCTGATACTACCACGACACGAAATTTTAACTATGTTTGCCTAACCTAACCAAGCGCCAATGGTTCTTGGGGCTAACGGCAATGGTTCGTGAGGCTAGCGTCAATGGTTCGCAATTTCTAGACGCGACCGACAAATTTTAACTTCAGATTCGTGATTAGGAGGCCTCAATTAGTGAGTATGTCAAATATAAAGAAAATCGGAGAGGCGTCCGGTCATCTCAAGTCATACCCAAACTTCTTACTAATCGGAATAACTTAGTGAAAATCGGAAGAGGAGAAAGAAGAAACGCTGTGGGAAACGGGATTAGAGCATTGTTATGAGTATATACTGGCTTGCTTTTGGTGCAGTTTACTTAGCTTTTCAGCCACTTTTGGCTAATCGCGAAGATGAGAATGATGCGATGAAACAGATGCTGGGAAACTCACAGAGAACACCAATATACAAGCCTGGACTCGAACCCAGGAACCCCAAGCGTCGTAGCGCACTGTGCTAACCACTCCGCCACGCAGGTCTGCAATAATGCATTACTCAGTATGTAGTAACAAGGATCTTAAGGGGGGGGCAAGTAATTTTGAAATAGTTAAGTGTCTTCTCTGTTTTAGAACATTGCATCGTTTCCATTTACAAATAGACCCAAATAAAACTTTTTATTTTGTCTAGGATTATACGCAATGTTCTATTATCCAGATTAGAATTATCGAGACTCTACCTACACACGAAATTAACAAATATGTAAAAAAAAATAACAAAGTACACCATTCGCCCGGGGCATGAACCCGAAACCATGATGAACACGACCGACGTACGTGTATAATGCTCTTATCGCTTAAAAAACATTAATTGTTCTAATATCAATTCCCTTGTTTGTTCCGCCGCATTGTTTTTGGGGTCTCTTTACGCTAATCAGGGAACGCTAATGAAGGTATGAATGTAGAATACAGAGAATGTCTCCAATTTCTTTCCTACTTCTTATAGACACTAAATATGTAGTCCTGGTAACGTATCTGGAGTTAAGATTTGTGGGTCACGTGAAAAAATTGTACACTTACGTCTATATATGTTGCAAAATTACGTTCTTCATTACCGCGATCATTCTCCATACATAATGAAAAACTAAATATGCTGACCAAGGCAGTAATTTATTTTATTAAAAACAAACTAAACGTAACGTTTCAACCTTCTAGCAAGGTCTTCTTCATGCAAACAAGAAAAAGGAGAACAGAGAAAAGGAAGAGGAAGGGATTATCTACGAAGTGAAATGTAAAGAATGTCAGAGTGTGTACATAGGAGAAACGAAAAAGAGGCTGAAAGACAGGTTGAAACAACATGGGGATGATGTACGACTTAAGATAGAGAGAGATATTTAAATACGATATTTAAACACACGAGAGAAACAGGACATGGCATAAGATAGGTTTGGCAACAGTGTTCGAGCGTTCTTCTAGAAAAATGGCGTTTTGGATGCTAGTGCTACAAAACTTATATTTTGTTACAATATGTGCTCATTGGGAAAAGATTAACTGATATCTCCAGGAAACTTTTTCCGGTAAGGTTAGGGTAAGAAAGTATCTTGAATTATGTTAATATTTGGTACATTAACTAATTTTGGCCTTCTGATCAGTACATTATGAACGGGTACCCGCACGAACCATGCACGGGTAGCCCCACAAATCATTAACGGATAACCCCACGAACCATTCACGGATAGCCCCACGAACCATTTCCGGTAAGGTTAGGTTAGGCAAGCTTAGTTAAAATTTTGTTCGGAAAACAATGGGATACACCTAAAAAAAAATCTCGACTTATATGAGTTTTTTCACTTTTTCCTGACGTGATCCCCGCATTTTAACAACAGATTCGTGATTAGAACGCCAAATATAGTTAGTATACCAAATATTAACGAAATTGGAGATATTCTCTATATTCTACATTCGCTCTGTAATGAAATGAAAGCATCGCCCTCAGTGGCCTAGTAGCTATTGTAACGTGCTACGAAGTCAGGTCACAAGTTCTGACGTCGGTTAAGGCATGCGTGTATTTCTATTTTTGTAAATTTTACGCCGCTCTATATGCCACTTTCGTTAATCGCGACGATGAGTCGTAATTACATGAAGCTGATGAAGAGAGATCCGCAATGAACACCCATGTTGAAGCCGTGACTCGAACCCGTAAACTAATGTGTCGAGATCGAGAGTCTATCACTCAGCGCACTCGGTCGTCACCAAGCAGGTTTTTTTTCCAGATGCACTTCGTAACCAACGTCAGTAGCGCAAATTAACCATGAAGTTTATATATAGACTAGCTGATTGCCCGGCGTTGCCCTGGTATTTATTTATCCCAATCTTCTATTGACAGGAGTATAATGAACTTGGAGTTGAACGGCGTTGGTAGTGTCACTATTCATCTCAGCGGCCCCGACAACTATGTATTCCACGCTAATATCGATCGTTTTCGATTATTTTTGCATGTGACCCCTTACCACCTCCACCCCTAGGGGTACCAGAGGTGTCTTGAAGATGAACGGCATTGGTAGTGTCACTATGGATCTTAACGACCCCGAAAACTATGGATTCCACGCTAATATCGGTAGTTTTTGATAATTTTTACATGTCACCCCTTTCCCACCCCCCGCCCTAGGGGTACCAGAGGTGCGTTTGGAGTTGAACGGCATTGGGAATGTAACTATTCATCTTAAAGACCCCGAAAACTATGGATTTTACACTAATATTTGTCGTTTTCGATTATTTTTACATATCACCCCTCCCCACCTCACCCGCAGGGGTGTCTTACCCCCACAGTATTTCTTTCCAGGTTCCAAATGATACGCGCACTAAGTTTGGTTGATATCGCTCCAGGCGTTCGAGAGTTATGCCGGAACAAACATACACACACACACACCAACACACACACCACACATACATCCATTTTTATATATTAGAAGATTTATATATATATATATATATATATATATATATATATATATATATATATATATACATACATACATACATACAAAATTAAAAGCCGAGAAATCCACCCGGCGACATTTCTACGTTATTTACCACAACAAGCTTCCTAAAATTCAAGTACCCTCACCGACAGTAAAAATGGAGCACCTCTATCCTGAAATACTCGCTTCTCTGCAAGGCGTTGTGTGTGTCGCTTAGCTTTACGGCGGTGGTAGAAGTTGCCGTTGGATATTTGCTATTAAAATCCACTCTTCGCCGCAGAGTTAGGCAACACACACACAACACCTTGCCGGAAAGCGAACATTTCAATATCTAGGTGCCCCATTTTTATTGTCGGTGACTGTACAATGCACGTCATATCACCAACGATTCCCTGTTATTAACATAGTAATTGTGAAAAGTTGACTGAAGCTAAATTACAGTTCAAGACCGCCAGGATACGCCACTATCGAACTACCATAAAAATTGCCAACTGGCTTTTACGCAGTTACCTTAAAGATTGTCATTTTAATAACACAATTTTTAAAAATCTATTTGTGATGTACGCAACTGTAATTTATAATCATGATAAGACCTTGAATTTTAGATTTTCAACGTATAAAGTTTATTTTACAAGTAAATAAGAAATAACAAGTTACATCAGCGTTTCATTAAAAAACGCAACTGAAGAAGTTTTATAGTGGCTAAAATAACGTATTTTGCTTGTTAGAGCCTATTGTAGGTTTTTGCGCCTAAATCAATTTTTTTTTTTAGGTATTTATGTTTATTTTTAAGATTTTGCAGTATTTTCATATCACACAAAGGTATTTTACTCTGTTTGGTGACGACAAACTTCAATGACTAACTTGTTTGAAACATACTCTCTGTCAATTTCTCATTCTCCAATTCCACGATGTTTTGCAAGCTCGAAACGAAGCAAAATGTCTGGCGCCACTGTTGCCTGCGAACAGTGGCGTGCCTAGGATTTTCGAAGGGGGCGGGGGAATTATGTAACCTTTTTAAATAGTCAGTCCTCGTTTTGCCATCTTTTTCTACCTCTAACTTTCATATCTTTTAGGAATGTTGGGTCAAAGGCGAAGGGTATGACCAGTGATGTGCGTCTACGCGTAAACAAAGATAGTCTACATTCTACACGTAGACTATTTTATACACGTACAATACGTAATCTATGTAAAGAACATGGCGAAAGGTGATAACTTAGTAAAGGGCGCCGTGGAATTAAAATAAAATTATACTGCGTATCAGTTGCTGATGTGTAAGGATAACTTTTCATACTCTTTCTTCCAAATTCGAAAAATTTCTCACCTACGAAGAAACCTAATATAGGCAATATTCTAGTGTTTTATGGGAAAGAGACCACTCTTGGCTCACGACTGCCATCTGTTGTTGTTTTTTGCATACTATTTATCTTCTTCCATAGTTGATAATAGAAGAGACGAGAAATTTTGTTATAAATAGGGTTCTTTTCATTTCGTTAGGAACCAATATTTGAAAATGTCACTTTCCTTTCATGAAACCCTTGAAAATTAATTTTAATGCACTTCAGATTGTCTACGTAGTCTATGTAAACTACAACCCAATGTAATCTACGCGTAGATTACGTGTAGACAACGCATGTAGACGTAAACGTATAGTCTACAGCACATCACTGGGTATGACCCCTACCAACCTCCCTTTGAGCACGCCACTGAGTGCACAGTTCAATTCAAAGTGCAAACTTCTGATCCGTGTGGACTTGCTTACTTTCACGTCAGTTCGGTGGTTTGTGGCATTCACGCCTTGTGAAGTAAAATTTCAGCATTCAAATTTGTACCACTGACTATGTTTCTGTTTAAAGATCATTATCAGCATATAAGATGATCCTCACACATAAATAACGGAGTTTGTCTATGGATAACGTAGAACATATTATGTATTCTGCAGGATATTATACATAATTCATTTATCACATCGACAAGTAACTTTCGCTAACAGCACAAGTATTAGTATTACAATAATTTGTGGACGATTGAAGCATTCCACAGAATAACGCTGTATGCCACATTTCAGTGAATGCGAGAAAAACGGATAAAACCTGTTGTATGTTACTGGACTGCAGTAGAAACAACATAAAACCTTATTGCCGGACCCTGTGGCCGAGTGGTTAGCACATCGCGCTGCGACGCCAAGGCCCAGGGTTCGAATCCCGCTCGGGCTTGGTTGTTTGTGAATGTCCATTCATCAATTTAATAATTTCATCACTCATCCCCATCTTCGCAAATTAGCCAAGAGGCACAAAACGCGAAGTCAATCAATCAAACATAAAACCTTCTGCAAACACAGTAGCAATCTTTGTGCAACATCCGACCTTATGACTAACCAGCTTGTAGCTTGTAGAAGCAGGGCCGCAGCATGATTCCACTGGTAACTCAGCACATTCCCAAAAGTACCATGCAGCATTATTCGGTCTAATGCTTCAATTTTGAAATGAAAACCTTGTGAGAAAATTAATATTTGGTGGATACATATTAGAATTTCTTACGGTTCCTTTGCTTTAACAGTTGTACCTAATAAGTATTTTTCAGGAATTTTGAAACATTTAAAATGTGTTTTGGAACCTACTTCAGGATTTTTTTTAGTCTAATTTAATATTCAGGGCAGTCTCCCGTTCGACTACAGTCATGCATTTCATGATTTTTAAGTTTTTGATTGATTTTTTGTGTAGTTGAAAATGACGTAGCTTTTGCCGGAAATATAAAGTGTCTGGTTTGGATTCTCGAACACATGGTTGTAGTTTTTCCTGTTCCGCAAATTAATAATTTGCGTCGCGATTAAAGTGGAATCAGCAGAAATAATAAGAAAGTATTAATCTCGAGGAATATTTGAAAATACACGTACTTTACTCAATTCGCCCTCTTTTATCTTGCGGTGTAGAGGTTTTCCCAGAAGGAGCGCCATCTGTCCCTGTCCTACACTAGATATTTAACTTCTTTCCAGTCTCTGCCCCTTGCTTCCACAGCTCTCTACATCATCTTCGCACACTTTCTAGGCCTTCCTCTTGGTATTGTTCCCTGCATTTTTACGTCGTATACCACTTTGGCTACGTGCATTCCAGCCATTCTTCTCACATGACAAAACCATCTAGGTCTCTTGTACTTTCTCTAGTAAAGGAGAAACTCTCAAACAATTTTTTACGGTTTGATGTCTCGCTAGATCTCTTCTTATAGGACAGATTGTCTCAACTTTGCTTGACGTAGAACCTCAAGGCTGCAACACTGATTAAGTGAGCTTCAAAACGCTATTTTTGTCATTTTAAAGATGGCGCCCCCTCCGTACACACACTTGCACCAGTGAAGAGTAGTTGTATATACAAGCGCGTCGCCTGATAATGTTCGCACGAGCACATGAACACTCATGTATGTGTCTTAAATTACGTACATATTAAATGCACACACACACACACACACCTACACATATACGTATATTTATTCGAAAAATACTATGTTTGATGTACGAGTATATACACACAATTTACTCTGACAAGACTTCTTTCACGTCTGATAACTTTTCTAGATAGTTAGTAACACTGACTCTCACGGTGTTCCACGGAGGGCGTTGAACACAATTGCTGTGAGTGTTACATAGAGTTGACAGCTAAGGGGCTGTTGGCTACTATACCTCGTAGATGTTCACTTCCCTGTGAGAACACTGATCCAAGCGGCAATACTTCTTACATTCGGCACCAGAGTGCAGCATATACAAGGCATGTCTAGGGGGACTCGAATGAAAAGGTTTGTGCTACATAATTGCAAACTTTAGCGAGAATTCGCTAAACCTGGCGGATTTTAAGGGGGAGAGGGACAATTTCCCTATAGGTCCTTCTTGTATTACTTCAAATATAGCGTGATTTTGGGGGAAATAGTTGAAAATAAATTGAACTGTTATTCTCATTTTTTTAATTTAAGACGAAGTTACAAGGGAGAGGAGTAAAACTGCATTAAGTACAAAAACATTATTGTGAACACTCGTCTGCGAACTGCACACGACGCCACTGGGTATATATGTATATTAACTAGAAATGGAAATTAAATATCTCTAGGTACGCTTAGCACACCACCAGGTTTACGAACTTCGACAACGGCCTGAGATGAGTGGAAAGACCTACGCAGTGGCCCACAAGTGCATTCCGAAGATTATTCTTCTGACGATATAGGTGTGTTTCACCTACGTCACAAACTGTTGCATTGTGGGATCAAGCAGCCATGATTGTGGCGGGTTCTTGTAAACATTCGGAATTCAAGCGGGCGGGAAGGAGATTTCAACCTTGTTTACGATGGTATACTTTGTGCAATATTAGGTTGTTTAGATCTAACACGCACTCACGTTTATCCTCTAATTTTCCGAGAAAGAACAGAAGGTGCAATTCAAGGCACAGACTTTTCCGATTGTTGATTAGAATACGCCGTCACGGCGAGAATAAATCGTGCCAACATTAATGAACAAAACAAACAGTACGGAGTGGTGTGGCGAACATTTCTTGTAAGGTAAGTTCATATATATCGCATTTCTCTGTGACTTTAGTACAAAGATTGAACTGGTATTTTTATCATACTTGCAAGTAGCGTTTCCTTGTTATTGTTTTATTTGGTAGAAAGGTGTTGATATATTTGATGATTAAAATGATAACATTCAAAGTTAAATTCATCTTGATAATTGCACGCTTCTTCTTGATTACAAATGTTATTAATTGTTATCCTATTCATGAGGAAAGGTGCCGGTAGTAGGTTTTGCGTACTGTCAGAAAAAAAGCACTGCTAAGGTTAAAACCTGTTAATGATACAGCAAAGTATCTCAAATTGATTGATTTATCTGGTTTATTTTACTTCGTTTTTCTGCTATATTTGGCTAGTCGTTAAGATCAGTCATGCGAAGGCCGAGATTCGAATCCGGGACCGCTAGCATCGTAGTGCGGTGTGCTAACCACTCCATCACTGAGGCCTACATATCCCAAATTGTTAAGTTAAAGCAAGGAGAGAAATTACTGTTCTTGAACAACTCAACATTTCAAATTATGCGCTTGAACAAACGTTAAAAGGAAACAGAAGATAATGGCTGAGTCTTGGAATTTTAAGTTAATATGTCGTCGATGACCACTTCCTCCCACCCCGAGCGGGAAACATAGGTTACTTACTGGATGTAAACATTTCAAGCAGAATCCGAACCACTAATAAATACGAAAACAAACTGATTCCGTGCAGCTGGTTCAAGTAAATAAACACAGTTGAACTAGAGTTGACCTTTTCGTTGCATTGTTATGCAATGTTACCGACATTTTACACAGTACTAACAACAAACGCGCACTTGGCGCAGGTGTAGCGAACGATGCGTGGTGGGGATTTCCTTGCAGACGACAAACAGCTTTGCCGCAAACATGGCGGCGGTGCGAATCCTGACATCACATGAAACCCACATATACAGGCACTAACTCCGGACTTGAAAATATATTGTACATCAGGAATGGGTATGTGTTAACTTGCAGGAAACTTATGCAAACCTACATGCATAAGTCATTTGACTACCCCTCGTATATGTATCTGAAACTTACCATGTTCTTAATTTATTTCGACCCTCAGCCTCTTTAAGCTAATAGCGACGAGGAGGATGAAATATGAAAGTACACACACTGGCGGAGACTGAACTCTGAATCTCAATGTCGAGAACCTGAGTCGGACACTCAACGCCCTCGCCAGCGAGGTGGCACGTGAAAACACACCAAACGTTCTTGCACGATAAATCGCCGCTCCTGAGTTGAAGAAGCTAAATATATCAACAATAATAACAATCGAATTGGTCGTCATGTTGTATTTGTCATCATAACTCGCTTCAAAGGCAGATGGAATTTTTTTTGTTAGCATGTGTACGTTACAATGTAACAGTTTGAGCCTGCACGATGGACTGGTGGTAACACCGTCTCCTTTCAATCCCTATCACAAGCATATATACACCTCAGAAGGAGTATCCTGGTACCGCTTCCGCCACTCGGTGCTTTGTAGTCTGCTGGATGATCTTGACAGACGTCACGTGGCCGCTTCCACCCGCCGATAGAGGCGCTGGAGACAGCACGTGCTTTGTTCTCTGCCAGTCAAAGCTCGCCGTTTCCATTAGGAGGGAATTTGAACACTGGTTGCCACTTCACACCCGGTGGGAGGGGAAGGCAACGCAGGGGCAGGTATTTCAGATGGCAACAGGAAAATAATTTTCCCTGTAGAGGCTTGAATATTATTTGTTTACCGTTTCAAGGGCCTGTACGACAGCATGAACAGTCGACATGTTTTTTTTTTAAAAAAATCCGCTATTTTCGGATTGCCCTGTAGTTCCAGGAATTATGACACGTCCTTCCGTCTTCCAGGAGTAGAAAATCCATGAAAATTTTGCAATAATAAACATACATATTTTCTAACAGTTCTTAACTTAAGGACCCCCAGCGCCCCTCAGTAGAATAGTGTCTAACGCTGTCACCTTGTAGTCGAATGGTTCTTAGTTTCACCTCCGTGCAGGAGACGGCTTTTACAACAGTTTCCTGACAATGGCAACGTTGTAACCCCTAACGCACGCAGAATTTTTTCGGAGGGTGCTGGAATTGTTACTTTATACGGGCTGGGCGTTTCCCATTATTAAATAAAAGGTGTCTAAAAAGTATGGGATTTTTTAAATCGTAACTTGGCAACACTGCTAGGAATGTGGCGCCACGTAACGTACAAAATATGAAGTAGGTGCCATGCCATTCAGCCAGTTATCATGGAGCAGTGGAGTAGTGCACAGCGTACATATAAGAATAACGAAAGTGTCAGTGCTGCACGTCGAGAATTTCGGAGACATTATCAACAACAACGGCATGCACAAATTCCATCCGCGCATGGAATAGCAAGTTGGGTACACACATTCGAGGAAACAGGTTCAACCTTGAAGCAGAAACAAACAGGACGACCTCGCAGTGGCCGAACACAGGAGAACATACAGGCTGTCCGAACTGCCATCGAGATAAGTACACAACGCTCTGTTCGACGCCAGGCAGAGTCTCTGCGCCTGCATAGTCCAAGCGTGCATAGAATACTGAAGTGTGACCTAAAGTTCCATCCGTACAAATTTCATATTGTCCAGAAATTGAAACCGAACGATCACGGGCAACATAAACATTTTTGTACAGCATTTTTGGCGAAATTGGACATTGACGAAGAGTTCATGGACAAGGTGTGGATGTCCCCCCGATCTCACGGTCTTCCTAAAGACCAAGGTGTATGAACATCGACCGGCAACAAATACAGAACTGAAGACACGAATCCGTGAGGAAATCAACCAGATTCCTGTGGACATGTTACATTGAGCAATGCACGATGTTTCCCGACGACTTCAGGAATTTGTACGGACAAGCGGTAGCCATCTTCCTGACATCATCTTCAAAACATGAAGGCCATCTTGTGCATGAATAACATGTTTACAATTAATTGCATACCTTTTATTATTCATCTCCATGAATACACTTGCTTCGACGTTCATCATATTTTATTTTCCATTTCAAAATGTCTATATTTTTGAGACACCCTTTATTTCATGCTATTGAGGGTCATTTTTAAGGTAGGTATGGATTTACCACTTTGTTTCCATAGATCTTTACTGCTTTCATCGAAAAGTTTTGATTTTCTAAAAAAAATTGTAGGAGCCGTATCCCCATCATCCCCCTTCCCCCCCTTCCCCCTGCATGCGCTAGTGGTTGTATAGTCGACACGCTAGCTACGTTAACTACCGGCTGGCTTTAGAGTCCACGGAGCGCTCACCCCAGCTGCAACAATCACATTCACCGCACAGTGTTGCCACACATCTACTCTACGCCACCTTGTCCCTTCCCGGACTAGCACCTTCCCACGGTCTCCACATTGAAGTGGCAAAGTACGGCAACAGCGTATCTGCAGTCACGTGAATGAGACTCCACGTGGAGTAGACGAGCAGAATGACAGCTGCGCCCGCTGTTTATCCCACCAACGTTCTTGGCGGCGGATTTCTTCAGTTCTTGGACGTTAACCTTGTAAAGGCGTGGACTTTAACTAACGTTGCTGGAGACTGAGATGTGTAAAGAGCTAGGAAGCAAGATGTCTCGTGCTCGAACCCTAGGCAAGGCACTGGTATGTGTAGCATTGAGTTCGGTCATCATCATTCATTATCATTGGCATGTTTAACTCAAAAGGTAAAAAATGAGCTAAAAATCCGAACTAAAAGGGAAGAAAAACAAACGTGCTATTGATATTAGTTGTACGTTTTGTCAAGAGATGGCAGCCTTTTCTAAAACTTCCGTTTGGTAGAACAACATGTAAGAGAAACAGGCATGGCTAGTTTTTGTGTTGTTTCCGTATAACTTACTTAATGCTGTTTATAAGAGTTTTCATTTTATCGCTTCAGTTGGATCTGTAAGTTTTTCTATGAGCCTCTCTTTTCTGGCACTTCTGATAATACAAACGACGAGAATGGATAAAAATTGTATGAAATTGACTATATAATGATGTTAAAAGATTCTGGACGCAAATTATTATTTCCTATGCATATATCGCCAAATATGTTTATAAGTTCACCTAAAGCAAAGATAGGCTCCACAACAAATTGTGTTGACTCCTATTTTTGTGATTTTTTAATTGCCTAATGCTTGTTAATACCAGTATAGATTGGCGTCTCGTGGCCTCAAATTTAGCCGAAGCTTATTTTTTAAAGAATTTAAAATATAATGACAAGTCACATGAATTACAAAAAATAGGTATTTTTTTCTTCTAGACTACAAAACTGGTTCGACCACAGAATTTTAAGCAATCGATAATTCTATTTAATATATGTCTATTTTTCCGGACAAATTCATTGTATCTTGTAATTGACAGCCTATGTTCTTCATCAATTTGTGTTCGAACATCAACCCTGCCAAACTCACTCAAACATAGAGAATGAAAGCCACCAAAACACTACAGAACAACACGCGAGATCGAACGCGACGCAACGGAAGTAGCCCCGAATCAGCACTCAAATCCATTGCTCTCTCCCCTCCTCTCTCTGCTAGCATGTGACCTTCGCTGTAGCGTAGGTGGGTGTAAGCCACGCCTTCCTTTGCGACGTGCCCCGGAAAGCGATAATTGACATCAATGCCGCTAGGAGCACTGTCGTATCCATTGCACCAGACGATGAATTTACGTGGGTAAAAATCGCCTTGTAAAAGACTGTGTGATAGTTATGCGTTATGGTGATTGATAATTAGGTGAATACGTCCGTTTTTCTTTAGGGGCTAAGCCCCGGAAGCCCCAAGGGACGAGACGCCACTGACAGTATAATAATTTGGATCTGTTCGTAATGCTGTATTATGAATAACGTTATCATATTCAGTGCCCTCTCTAGCCCATTCGAAGCAACAGATTGCGCTGAAACTTGGTACAGAGGCTATTGAGACAGAATGCTGGTGAAAAAAAATAATTAGCTAAAATTTTGGCCACCAGGTGGAAGTGTGGCACTGAAATAAAAGCCAGAAATCGGATATGCAAAATATTATTTCTAGTTTGTCGAACAGAAGTGTTCCATGTTAGAGTGAATAACCCTTTGGAAGATTAAGACAGCGTGATCAATGACAGCAGGATGTTGTTCACTGTGCACTAAATTTCAGCGCCACGTTTCCACCTGGTGGTGAAACTTTGAACTATTATTTTTTCGTCAGCATTCGCTTCCCCATGATTCTCATAGCCTCTATATCACGTTTCACCGCTTAGAATGAGCCCCAGAGGGCTCTAAGTAGGGGAAGTTTAATTGCAACCACCTGGTGGATAAATACAAGCTCTGAAATCAATAAATATTAACCATCTTATTGTCAACCCTCTCCTAATCAATATTTATGAGTTTGCTGGACAACTTCACCTGTGAAGAAATGAACCTTCACAGTAACACCCCAAAATACCACTCTTCAATGAAGATACAGCTAAGAGGGGGAGGGGAGCGCATCCAGAGAGAAATTGGGAACATATTTCTTTGCACTAGTTTCGAATTTTATCTCCTCCCCGGAAACAAGGGACAATTTGCAATTCAGATGCGATTAACGAACCTCATTTGCGTATTGGCTTTGGTCCGGGTCAGTCGCTTACGCGGTTATCGGGCACGCAGCCCACTGACCTCAATGTGGGGGACAAACGGCCCTCATCATGGGAATATTCCCATGGACCATTCATTCCCGGCGCCCATCATGCCAAGTGGTAGCCGCTGCTGCAACGCGGTGCGTGATGATGATGTCATCAATTTCGGGATGTTGCTGCTCATGCGAGAAGCGGAAAAGAGATAATTGCATAATGCTGCAAGAATCTTGTGCAGTTATGCGCGTTTATTTCCAGGTAAAATGTTCCTTGTTGGCCAGCCGAGAGGCGCGTGTGTGTGTCGCTTCTGTCCGTTTTCACATGTATCGTTTTGTAAACGAACGTTCAATTACAAAGGAGAGTCAAATTTAAACCTTAATTTGATTTTGTTTCTTATCTCATAGATTTCTGTATGTAGGGTTGCTCCATATTACCACAGACCTATTGCCGATTTACATATATTTTCAACTTTCAGTTAGGTATATACCTTAAGAACAATATCTCTTTGGGGGTCCACGTGCGGTCACTTACGAGCCACTGCAAAGGCATTTCCACCGATCTGCCTGTGAACTGAAGCCATTGTCGAACTTTCTCCTCCATAAGTAAACTTGCTTCTGTGAGAAGCATGCACAGACATACTGAATTTTCATTTGACAAGAAATTTCTGTAAGTTTTAGGCTGACAGAAGAAACAAGAAACCACTCTGCTTCACTGGTGCAAGTTCGTGTAGAAGGCTCCATTTTTAAAATAACAATAATGTTGGTTTGAAGCTTACTTCATTAGTGTTGCCACCTTGAGGTCGTTTTGTAAATAACAGTTCATACGTCACGTAATTTTGAGCTGTATATAGTCTGCGCTAAAATTTTTATTTGACTCATGTAATATCTCTAGATATGGTCTATGAAAAAAATACAATTAGAATGTTCTAGCCATGTTTCCCATCTACGTTTTGAAGTAAAATTTGAATGAATTGAATCTTTATTTGGAACTGAAAAAAATCTTTAAACAAGGTATGATATTTACAAGATTAAATATTTTTACGCCGAAATTGTATATTGCAATATTACATGATGTAATTCTGGTAAACTATGAAGCATTTAAATAGCAATAAGGTTGAGAAACTCAATATGCTGACCAAGGCAGAAATTTATTTTATTTTAAAACATAAAACTAAACGTAACGTTTCAACCTTCTAGCAAGGTCTTCTTCAGACTCTGTACCAAGTACAAATGTAACAAGGTACAAAACAGGAATATACACAAAAATCACTCCCCTCCAGACACCAGATTATTAGGAAGTTGTTTTTCTGGACCATTCCAGCAGGTGGCCTTCCGTTGTCAACTGTAATTTCACCTGACAGGCGATTTAGCTGAACATTTCTTTTCATCTGGAAAGTGGTTGGACTCTTTATCTCACGCTCTTTTTCCTTAACCTTTCTTTCTTCATTCCTCTTCCTTCTTTTATCCTCTTTCGCTTTGGTCCTTTCCACTCTTTCTAACACCTTCTTCCATTTTGTTTATCTTCAGTCCCCCATTTCAGTTCATTGTATCTTCTTCTGCTTTCCTCTCTATTTCCTTGGCCTCCTTCCATTTTCTCACTTGTATGGTGTTAGCAATAAGTAGGAACATTGTATTCTCGCGATGCGCGAAATCGCGAAATGTGAAAAAAAGATGCAATTTTGAACATTCTAGACGTAACTACACCCCCAATGATGAAAGATGCATGAGTTATATTCGCGAAGTAATGCGAAATGTGTGCTTTTCCACGAAATGAACGCTTTTTCGCGAAATAACCGTGAAATATCATCAAAATAAGTAGAAAACACACAAAAACCGGCAATCGAGGTTGTGCGCGCAAACTGTCGATTTGTAACGAAACGTTTGCTTAAAGTTTCCTACCACTTGCAGCTGAAGAACGTTTTATCTTCGATCAAATCAGGAAGACGCTGCAAATTGGGATTTCCCATGCACAAAATTTCAGTTCGAAAACTTCGCTCCCTGTCAAGCTGCATTCCTTTCTTCCCCGAATGTCTACTCAACTTCCAGTTTCATTGAACGTGCTAGCTGTAGCAGCGATAAGATTAATCGTGTTTTTTCCACCGCTGGTATATACCGCTGATCTAACATTTTATTTACCGCTCTCCTCAGTTTTTATTTACCATAAATTTGTCTTCCTAGCAATAAGGTTGTCCAAGATTTATGTAAACAAGCTTTTACTACAAGAGTATAAAAGTGACAATTCCGTCTCAGTAGCTTTGATTTCTCACCAGCACTGGCGATCGATGGTGAACCGCGGACGAAATGCCATCTTTCTAGGTGGTTGCCAGCTAGGGCCGCAAGTCCGGCCCTAACTCGAGAACAGCTTCACGGTTGTAATCAAGGTGGATTCATTCATATCAGGTGATTTCTTTATTAAATCACTGATTTAAATCGCTTCAAAGAAATTATTTATAGTATAATGTACATAAGAATTTTGTAGATATCAAAATCACTTTTAGTGAAAGTTCTTTATCAAGCTCTAAGAAAGGAAATCAAAGGGAAAAAGTATATGTACTGACGGGTGAAGCTCATAGGAAAGAAAATGTAACATGCAAAGTGTAAGCACACTTAAATTTCTCTTCACGACCCGAATAGACAAAGGAGCGCCTAGGGGTCAAATTATCCAAAATAATGCGCTTTTCAATTTTCGACCGATGTCAAAACATGGGTGGTTTTGTGAATTTTTTACGCCGAATCTATTTGAGATGCAACAAACAAACACGTCACGTTGGAAAGAGGAGGTTTCGGTCTATCACGTGATATTTTTTGTTTTGCTGATTAACCAATAGCAAGCGAGCACATTTTTAACTCATAATAGATTAATGTCTCCGCTGAAAAAGGGTATATAATTTTACAATTAAAATATTATCTTATTAAAGTGTAATGACATATGTCACAATTTATTTTCATGCAGAATGTTGGAAATACATTGTATTACTTGAAAGAGAAGAATGGTACTCATACTTCCAATAACAAGTTCATTATAACGTTTTTTATGTGTTCTGCAAAATTTGAAACTTTGGACTTTGGTCTATTTTCCGTAGAGATCCTCATATTGAGGAAGAGGCATGAATTTCAGGTGGCAACTTGTTCCTAACGCCTGCTGAGGTAACAGTAAAAGAATGTGCATGATAGTTGGATTTGGGGAGAGGAATGGACAGCAAGGTGGGGTAGATTCCCCTTCCCTACCTTCTGGGATAACGGCGTCCCTGACTGAATTTTCTTCCTTACGGGACTACAGTTCTGCAGCAGACTACATAACTCGTGTTTACTTGTACAATGCATGAAAATAAACCACGCAGTTATATTTTAGTTGCACGTGATTAAAATGTTCCTAGTGTGTGTATCATTCACACCAACAACATAGGCGTAACTTGGCGGGGGAAGGGGGCCACTGGCCCACCAAAATTTTCAGGTTTATTAAAATTTACAAGGAGCAAATTAATAAATAAATATTTGTGATTTCACAAACGTCACAGTTATTTAGCAACTCTATTTTTATGAGATGCATAACTTTTCGAATCTCTTCTCCCAAAGTTAAGTCCCAGGCTTGATTCTGTTCGCCAAAATTAGGCCCCAAGTCTGATTCTGCCTCTTCAAAAATAAGCCTCAAGCTAAATTCTGCCCCTTCATAAGCTAGGCCCAAGTCTCATTCTGCCCCTTCAAAATTAGGACCAAAATTACGCCCATGACCAACACGTTCCATTTTATCAACGAAAAGTTTCTCATCCGAAATCGCTAGATGGCAGAGGAGAGCGAATTGTGGATAAACTAGTTTTGAGCTCCAAAACGCGTAGTAAGACGAGCTTTTGGGAATATCGAGGTTCACTTCCTGTTCGCTGCTGATAACATTTCGCTGACGACAAGCTGAACTTGCACGAGGTGTCTTAGAAAGTGTAGGCGGAGATGCTAATAGCCTAGAGAGATATCCGTCTTCAATTTATAGGTACTTTGGAAGGGACTTTTTTCTTTCGGGCAGGATTTTGCGATGACGCGTCGTCGGGAGGCGATCTGTCACTGTCACAGTGCAGGTGGTTGAAATCTCATTATTCAAACACCTATCGTCTTTCTGGATCTTTCCAGCGGACATTCGCTGAACGAGCTCTCGTCGATGCTTGTTCGAGCTCTGTGGCACAGAGATAACTCCTGAACAGAAAGGTTTTTGCACCAGCAACACTTAAGGTGGCCGAAATCCTGTGTTGCTTCGTCAGCCACAATTTCCGGAAGAATCTTATCTCCAATTTATTCACTGAATGGTGGCGCTTTAAGGAGTCCTTGCAGTTGTTTCAGCAAGTCACGTGACAAATGAGAGTTTAAATTCGACGCTCTGTATCTATCCAGGCTTTTCCAATGTTTCACACAGATTTATATCCCCATTTGTTTCAATCCTTTCCCCATTTCCAGTTTTTCTTAGCTGCTATGTGAGAAAAGGTAGAAAAGTACCCATATAGCCTGTTGTGTATGTCCGTACTTGAATTCGCGATATCTCAGGAACATCTACAGCTACAGCATAGATAGAAGTGCGCGAACACAATCAAATCATCATCATGTATAATCTCCAAAGCAGTGATGCCTCAAACTTCATGGGCACTTTTTGCGATCACAGAAAAGGAAGGCGCCCGACCCTGTGGCCGAGTGGTTAGCACATCGCGCTGCGACGCCAAGGGTCCCGGGTTCGAATCCCGGTCGGGCTTGGTTGTTTGTGAATGTCCATTCATCAATTTCATCATTTCATCACTCATCCCCATCTTCGCAAATTAGCCAAGAGGCACAAAACGCGAAGTAAAATAAACTAAATCAAATCAAATCAAAAGAAAAGGAAGGCAACTTTATATATTTATATATTATCAAAGAAGGCGCTCAAGGTTGCCAACTCCTAGGCCAACTCCTAGGAAACCAAGTTGCAAACTCCTAGGAAACCAAGTTGCCAACTCCTAGGAAACAAAGTTGCCAACTCGTAGGAAACCAAGTTGCCAACTCGTAGGAAACAAAGTTGCCAACTCGTAGGAAACCAAGTTGCCAACTCGTAGGAAACAAAGTTGCCAACTCGTAGGAAACAAAGTTGCCAACTCGTAGGAAACAAAGTTACCAACTCCTAGGAAACAAAGTTGCCAACTCCTAGGAAATAAAGTTGCCAACTCCCAAGAAGTAAGATTGCCGATTCCCAAGAAGTAAGATTGCCAACTCCCAAGAAGTAACATTGTCAACTCCCAAGAAGTAACATTGCCAACTCCCAAGAAGTAAGATTTCCAACTCCCAAGAAGTAAGATTGTTCAACTCCCAAGAAGTAAGATTGCCAACTCCAAAGAAGTAAGATTGCTAACTCCCAAGAAATCATGTTGCCAACTCCCAAAAAAGTATGATTGCCAACTGCTAGAAAAATCAGGTTCCCAACTCCTGAAGTGCCATCTTCTTCTCGAAATGAACAATTTTATGCACACTTAAAAATCTAGTTTTCATCTATGTTTCTCAGTCTCTGAGCTTCGGGTTTCTAAGATAGGCTGGAATATACGTCCATGTCAGAGAATTGCCAGCTCGGTAGCGAAGCACGTTGAGTGACTATTCTACGTTTTGAATCCTGGTGTGAGCATTGTTCTTACTTTGCGAGTGCCGCTCCATCAATTTCATCTGATCATCCTTCATTCTCATCGTTGCGATTAGCCTAAATAGGAAGTAATGCGACGTAAAATAAGCAAAATACATCCGAGAGAACTAGAATTGTTTGCTTTCGTGACATTGGCTGAAAGAAAGTGGGGATTTTTGTGCGACAAATTTCTCTAGCAGTCAGTGAACACACTTGAGAAAATATTAACTTTGCTATGGGCGACAGGGAAGATTTTGGCATCCAACACAGCGCTCATATTTAAAACTCAGCATCTGTATTTGTATCTGCTGTACGTTGAGAGAATTACGCTCACCTGCCTGGACCCTTTTTTCTTCTTTTCCACGCTCGTTAATCATATCGGGGGAAATGAAAAATGCAAAATACATGCAGAGTGAGTGGAAATTCTCGTTGCTCTGCAAAAGGTTAAGCAGGAGAACGGAGTTACCGCTAGGAGCGAATATTAAGTAGCCAAGGATCATTAACAATTCAGAGTCCCGTAGCAAAGGACCGTGGATGCTTATTAAGAGCTGGAGTGGGCAGAGATATGTTTTTTTTGTTAATTTTCGGATATCTTGTTAGTTGCGTTTTGGTACAAAGGACTTTGTGTGGAGTTTACGCTGGCCCCGTCCAGTTCGACGCACTTTTTTGACACTAGGTGTAGTGCAGGTGTATCCCAGTGTCAGGCTAGTTGAAGGAAATGGCGTTCAACCAACACGAATAGCGATGTTCAAGTTCAGAAGATTCAACAAATGCCTGTCTGCTGCTTTAAACGTTCAGTTTACTATTTAGCACGTACCCTTGATCATGGCCGTAACTTGGGACCTAACTTTGAGGGACAGAATCAAACTGTGCCTAATTTTGAAAGGGGAGAATTAAACTGGGCCTAATTTTGAGGGGACAGAATTAAACTAGCCTAATTTTGAGGGGACAGAATTAAAGTAAGGCCTAATTTTGAGGGGTCAGAATGAAACTTGGCCTAATATTGAGGGGGCAAAATTAAACTAAGGTCTAATTTTGAGGGGACAGAATGAAACTCGGCCTAATTTTGAGGGGGCAAAATTAAACAAAGGCCTAATTTTGAGGGGGCAGAATGAAACTTGAGCCTAATTTTGAGGGGGCAAAATTAAACTAAGGCCTAATTTTGAGGGGACAGAATGAAACTGGGCCTAGTTTTGAGGGGGCAGAATTAAACTTGAGCCTAATTTTGAGGGGGCAAAATTAAACTAAGGCCTAATTTTGAGGGGACAGAATTAAACTGGGCCTAATTTTGAGGGAGCAGAATTAAACTAAAGCCTAATTTTGAGGGGGCAGAATTAAACTTGAGCCTAACTTTGAGGGGGCAAAGTTAAACTAAGGCCTAATTTTGAGGGGACAGAATTAAACTGGTCCTAATTTTGAGGGGCAGTATTCAACTAAGGCCTAATTTTGAGGGGGAAAATTAAACTAAGGCCTAATTTTGAGGGGACAGAATTAAAGTGGGCCTAATTTTGAGGGAGCAGAATTAAACGTGAGACTAACTTTGAGGGGGCAAAATTAAACTAAGGCCTAATTTTGAGGGGACAGAATTAAACTGGTCCTAATTTTGAGGGGCAGAATCAAACTTGGGGTTTAACTTTGGGAGAAAAGACTCAAAAAGTTTTCCGTCCCATAAAAACAGCATCCAGGATTATTTGCTAAATAACTGTGTGGTTTGCGAAATCACAAATATTACTCTCTATTGCTCTGCTCCTCAGGTTCCCTAACTTGTAAATTTTAATAAACCTGAAACTTTTGGGGAGCAAGCGTCTCCCTTGCCCCCGCCAAGTTACGCCTATGCCCTTGATCATACACCACACACACCGCTCTAGAATGTGGTGCAAGCGGTGCATACACCAAATACACTACTTGACACCAAATCAACGAAGTATACGAGTCAGTGTTGCACCGTGTAACCAACCAGACGCGTGAGTACAGAGAGAGTCAAGAAAGTGGAGCGAACTATTGTACAATCGTGGAAAGCAGTACTTCCCCCATAAGCCTCATGGAAAAAATGCTCTATGGGGGAAGTATTTTTCCCCTGGACTGAAGATTGTAATGGACCATATTAGTCGTGACGTCACGAGCAGGAAACTGAGCGAGATTGAGTGCAAACGAACCCATCAGGTGGTGTTTCCCTATGCGATAGCATTGGGGACCTCCCAGATGGCGTAGTGGTAACGTCCTCCCCGTTTCGATACCCGGCACAGTGGTTCGTATCCAACTTTAAACTGTAGGTTCAGTCCCTATTAGCCTATATGTGCATAAAGTGGACTAAACAATTCAAACAAAGCGTTAGCAATGGATTCGCTATCGCAAGGGGAGATCTTTTAAAATGTGACAGCAATTATGAATCCAAATTGTGATGCGTATCGTACATCAATATGCAAAGATGAAATTTCGGAGAATACGTCGATATATATTTACACCAGTGGCGAATACTGAGTCCTAGGTATGGCCTATCTCACTATGTCACGTGCTCCTAGGTTATGAATAGAAGTAAGTTTACTAACACGTAAGAAATCAGGTTGCCAACTCGTAAGAAATCAGGTTGCCAACTCGTAAGAAATCAGGTTGCCAACTCGTAAGAAATCAGGTTGCCAACTCGTAAGAAATCAGGTTGCCAACTCGTAAGAAATCAGGTAGCCAACTCGAAAGAAATCAGGTAGCCAACTCGTAAGAAATCAGGTTGCCAACTCGTAAGAAATCAGGTTGCCAACTCGTAAGAAATCAGGTAGCCAACTCGTAAGAAATCAGGTTGCCAACTCGTAAGAAATCAGGTTGCCAACTCGTAAGAAATCAGGTTGCCAACTCGTAAGAAATCAGGTTGCCAACTCGTAAGAAATCAGGTAGCCAACTCGAAAGAAATCAGGTAGCCAACTCGTAAGAAATCAGGTTGCCAACTCGTAAGAAATCAGGTTGCCAACTCGTAAGAAATCAGGTTGCCAACTCGTAAGAAATCAGGTAGCCAACTCGTAAGAAATCAGGTTGCAAACTCGTAAGAAATCAGGTTGCGAACACGTAAGAAATCAGGTTGCCAACTCGTAAGAAATCAGGTTGCCAACTCGTAAGAAATCAGGTAGCCAACTCGTAAGAAATCAGGTTGCCAACTCGTAAGAAATCAGGTTGTCAACTCGTAAGAAATCAGGTTGCCAAATCGTAAGAAATCAAGTTGCCAAATCGTAAGAAATCAGGTTGCCAACTCGTAAGAAATCAGGTTGTCAACTCAAAGGAAATCAGGTTGCCAACTCATAAGAAATCAGATTACCAACTCCCGAATCACCATCATCATCTCACTGTTATGAATAATTTTATTTATAATTTCTGATCGATTTTTCTCCTGTATTTTATTCTCGACGCTTCAGGCTTCGGAGATAGCCTAGCTTGCCTAGAATATAGGCTTCTGATTTACACATACCTTACAGAGGCTAAAGTAGAGTATAACTGGAGTATGGCAATCGTGCCTAGAAAATCGAGCCATTCCGAAGCTCAACTTCCGCGCTGCTGCCACTATGCCTGCTGGGAGCCTCACGTGACTGCAGCGGCGCCGGCTATTGGCTGCGGTTCCCGGATCGGATGCCGACTAGGTGCATCCGCCTTATTATATTTTTTACTCGTTATTCTTTCCTTCCAAAAGTGGCGACAGTAGACAGCAAAAAAACTTTTTGTGTATTCTTTATAGAAACTGTCTGAAATAGATTTGAAACTCAATAGCTTAAATTCTCTGCATGGGGGAACAAAAATGGTATTTGCAGAATTGTACGTACACTCACCGGCAATAAAATTGGAACGCCTAGATCCTGCAATACTAGCTTCCATGTAAGGCGTTATATGTGTTGCCTAATTCTATGGCGGCGGTAGAAGTTCCATTGAGAATTTGCTATCAAAATCCACTTATCGCCTAGCAGGGAATCGATTTTTTTAGGATCTAGGCGTTCCATTTGTATTGCCGGTGAGTGTACAATGGGTTCTTTCAATAAATACATCCAGCAATACATCCGTCACATAATAATTATCGTAGCAATTAACCTATAGCTGTAGAAAATGGCGCAAAGTTAGCAAATACGTGGGTTGTTCAATATATAAGTTTCCGTATGCTGTAAAATTTTTTATTTTTAAGATATATTAGAAAACTATACATAGATGTGTAGGAGGATCCTTCCTCACTTCTCCACATAATCCCCATAGAGATTCAGGCATTTGTCCCACCATTGCACCAATTTGTCCATACCCTTTGCAAGAAAATCAGGGCTCTGGCTATTGAGCACTATTCTCACATTCCCCTTCACTTCTTCATCTGTTTCGAAACGGTAACCTTGCAATTCAGACTTTAACACTGGAAAAAGATGGAAATCACGCGGCGCTAAATCGGGGCTGTATGGAGGGTGGGGCAGCCGTTCCCACCCCAATTCTTCAATTTTGTGTTGTGTTTGCACTGCTGAGTGGGGGCGAGCGTTATCGTCAAGAAGAATGACACCAGCTGACAGGACACCTGGTCGCTTATGTCGAATTGCGTTTCTCAGTGTATCCAATGTTTGACAATAACGGTCAGCATTAATTGTTCTTCCTCGTTCCAAAAAGTCCATAAGCAGAACGCCCTCAGCTTCTGAACTCCTTATGACGCGAGCCGCGTTTTCCGAACAAGCATTTACTTTTCGCCCTTGAGCGCATGCGCCTTCACGTCTGATAACGAATCGATTGTTGTTCCTTGTAGACGAAGGATGGCGCTTGTCAACCATGTGCACCTTTTTATTGGCATTGCTTTATACAATATTTTATAGCACAGGGAAACATATATATTGAACGTCTCTAGTATTAGAGAGAGAGATTGGTTGGTTGAATTGGTGTTTTAAACAGGGTTGAAAGGTCCAGGATCCCATAAATTCGAATGGGTTCTATTGGGTTTCGCTGCAGGATCGGAACCTTTTTTTCTCGCACAATTTAAATGCGGTCCAAGTTGCGTATTGTTACATTGAAAAAAGGTTCCTGGACCGAATTTAAATTGGTTCGGAAAATAAGGTTCCCAGAACGTATTTAAATCCATTCTTGAAAAAATAAAGGTTCCTGGACCGAATTTAAGTTCATCCGGAAAAAGGTTCCTGGACCGAATTGAAATACTTCACAGATATAAAGCTTCTTTAACGGTCCTGAACCCATTCACGCTTGCTCATTTTCTCTCCCGGACCGGAACTGAATTTATTTTAAAAATTCCTGGACCTTTAACAACCCTGGTTTTAAGTCCACTTTATGCACATTAAGGCTAATTGGGACTGGACCTACAGTTTAAAGTGGAATCCGACATACTATGTGCCTGCAGCAGGTATCGAACTCGGGACCCCTTGATTACAAGGCGACGACGGTACCACTGCGCCATCGGGGAGGTCCTGTTTGTCCGATGGTAAAACACAGCACCGTAAATCAGCATAAGCGAAATGTAATTATACGCGTACTTTACCTCACCAACCTCGTATGTCCCTCCAGAATAACATTGCCCGGGAGGAGAAATACAATCTCCTGTTACGGTCATTCCGATCCAGCAGACCTTGATACAGATATACGAGGCAAAATCGAACCGCGGAACAATAAATATGTAGCTTCAGAGTCCAGCACACCCAACAAGAAGTGGGCGGACATTCTCTGGATTTATTTGTTGCAGGTTTTGCCTCATCCCGTCGCACTACTTTCGTGTTCGTCCGCATTAATACACCGGGAAACGCGTTAAATATTCTTTGCCTGACGAGTCGAAACAGTTCGCGTGTGCTTGTTGTAACTTGCCTGCGGATTTTCGTGCGTTGTATCTTCTCTTAGAACATGTAATTAGAGGAACCTTTTTATTTCCTCTGCAGGAACTGTTATCTGGGCATCTTGTTGGGGTAAACCGCTTTCATGCCTCTCTGTCTTTAACCCCCTTCCCTGCTCTTCCTTTGATCTTGCTTTTTGTCGGTTGCTGGCGACATGGGGGTGAGATGAGAATGGCTTGGTATTAGTCCGTTCGCTGTAACAGACATGTCACTATACCAGTGGCGTAGCGTTATAGTACTCCCATACGCCCGGCGTTTCCTGATTTAAAATTTCAAAAATACGTAAATGCTGTAAATATAAAGTAAATCTTGACTAATTTCATATATGTTTGACCTTCATGGCATTAAAATAGCTATTTTTCGGGATCCGGTTGCAACCCTCCACTAACAACACTCGATTCAACATTTTTTCAATACCTTTCCTGCCTGGACGCCGGGCAGGTTCGGCGTAAAGAACTATATTCCTTGCTGCCTTTCTGGAGGGAAAGCTTGGATCTCAACAGCACGCGCGCAAATGCTCTCTCGTACGCCAGCGTATGGAGCAGAGCGCCACGTGATTGGTTCATGTGACCCTTCCTGCCTTCTGAAGCAGACGACAGCGGTAGAATTCTTACCTGGTTCTTCGCGCTCGTGCCACTCATGCTATGTGTGTGATGCTACAATACGCAATATTGACTGACGTAACTTTACCAAACTCAAATATACCATTTCTTAATGACCATTCTATTGTATAATTTATCGCCCGAACAGCGATGTGTATTAATAACTAAAAGATCAATACAGTTTTTGTCAAATAAGTTGGTGAAGTCCTCGTGGTAGAAGTTCAGCCTGTGCCTGCTCTACCACTTAACCCGTAAAACTTCTTTTTTTATTATTATTATTATTTTTTCGTTAGTATCTAACTGCTTAATATTGTGTCAATGGAAATGTTTAGCATTCATTTGAAAACTCTTAACATCGAATGGTCTGTGGACAAAATTATTTTAAAATGTTTATCAGCATTCTCAAGATGTAATAAACAGTGGTCTGAATTACTAATCGGCACTGTACGTCAGTAGAGTGTATGATAGTTGGATCATCCACCCACCTCCGTGTCAGAGTGTTTTGCACAGCGCGCCAAGACGACAGAAGTCCCTGGTTCGAATCCCGGCGTTAGCACGGGAGTTCTTTATGAGTGTCCCTTCATCAACTTCATAAATATCATCATCACTCATATTCATATTCGCGATTAACCAAAAGTGGTAGAAAAGCGATGTAAAATGAACCAAATCAAAGTAGTTGGATCCTCCACAACAATGACGTCTATTGTTGTGCAGAGGCCCTTGTGATTCACGTTCTTAATGACTTGCGTCATGCTGAAAGGTATAAAAAAAGGTATAAAACACCAGAGTTAAAAACATTTGTGGCATAGTGAGGCATCTCATTTTCTAGTTAAAACATGCATGGATGATGTTTTATTGAAAACCCAGCTGACTTCATGCAAATAAGCAATACCTGTGGCGACTAATTCCATAAGTAAATTATTAATGAAGAAAGGGCCGACCCTTCCTTCGGACTTTGCGTTCCCACCCGAAATGTCCATGCTACGCCACTGACTGTAACCTTGTTGAGGAAAATGTTCACGTCAAAGTGGCACGTTGCCTAGCATGAGGCACCAGCCTTGCTAAAGGAACCATTCACATCAAAGTGGCACATTGACTGATTGACTGTCATGCTACTTGAAATGTCAGCCTTGCTAAATGAACCATTGACAGCACAGTTGCAAGTTGCCTAACATGCTATTTGAAATGCCAACCTTGCTGAAGGAACGTTTCACGCCAAAGTGGAACGTTTCGTAGCATGAGACACCGGCCTTGTTAAAGGAACTTTTCGCACCAAAACGGCACGTTTCGTAGCTTGAGACACTGGCCTTGTTAAAGGAACCTTTCGCACCAAAGTGGCATGTTTCATAGCATGAGACTCCGGCCTTGTTAAAGGAACTTTTCGCACCAAAGTGGCACGTTTCGTAGCGTGAGACTCCGGCCTTGTTAAAGGAACTTTTCGCACCAAAGTGGCACGTTTCGTAGCGTGAGACTCCGGCCTTGTTAAAGGAACTTTTCGCACCAAAGTGGAACGTTTCGTAGAATGAGACACCGGTCTTGTTAAAGGAACATCTCGCACCAAAGTGGCACGTTTCGTAGCGTGAGACACCTGTCTTGTTAAAGGAATTTTTCGTACCAAAGTGGCACGTTTCGTAGAATGAGACAACGGCCTTGTTAAAGGAACTTTTCGCACCAAAGTGGCACGTTTCGTAGAATGAGACACCTGCCTTGTTGAAGGAAGTTTTCGCATCAAAGTGGCACGTTTCGTAGCGTGAGACACCTGTCTTGTTAAAGGAACTTTTCGTACCAAAGTGGCACGTTTCGTAGAATGAGACAACTGCCTTGTTGAAGGAAGTTTTCGCATCAAAGTGGCACGTTTCGTAGCGTGAGACACCGGCCTTGTTAAATGAACTTTTTCGCACCAAAGTGGCACGTTGTGTAGCATGCTACTTGAAACGATTACATTGCTGAAGGAAATTTTAACACAAAACTATCATGTTTCGTTGAATGCTTCAACCTTGATGTGGGAACTTATTACAACAATTTGGTACGTGTGATTGCAACGCCAAACTTGATAAGGGAACTCTTCAAGCGAATGTGACACGTAGAATAGCATGCGACAGGAAATGAAACTTGTAAAACAGTGCAACCTTTCACACTGTCAATGCCCCTACCACCGTTGCGTAAGTCGTCTTTTACGCGCAAAAATGGCACGCCACATTGCATTTTCTGCCAAGTATGAAACAGATCATCTTGATTGGACGATTGCTACGCCTTTTCTCGTTCAATTTTTTTCTGAATTCGGGAGTACGAGTCTCACTTATCACACGTAAGTCAAACACCTTCTCGGTCAGGCGCCGTATTTCGACTTCTGACGTTAGGTTAAAAGCTTCCGTTGTTAGGCTAAATGCAGTGTATTTATGGGAAGAGACTGAAACAAGCCGCATTCCGCGCTTGCGTCAGGAAATTAAATACGACTTTAGTCTCTTTCGTAATGTTTAGAACATTTCTCGCATATGCAGTGCAATTTGATATTTTTTGTTACATTACGTCGCTTTCTACATCTTTGAACTAATCGCGACGATAGGGATGAATTTGCTACGACGAAAGTGATGAAGGCACAGTCAGAAAGCGGGAGGGATTCGAACCCTGAACCTCTGGTCGTTAGATTGTGGGATTGTCTACCTATCTCTTCAAATTCTACACTGTTTCATAGTGATCCGCGCCGTAAACACAGCTCGAACTTGTCTACACTGGAGTTTGTTTTATGGTACGAAATGGACTGAATTTTCTTTCACAGCCTCTGCATGATGAACATCTAAAAATAGCTTTTTGTTGCCATTTTCCAGTTATTTTTTTGTGTGCGCGTCAAACGAGGAACAGAGTGGAATGGAGGTAGTACCACAGGGCCAGATGGGATTGGGCCGAGAGGGGGAAGGGGGGGACTGAGTGCTCTCGGCCACACGGCTAACTACACAAACCCATTTGTGTGCGTTAGCTGCTAATGTGGTGGGACGTTCGATCCTATTGCTATCGATCGAACACCCATTTCGCAGCTCGTTCTAAATCACTGCTTGGATAGGTGGGGAGGTGGTGTGGGGAGTGGTTCATGCATTTTTAAACTCCCGCCTAGCTTCTTGCGCTCATATCACGCAGTTTAAACCGCCGATCGAGATTTTCCCGCGGAATACGTCACGCGATGTGAAATTCGGGATTTTGCCCCGTCTTTACCTCCCCCGACAGTGCCGCATCATCACTTTGCGAGTGCTGTAACCAATAAACTAGCCTCCTCTCTTCTTCCTGGTGCTGGAGGGAGGGCATTTGGCATTGACCGAACACAATAAAAGTGATGCAGGTTCGAGAAAGATCGTCTTTGGAGCCTATAATACCGGGTGTCCAAACTAAAAGAGGCCCCATGTCTTTCTTATAAACAACATACAGACAATTCACTAATTTATTGTATATACAGAATACAGAGTAGGAAAGTATTATTATGAAAAACAACCTACTGAACATTCAATAGGTCAATAGTTCAAAGGAGGTGCTGAAAATGTTCACCATGAACCTCGATACACAACTCAGCACGTCTCAACATGTTTCTGGAAACTTTGCCAATTCATTTGGTGAGATTTCCGCTATCGCATTCCGAATGTTTGTTTTCAACTCTTCAATTGTATGCGGGTTGTTACTGTAGATCTTACCCTTTAAATTACCCCACAAATACAAATCACAGGTCGACAAATCGGGCAATCTGGGAGGCCATAAACCTGCGGAAACTGTACTTTCTTCTCCGAAAGCTTTATGGACGTATGACATTGAAAACCGAGAAGTATGCGCCGTAGCACCATCTTGCTGGAAAAACGCATACTCTCGTTCTTTATACGTTAGCTGCGCTATGAATGGTTGCAACAATTCCGTTACATACACTTGCGAGTTTACAGTGTTGTGAAAGAAAATGGGACCTACAATCCGTTGACCTGAAACAGCACACCAAACGCCTACTTTCAAGAAATGCAGAGGCACCTCAAAGCATTCCCTAGGATTGTCTGTTGACCAATAGCGTGTGTTGTGAGAGTTCACGTACCCGCTAAGGTAAAACAATGCTTCGTCTGAGTGGAAGTAAAGATGAGGATCCAGATAACCATCAGCAACATTCGTGAGTAACCATTCGCAATAGTGTTGTCGTTGTCCGTAATCCGTAGGTTTTAATGCTTGCATCACTCTCACTTTGTATGGTCGCATAGGTAACTGCTACAACATGTTCTGGCATGAGGTTCGTTTGATGTTTATTGGGAGGAGAGACGTCTAGTTGATTTCCGTGGACTCCTTACCATAGCCTCGTGAACACGTTCAGTATTGCCCTGGGGGTGGGACGGGGGCAACTGTCAAATTTTAAATGGAAACCCCCATTTTGTATTGTAGAATCGTAAAGAGGACTTCATTCCGAGTCCAACGGGCTATCAACCATTCTCCTAGCCCAATTAGGAACGGAGATATCAATTTTTATATTAAAAAAAGTGAAAATTTCATAAAACCCCGAACAATTTCAAAAGGACGCTCTGCCCCTAATTGAGCTAGAATGAAAGCGATCGCAGATTAGGAATCTGCACGTTAAGACCTTTAAATAGAGTATATGGTAGACCCCTTCCCCTTGCGGAAATTTTAAACCGCCATATCTCTTTACTAATTGAGCTAGGAGGGTGGTTGATAGCTCGTTGGACTCGGAATGAAGTCCTCTTTACGATTCTACAATACAAAATGGGGTTTCCATAAAAAATCACAGTTTCCCATCGCCCCAGGGGTGGCGGGGGTGGGGAATCAAGTGTGATATCATTGAATAGCTTTATTTCACTTATTAAACACGTATTTTTTTGTTTTGCGATTCGATGTGTATTTCTCACGATATGTGACCGTTCCGGGACTTTTGGACCACCCCGTATAAAATGTTTCTGAATTTGAAATATGTGTTTATTTTTTAACTTAAGGCAAGCAACCTAACGACACCAACTGAGCTTTGTAAGTGTTAGATGGGTCTATATTCTGACTTGGCTGCCGCGAAAAAAATCTTGAAGCACTAAGGCCACCTGAAACGAAGAGGTTGGAAACCACTGCTTTACGCAATAGGGCAAGCCCTTATATATTCCTAGCATGCGCTGATTGGTGCTAGCCAAGTGGTATGATGTTCTGCACCAACTCCGTTTCCATTAATGAAATCTCCTAATATGTTCACATGTGACAGCATAACAATGGGAAATGATAAAACTTTGGACTTCAAGCGATTCTGTGAGATGGTCAACCAAAAGCGCACAGCTATTTGGATTAAAGCACATCATGCAACAAGAAGCACAGTCAAGTAAATTTAGAGAAGGTACATTTCTTCAATATTCACCCTAAATTTTAAAATAGCCAGCCCAACAATCCTAACTTAACAATAAAGACATTGTTCAAACTCTAAAAGCGGGGTTTGACCAAAAAGATGTCTGGTTTGCGTGCGATAAGCGAGACCCGTCTTCCTTCTATATTTAACTAGCAGTTGTCCAGAGATGGCGCTGTATGGTGGTGGAAACTAATATAAAGATACCGCTGGATTCACTCCAACGATTCCAATTACTCTAGTCTTAATTTTACTGCGATATAGTACATGTAAAAAAGAATTACGAGCACTCCTCAAATGGTCATAGTAATAAGAAAAGACGTATTTTATCTGTCACGCTCAATTTGACTATTTATGGTTGTCTTCAGTTAAACTCGGCAGAGGCTATGAAGTCAAAATACTGTTTTGCTGCGGCAACATCCGAATGGTGCCCTCAGTGGCTTTGCAAGAAATAAAGTAATACGGAGACAGAGAGTTGATATTTTCCTGGGAAGTCGAATTTAATAAACCGCAAATACAATACAAAATGTCTTGCGTTAATAGATTATATTTTTACATATATTTCATTATTTTCTGGTGACTGACTTGTCGACCCCAAAGAAGAAGGGGGTGGTCCGCCTCGTCTACCCCCCTTCTGGTATCGCAACGGGCACGTTAAGGCATTTCTGATAGACTGCGGTTTGTTTTAGTAGTCTGTGCTGTAGCTATTTTATCATATTTAAGGCTTTCTGGAAAAAGCACGTAAGTGACAAACTGCGATTTTCTGTTAGTTTCATTTTAATCCCACTGAATCAATAAAATATTATAAGTATGATTTTGTATCGAGCATGTGTAAAGATTCTAACCAGTTGTGATGCAAGATGCACATATGTCTGTAATATGTTCTATTAAAAGAATAAACTTTTATAACTGCTGTAAATTTGCATTTTTTAACTTAAGTGTTTTTCCCCCGAACTGCCTAGATATTTTCTTATATCCCATATCCTTTTAAAGGGGAAATAGGGATGGTCGCTCCTACTCCTTCAAAGGCTCACTAATGCCATTATCTACTGTAACGAATATCCTTGCAGTGTGTGCAATACGGCAATTTGCTGTGTAACACCGGCTGCCTGATTCCGAGGGGCTGGTCTATGTTTTTCTAATGTCTACTTCACCGACTTCTGCTTGTCACTTTACAATTCTTCCTTTCGATATTGATTCCGGCACTAATGAGTGTATTTGGTACAGTTGCAGTAACAAAAACGTGTTACGGTTCACAAAAGTATCGTCAATTTTCACCCTTAATGACAAACAGTCACACTGTGAAGTGTGCAAAGAAGTAGCTGATGGGAAAGTTATTGTGAAATATTTTTTGTGCATATTATAAAGTTATTCCGAGAACGTCATGACGATATCTATGTGTATTTCACGTAGTTTTTGACTCGGCTTTTACGCTTGGTATCCTTATTTACATTCTAGAACTCAGTAGGTTTAAATGGGCTAACATGATGATACATAGTACTTGAAAGAACGATAAGAGCAAATCTATGAAATCGAAAATGATGTTATTACAAAGTGAAAGGTTAACCAGTTGAATCAGTTGCTGTCTGCGGCTCGTAGTGGTTAGTGTTGATTAAAAATCTCTCGAAAGTCATGCTTGTTCCATCGTCATTACTTCATCATTCATCCTCATTGTGGTAATGAACCTAGACGGGTAGAAAATCAACTATTTTTGTATAAAAAATAGAAGGAAGTTTGTACAAAGCCCTAAAGAAAAGTGGCTAAATATTCGAGTTCACCAATTTAGGCCAAGCTTAATTAAAATCGTTTAAGAAATCATATAAAGATCTAGAGAATCCCCATGTATTCCTTTTGAAGATTTCCTTATATGAACAAATTCTGAGACATATTAGACTCTAGTAGTCATTCTCATAAAATGATTGATTGATTTGGTTTATTTTACTTCGCTTTTCTGCCACATTTGGCTAATCGCGAAGGGGATGAGTGATGATATGATGCAATTCATAAATGGACGCACTCAAAGAACACTCATGCTCAGGCCGTGATTCAAACCCGGGGATCGTGCTCATCAAATAAAAAAAAGTTAAAAATTGTTACATTTGTCTTCGCTAGATGGCATTAGTATCGCACAAAACAAAAATCAACTCTCCTAAGCGATACTGCATTGTTGTATCGTACATGAATAAATAATATTATTTCAATTTATAGTTTGTGAATTAATTCCATACGTCTGTGCTTCCAGAATAGTCCTACAATAACAAAAAAAAAATTGAAAGCACTACCACTTGCTATGAACTAGGTGAGACATTCCTTAATAGCTTTTGAATACTGGACAACAAATTGTATTCACAGTAGTTCGAAAATAAATATGTTGCAGTTGTTGTTACCTGAAATGTGAGATATGACAGAATACTATTAGGGTCTGTCAACGTTAGTCACGCATGAGCTAACTGGACGAGTCCAGTGGCAAAATATGGGTGCCGGTTGCAATTGGAACGCAGAGGGGGAAGCAGGTTCCTTGAAAATTGTGTTGGTTTCATTTCAAAAAGGCGTGCTACAACCCATACTATACACATATCCCAGGCGTATCCATAGGATTATCAGAATTTCCAGATCAGATCCATAGGGTATCCAGTCCTGGATATCTAGCTCTTAATATCCATTGAAGTACCCACACCTAGACATCTAGAGAATCACCCGTCATCCACAGGATCTCTCGTTCTGGATATTCCGTCAGAGAAGGGTCACAGGAAGAGTGATGGATTGTCCTACAAAAAATATGCGCTGGTGCAGAAATCTTTGTTTAAGTATGTAGTAAACAAATGATTGTTACTATCCTTCCTTTGGTTCAGAATCAACAAATAATTTTTAGCAAACGCTCCCATGCGTTTTTGTTCACGCTAACAAAAATCAACCGAATGTTTTTTAGTTAACAAACATGTCGTGTTTTGTCTGTGTATACTGCTCAATTCTTTTCGTGCCGATCTCCGTGGCGTAGTGGTTATCACAACGCGCTACGACGCCAGGAGTCCCGGGTTCGAATCCCGGCCTGGGCATGGATGTTCTTTGTGAGTGTTCCTTCATCAATTTCATTATATCATCACTCATCCTCATCTTCGCGAGCCAAAAAAACCAAGTAAAATAAACCAAATAATTTAATCATTCTATTCCCTTTTCCAAACGTTGTTCACTGGCCTTTCCGATGGCGTAGTGGTGTTAACGTGGCCGCCTTGTAATCAAGGGATCCCTGGTTCGAGGAGGCACATGTCGTTCGAATCCCACTTTAAACTGTAGGTCCAGTCCCGACTAGCCTTCCTGCGTATAAAGTGGAGTTAAAACCAAAACTCAAACTGTGTTTACCATATCCTAAAACGTTATGCAATCATGTATACTTGCTTCTGATTCCCGAGCTGCAACAATGTTTTGCTCGTACTGTACACACCACCAGAATAGCTTCATAGTGGTACTCGGGAGTAACAACTTGCTTTCCTTTAGTTGCCCAACTCCATTCACAGAATCCGTGCTCTCCTAAATTATGCTCTCTCTCGTTTTCCCCTTGTCTGCGAGAACCGTAATTATAATGCTTACTCTTGGCACAGACTATTTGGTTTCTCCGTCCTCTTCCTCTTTTAGTGAGATCGTGTACTGAGGAGATCTCTTCGAACTCCTCTCTCCATCTACCCAGCGGAAATAAAGGAGACGCTTCACGGGAAACAGACAGAGCTGCTTCGAGTAGATTCTGGCATTATACAGTCGGTACCTCATTTTGTTTCATATTTACGTACTTTCTTCGTTCAAGCACTTTCTAACAGGGTCGTTAAACGTCCCGGAAGTTTAAATAAACACATTTCCGGTCCAGGAGAGAAAATCAGCAAGCGTAAATGGCTTCTGGACGGTAAGGAACCTTTTTATCTGTAAAATATTTCAATTCTGTCCAGGAACCTTTTTCCTGGATCAGTTTAAATACGGTCCAGGTACATTTCATACGGCTGAATTTACGGTCCAGGAACATTTTCTCCCGATCAATTCTAATACGGTCCAGGAACCTTTTTTCCGGATGAATTTAAATACGGTCCGAGAACCTTTTTCCGAATGAATTTAAATACAGTCCGGGAACCTTTTCTCAATTAAACAATACGGAATTTGTACCGAATTTAAATTGGGTGATAAGAAAGGTTCCGGTCCTGCTGCGGAACCCAATAGAATGCATTAGAATGTATGAGTTCCTGGACCTTTTTACAACAATGCTTTCCAACTTTTGGGGTACCTCCTTATTGAACGACCTCTTTTTCCCGGACATGGACTTGCGTACGCAGAGGAGGGGCTAAGAGTCTACATACCCCGAAATTTTCCAAAAAAAAAATAACAAAATCAAACAAAAGCAGTAAAACAGTCGGGAATATTCAAATCCCTATTAAAATTACCTCCGTTAACCATTTCTGTCTTAGAATTACTTTCAAAACGAAAGTTGAAAATGGTATTTGGAGCTCATATCGTAGCGTTCCTCTGAACGCGGGGATCTTAAATAGGGATGTAACTTGCCCCTCCCGATTAGTACTAGTTGATGGTAGAGACAGCCCTGAACGGGCAGGTACAAATATCTAACTATTCATTAAAATAGACTCATGATTCGTTTCTAGACTGAAGTGAGCAATGCAAATGGCAGAATGGGTGTAGACTAGCTTACCCTGTTCGGTTTAGAAATAAGACCAGTAGCTCCTGCTTCTCCGATGATTCCAAGTAAAAGACCTCGTGTCGCTCTCATGCGCACCTATTTAAACCCTCGCTTGGCCTCTCGTCACCTCTTGCCAAAGGCCAGTGTTCTTACCATTTCCTGTAGAAAGCTTATCCTACACATTTCTGAGCAGGAGCTGACAAGGTCTGCCAGGGTCAATATTTCTTAATCGAACAGGGCATGGTACGATATCTCATGAAAAGGGACAGCAACGGTGTATCACCGAAATTGATTTACGGCGATGTAAAGGTGAGGTTGATAACACTGAACCCGCGTTCACATTCAACTGTAGATAATGGTACATCTTCGATTGAATTTATATATTCTATGAGTTAGGTGATAATCTGTTTCGAATTTTCTTTCAAAATAAGAATATCTTTATATATTTTTATACTTGGTGTATGGCGTTTATAAATTACACAAATGTCTATATTTATTATGTGTGTACTATTGAGTGGGTATTTTTATGATCGTAAACGACAGGTTTAAATTTTACTCGGCAAAAGTTTAGTTTGTTTCAAAGTGTCCCAGACGATATATCGCGATTTTGAAAAAAATATCGTCCACGCGATATCACTAGACGATATATCGTCACTATATTTTGGCGAGGTATATCGTATCGGCGATATATCGTCACGATATTTTGACGATATAGATCGTGTCTGCGATATATCGTCACGATATTTGACGATATATTTCGTAGAGACGATATATCGTCGATATCACGATACGGAAAAATATTGTATCGTATCGTCTGTGACGATATTTTCTTCGATATTTTATTTATTATTATTGAAATCAACAGGTTTACACCAATTTACAGAGCTCATGAAATAGTAATACTATTTCTTATACAATACATATAACATATTTCCATCTGCTTTTTCTAGCCAATAACTGTTTTCTAGAACTGTGAATATGACATCGTGAACAAATAGATGCTTTTGTTATATTTCTCTAAAGCATTGTAGACCGCACTCATTCTCCAAATAGGTGACCTTTTCATGATATTTGTTCGCGCTTTGCTCACGTAGAAGGTTCCATGCTTGGGTCGCGTTTTAATGTTCGGAATGCGTATTTTGAATTGTGAAAGCCACAGGGGAGATCGAAGTTTGACGTTAAAAATTTTCCAAAGTAGCATAAGGTCTCGGGCTGTCTTTCTGTGGTCAAGTCTGTCCATATGGAATTGCTCTATTAGGTTAGTACATGATTCCAACCTGGGCTATTCGCCTTCCAGTTTGAATTTCATGTATCGATATAATTTTGACTGTCCACGTTCTAAATTTGCGATTTTTTTATTTTTGAACTACTGTGTTCCATATTGCAGAGCCAAATTCGATATTTGTACGCACTAGAGAATAATATAATATTTTTAGTGTTTGTATGTTATTATTATTATTATTATTATTATTAAAGTAGGGTTACAATTAAGCTTACAATTTTCTTTACATTCATTCTGAACTACAAAAACAGCTTTTTGCCCTACATGAATTAATATACAGTTATTCTATTTGTTTATAAGTATACATAAAATGGAATATTATAAATTTATATAATTGAAAATATAAGAAATAGAATAAAATATACATTTTTGCAGATACATTATATGAAGGAGCTCTTCTCTGCCTGCACGTGAGGTCGTGTGTACCGTATTTCTTATGCTACGAATACCCCAATTTTGCATTATCTCTAGTTTCGTGCTAATAATAAATGCGATATCAAATTCCCGATATCGTCCATCCCTACTGGCAACCATTTATGTTTCCAGATTTGCATCAGGCAAAAGTGTCAGAAAAGCGAAGTAATAAAAACAAAATCATTCAATCAACCTAAGCGAAAAATTTCGCCTCCATCCGAATCCGCTTCAGTAGGCGAGCTCGCACTTGATTACACGTATTTTTCTTCCTCTCCGGGTCGTAACGTGCGCAATGAGCGTCCAGCCTTATGATGTCCACTCAGTCAGTGGTGCAACCACAGGAGGTGGCAGGGGGCATTGCCCCCTCCCCCAACCTTGGACGAAAACCAATTCTAGGGGAGCAAACATTGAAGTATTGTAAGGCAAGGCTAGCAAATTCTAGAGTAGCAGGACAAAATGATACTCACGATGGAATAAGTTTTCATATATTTCTTGGATTTTCCTTCCAGACAGCCAAGAACACCTGCAGGATGGTCACAGGGGGATAATTTCAATTTTGTTTGCAAATAAAATTACGTTTCGTAAATTTCGCCCTATTGAAACAATATTGTTCTCAGTTTGCAAACATTGAATCTAAAAGTTTTCTTCCTCGCTTCGCTCGCAATTTTCTTCTTTTCTGTAATGCATTGTAAATTACTAGAGACAGAAGTAAGACAAGACCAGATATGTACTTCTTTGAATACGTGCACAATTTAGTGTTAACATGTTGCACATGTATTTTCGTATTATACGTCGCTCCATGTTGGATATGTATAAAACATATATGTTCTACGTGAAAGTTACACTTGTCACATGTACAAAAAGTAATTTTTGTCTTTCAAAAATACAGTTTGTGTGCTTGTTTTCCATTAATAGCTAATGTGAAGTTGAACGCGTTGAAGAAAATACCAGTAAAAAATGCCAATAATAATAATAATAATACTATTATTATTATTGACACGTACTGTATATCCTCCTGGTACCCCAGCCCGACCCCACCTCCCGTAGAATCGAGGTTGCGCCTCTGCACTCAGCCACGGAGAGCGGCTCCTGTAGAACCCGCAGCTGTTCAATTATTTCCGCCATCACGTGATCCCCGGCCGTTTAAAGGCAGAAAATCCACGTGCATCCTACCTTCACGCAGCACTCTGAGCTCATCAGGTCGTGCGTAATCCTGGATCTGGTCCAGTGGCGATGTCGAACCGCAGAGACTGACAGTCCAGGCGATTACGAGTTGACTGCAGCTTTGTTCGATGACGTCAAACAGAGAACGAACCGCACTGACAATTTCTGCCACATGCGGCCCTAGAATCAACGCAACCTTTCGATCCTCCCGCATGGGGGCGCTGTAAAGCTCCAGCGTTGACGTTATTGACAGGGGAAGCCACGCTGCTCGATCTCATGAGCTCCTCTTGTGACATTAATAATCTGTACGATAATCTAGTGTCGGATTCATGGTGTTGGAATCCTTGAAAATACACGACAAAAATTAGAGAGTGGTGGGAAAGGAAATTCCATGCTTGATGGCACAAAATAGTCACCTCAAAAGCACTGAAAATACAAAATTCATTGCAGTTGCAGACAACAGCAACCAACTTATAATAATGGCGATAGATGGCAGAGCAATCTATTTAGAAACTTGAAAGTAAAGAATTGGTTTCAAAATGTGACAAGAGGTTATAAAAGTGGAAACAGTTTCAGCATTATTTCACAGTATGGTACATGAAAACGTAAGAAGCAAGAAAATTATGGAAATTATAACTAATAATCGGTAACATTATAGTATAAGGGAAACGGATTTCTTCAAATTTACAGGAGAAAGTACTTACGGAAATCATTTTCTGTAGCGTTGTGGAAGTTCGTGAATCTAGTTTTGATACCTTTTAATGCGAAAACATGTACTTTTCTGCGAAAATCTCTGTCCGACACGCTGTTTGTGCTGCCGCCATTTGCTTTCTGCACGAGAGTACAATGTTCCGCGTGTTAAGATGACGAAACCCCATAGTCAGTCTTTCAGCTTCGCCATGTTTTCGCTAGAACACGGGCTAACGTCAATGGTTTGTGAGGCTAACGTTAATGGCTTGCGACGTATTAGCATAATTTCAAATCCGGGAACGAAAGTAGGTATTTTCCGGTGAACGAGGTTGCAACGCTGCATAAATCGACAAAACACCCGCACAACGCGCCCTGAACCAGTAAGCTATCGCCCGCCATAATGTGTTACAGAATCGAAATAACAAGTAACAGTAAGTACTCGGAAATGTAAGAAATAGACATTATCTTAGTTAGAAATGCATTATTTCACCTTAGGAAATGTTCCGCATTCCAAAATAGTACGTTAGCAATGTAAAAAATATGATTTGTAGGTGTTTCCCTTATACTATAATAGTACCTAATAATCAATTATAAGAGAACGCATCTGGACATAAAGCGCTGGGCTTTAAAATTACAAGGCACAATGTGATGAGGACTAGTGAATCTAGACTAATTTTCCGTGGAACTTGTAAACGGCGACACAACGTAGAGAAAATACAGGGCAGTATTTCCAACTCCAGTGTTCCGTTAACGACGTTTTCCTGATTTCCTGAGTACACGACGTTTCAAATTTAGACTATGTGTAAATATCGTAGAACTGCCTTGGGCAAAACACAGACAAAGTGCAACGCGTAAAAAGAAGTGAATTGTTGGATTGCCGATTCTATCAAGAGACACGCGGTAAAAATCATGTAATCTCTGTAAGTACACTATCTACCAAAAAGTAATTGGGCACGTGTACAAAATGGTTGTCTGGTGGTGCGAACCCTGTTAGAACCTCGTGGAGACCCCTCTTGCTGCTATAACAGCAGCCACTCTGTCAGGCATGCTCTCGACTAGTTTGTGGAGGACGTCCATTGGAATGTGTCGCCATTCCTCTTGCAAGATCTCACTCAGTTGGACAATGGAATTTGGCCGCATCTCCCGAGACCTCACCCGCCAGTCCAATGCCTCCCAAAGGTGTTCTATGGGATTGAGATGAGGACTCTGTGCAAGCCAGACCAATCGGTGAACATTGTTGTCGGCATACCACTGCATAGTAGCCTCCGAAACATGCCACCTAACATTGTCATCCTGGAAGTAACAGGGGTCCATTCCGTAAAAACGCCACAAGGTTGGGAGCATTTCATTTTCTAGTATTGTACAGTATGCCTGTGAGTTCATTGTGCCACGAACAACCACCAGTGGTCCCACTAAATGATACTAAATGATTCAAATTAGATACTAAATTAACCACCATCATAGGTGCCCAATTACTTTTTGGTAGATAGTGTATTTACCACGACAGTTGCGGAGAGCACTAAAATAGCAAAGACTATCCTGCCATGTCATCCGTAGAATGAGTCAGAGCGCCAAGAAGAGCTGACACTCAAATATAATCACAACCCGCCAAAATAGTGAATTGGCTTGGTAAATCTACAAGAATTTAATGTGTTCTGTGAGTTCATTGATTGAATAAAATATCGATTTTGGTCTATTCCAGTTGTTCCCCAAGAGTGGTTGGCTTACAGGGGCGCCGCGAAATATTCCAATATTTTCACTGAAATGACACTTACTTGTCAGTCGCACATGGTTTTAATATTATTTACATATCAAATGTTTTTGAATTTGAAATATTTATTTATTTTTTAACTCAAGGCAGGCAACCTAAACATACTAACTGTGCGTTTCAAGTGTTAGATAGACCCTCATTCTGATTTTGCCGCCTCAGAAAAGCCTTAAAACACTAAGGGCGCCGTGAAAAGAAAAAGTTTGGGATCCCCTGGTCTATTCTCTATCATTGGTCGACTGTAAAATCAGAGCCCAGATCTCTTAAAGATCATGCATGCCTACTGAGAGCTGTTAAGAGTATACAAATTGTGCAACTCAACACAGCGGAGGTAGCAATAGACGTGCATATTTAAATACGCAGCTTTCCCACTCGTGATTTTTTTTTTGCCTCAATGTTCATTATTGTGAATTAGGTCTATAAAAATTCATGTATACTTCTACTGCATAATTGTTAAGAGAGAAAAATTCCATTTGTCCTTGAATAATGCCATAAGGAACTTTGAAAAGTTGTGAATATGCATTTTGAAGAAAGTTAGCGCCGTCAAAGAAGCAAATCTACCATTAGAAATAACATGCTTTGGAAAACTTTTCCCCTGCTCCTCTTTTAATAAATGCCCCGGAGAAAGTACTTTCTTCGCCTCTTTCTCCGGGTCGCCTAGGAAAAGGAAGAGAAGGGGAGGAAAAAGTTTCCATTAATACGGTGTTAACGTACTCTTAAAAAGTTCGCTCGGAGGAAATTGCTAATCGCAGTAAAGCGAGGGGCAAAAGCTTCTCCCTCTGGTGACACTAGAACTAATTAAAGTCCGGGCAACCGCCTGGAATTCCCTCAACACAGAAAGGGAAAATTCTCCGAGTGTGGGATTTGCTGAGTTATAAATACGCCCTGCTGGGGATAACTCGAGACGTCCCCCACCTCCCTTCTTTTCCAGCTAGGAAGGGGGGGGGGGGAAATCGGGCAAAGGGAAAACTTCGGAACGCTTCATATCGTCTGGGGAACGATAAGATAAATATCCTGATGTGAATACCTCCTCGTTTATTCTTATAGAACGAGCGATAAAGGAGAAACTTGAAATCTGGTTTCAATGTTTCTTGCTTTGTAAATTCCCACACAAAGTTTTTTTTTTTTTTAAATCAATTTCTTCGCGGGTTAGGTGCAATTCAAGTCAAGAGAAATTTAGTAACTGTTTAACGCAAAGTTCTGCTTCACAAGTTAAGTTATATTAACTTCAAACTTTGTTCTTGACAGACAATATGTTAGCTAATGGACGATCTTCTTTATGCAAATGTATATGGAGGAAACTTATTCATATTTTCTGTAACTGGTTCAGGACGTCACCTCTTTTCTCTCTCCTGTCCGACCGTCTTGAAGGTTTTAATGTTCGTAATGGATTTTCCATGTCCCAATGTGAAGTTTTCGCTAGACTCATTACTGTAATTTGAAAGGTGCCTGGCCACCCTTCATTGAAAGTATTGTTATCTCAAGGACAATAGAAAAACTCTCCATCAGTGGTGACGACTTAAAATAGCTCTTTTGCAAGATTAGCGATATATATATTCCTTCTTCGGGAGTGTCCCTTCATCAATTTCACCATCATCATCATCGTTACGATTAGCCAAAAGTGGAGAAAAGCAACGCCTCTGGCTGATGAAGTGAACTTATCGAGCTTTGATCTGTCTGAGGAGGAGGCCACCCCGATGGCGCAGTGCTAGTGCCGTCGCTTGTAATCAAGGTGTCCCGGGTTCGATACCCGGTGGAGGCACAAAGTGGTTCGGATGCTGCTTTAAACTGTAGCGCCAGTGCCGATTAGGCTTACTGTGCATAAAGTGGACCTAAAACACCAACTCAAGAACAACTGTCTGAGGAGTGTTTCATCTTCCTCTCACCACTATCCCAGTTTACTTAAGTAAGTAGATGAACATCATTTAACTACAAGACAATCACTCTGTAGTCACGTGCTAGTAAGATTTAAGGCCCAAGTTCCGATTGTTTAACTTCAATTTCATTATGGACAATAGGCATTTTTTATGGTTCGATTTCTATTTGTCTGTTAACACATACTTCGGAGTTTTAGCGATTACTTTCTGAGGACGGTTTATCACCTCCATATACTCTATTATATGATTCTTCTCTTGCGACCAGCCTCATGTCGGCAGTAGCCCGTGGAATGCCTTGTCGATGGTAATCGGGGATATTTGAGTAAGGTATCTTTTACATGTTTTGAGGAAAAAATAGGTCTTCTCTGAACTACAAACAGTGCTAACTACTTTCAGAAAGCTTCAAATTTACTTTCACAATCATTTCCACTATCCTGTGATACTTTCTCTTTCCTCTATGATCGAAAAATGTCGATGGGAAGTGAGGATGCTTGCATAAGGTTATTTTTACTTTTTTGTCGATAAATTGCACCTTTCGGAACTTCAAACAGCAGTAATTACTTCCACCAAGGTTCAAATTTACTGCAACAATCATTTTCACAATTCTGCCATACTTTGTCTTCCTTCTATGAAACTTTAAAAAGTCATTAAACATTCAGAACCGTTACCAGAATTAATGTCATTTGTTTAATTTAACCTCAAAATTCCATGCTTGAAAAGTAATTACGCCATGAAATTTGCAACCGGCTATCAATATAGCACCAGCAATTCCAGCATATGTTACCGAAGGATAAATTGGTAGGTCAAAATATCCGGCTAAATGAAATTTCGGTGAATCATATGCTCAATTTACGGCACGACTAAAGGGAATTGATACATGCTCTGTTTTCACTGCTACCGCTGCAATAACGATAGATATTAGGAGGATGGTTTCCATGCCAACGGGCATAATTGGTAGCTTCCGAAACGGTTGTTGTGGCAATGCCATTCAGTGCAGGATGACTTTGCCTTTGTTAACGTCAATTTTTGTCGGAAAGCCGCTTCGCAAGAAGTCATCATGAAGGATTAACGTGCGATTTTCGCAAACTGTAGTTTCTGGTTTCGACAACGGGGTCAAAGAGCCAATCGGAGCGCGTGTTTGTGACCTTATCGATTCGCGTTTGTTTCATATCTCACTGATGGCCACGATATTTTAGTCGCTGTCCCTGTTACGAGCTCGTTGAATACAAAGAATATTGTATTTGACTCACGATCTCATCGATAAAGGTTCCATGTTCGAGTCTTGGCCTTAGTATGAGTGTTCTTCGGGAGCCGTCACATAATCGGTTTCATCTAATCATCCTCATCGTTGTGATGAGCATCAAGAGGCAGCAAACGCGACCTGAAATAAGAAAATTAGGAAATTCATTACAGTCCATTCATATCCGGAAGCCGGACAATTGCGATGACTGACAATTGCGATGAACACAGTTAAAAGTGAAAGGGCGGGTGGACAATTGCGATGACATTCTAAATCTTCTATCAAATTAAAGGGTGACTTAACACCCCGTACAATATCTCTTACAAGAGAATTATGTAAAATATTGATATTTTCGGCTGGAACATTGGTTCAATCCAGTTCTTGAGCATTGACTGGAGCCAACAGACACCTTTTGAAGTGAGCCGTTTCCTCATATGTGCGAATACACTTTCCAACTATCTCGTCGATTTTAATGTCAAGCTTCTTCCTTTTTCCATCCGCATATACTTGATGTTGGTGTCTTCTGCTTAGCTCTTGAGGCAGGTCAGAACAAGACACCTATTTATTTTGTTGTTCCAACCTTCTACAGCATTATTAGTTCTGTGGCGCCTTTAGTTAGGTTAGGTCCTGATCGTCGCAATTGTCTTACCATTAATTTGTAAAATGACCTTCACCGTCAAAATCATCGCAATTGTCCGCGATTTTGGCTTCATCGCAATTGTCCAAGATTCTTCATATTGATACTAGAATTTGCAATTCTGGTCATTAAGAAATTTCAAAATATTACTTTTAGAAGCAACAAACTGTCTTAACCGTTACGACACATATAGGTACACTCCCCGACAATAAAAATGAGACACCCATATCCTAAAATTCTGGCTTCCCTGCAAGGCGTTTTGTGTGCTGCCTTAGCTCTACGGCGGTGATAGAAGTTGACATTAAAATGCGGTACTGTACAATCATGCAGACAAATAACGACCAAGTTCACTTCAAAGGTGTTTATTGGAATAAGTTAATTAATTGAGTTGGCGTTTTAAGTCCGCTTTATGCACAGTAAGGCTACTTGGGACTGGACCTACAGTTTAAAGTGGGATCCGAACCAGTATGTGCCTCCATTGGGTATCGAACCCGGTAACCCTTGATTACAAGGCGACGACGCTACCACTGTGCTCATAAAGTTGGACGTATGATGTGTTGTGATATACATAACCGAAACCGACGTTCTAATTAATTGCCATTTGACCCTCTAAGTTCTCCTGTTTACCAGTACTGAGCAGTTTCTTGCTTAATGGCTTTCCTCTACCGTGGAAGTCATCCGAATCGAATGGGTCCTGAGATCAGTTACCACTTTTCCCGCCAGTAGCTGTAGACTTAGCAGTGTTGCAATCCTGAAAATTCTAGCATCTGCTGTTGAGGCGGCGGCAATCATGACCCGTTGACATAGCTTAGACACCATATCTCTTGTTCATTTGATGCATACGTAAGTGTCAGAACAAAGGTGTATGCAACGACGCTGGCCAGTAGCACCGCCCACATGCAACATCTGTTGGTGTCATTGTATCACGCATAAAACGAACATGCTATCTCCAAAAGAAACTCAAACGTCCTGTGTGAAAATCAGAAGTCAGTAATGCAGGTAACCATTATGAGCAACCGGCTCAGTAAGACTCGGCTCGGCTCGGCTCGACACGGCACACCTCGACTCGGCACGACACGGCACACCTCGACTCGGCACGACACGGCACGCCTCGACTCGGCACGACACGGCACAGCACATACCCGCATTAGCAATTTCTCTAAAGGAAATCGAATGGAAAGCAACTCATATAAGTAAGTGCTCGGTGTGGTTCTCCACGTTTCCCTTCAGCTCAGCACAGGAGTGGAACGGGCCCAGAACAGGCTCGTTCGTCCAGGCATTGTTTACTGCATTTACTCTTGTGTTTTTACACATAAAGAATTGTGTTTATGTGATTCTAAGAACCGTAAACTATAAGATAATTATCATTCTTGTGTTGTGTGAGAAAATGAGAAAGTTCTTGCAAAAGCAATGACGCCTCCAACCCAAGTTCACCATAATCTCACCTCTTCACAAATATATCGTGGATCCAATACCTGTGCCTCTGTTTGAAGCGTCTCTGTTTCCCCTCTTCCTCTCCTCTGTAGCAACTACCATAAATTCCTCTTCTTACTAGCTCTCCATAGAAATGCTTCTGTATACATTCAGCAATACAATAAATAACTATTAAGAACGATTAAATGTTATTAATAGGGCTTGGAAGTTGAGGAAAAATCCCTCTTTTTTCTAGTGTCTGAAGACGAGGCCCAACATAATATATGTTATTTTTGGGTCATTGTAGGCCAGAAAAAGGTGGGTTTTATTTGTCCTTTTTTGCATTTTTCGGCGTTTTTTGGCTTATTGGTCCTTTTTTTTAGCCTTTTTTAAGGTCTTAACGGCTTTTTATTTTTGCAACTTCACCTTCTTTCGATTACGTTTTTACTGCTCATTTTCAATTCGAATCATCATCAGTTCATCACCTCTTAAACATCCTTTCTGTAGTAAAGAAATAAAAAAAAGAGAGAAATAAATATATTTGAACCGATCCCTGAAACGAGAGAAAAACATTTTAGGACGACTGAAGTAGGTACGGTACAAGGTCCTTTAACAGTAACTTGTCTATAAGGTCACGGTGTAAGTGGCAACGTTCTCTTGTTTTGAAGCTTTCAGCACGGTGTATACGACCAGACAGCACACGCCTGCAAAGATCTCAAGGTGCCGCGCAGAGGGAGAGGATGTGGAGGTTAGAACTGAAGTTATTAATTAATTTGGATCACATTTATACGTCCTTTTTTCCGTTTCTAGGTCCTTTTTGATATGTTTAGGTCTTTTTTTAGCAATTTATAGGTCTTCAACTTCCGAGTCCTAGTCACTATATTCTTGGGAGCAGCTTTTCCACCTAATACTCCAGATGAGAAAATATTTGTTACGACTGTTTGTTTTTTTTATTTCAAACCGTTCAAACACTGATATTGCTGAGATTGTACTTCTCATATTTTGTTATAACTTTATCGAACCCAATCAAAGAAAAATTGTGAACATTAGGGGTACAAAGGGACAATTACAATTTATTGGCCTTTAGAATGTATACACACATACATATTCATACATATATACATACACATATACACATACAGCACATATACATATCTAAAGGGGGAAACCTCCCGAAGTAGCTCGCCTCCACCCGCGTACTTTCGAGGGTATGCTCTCAATGTCCTGGTACCTTTAAATAAACCAGGACGTCAGTTTCCTGAATTTAAACGGTTCCCCCGCCTTTTTATCCTACTTCTTCTCATCTTTATTTTCATACATAAAATACAATTACAAAAAAATAAAATAAAATACATGGAGATTCTATACATAGCTACATTTAATAATTTTTTGTTTGTATTATTTTAATAGACCGTTCTGGTGACCGGAACAAGTCTTAAAGATGTCTTGTAAATTTACTGTGAATTTGTATGATTGGTAGTTAATTAAACTTGTTAATAGTAATTGGTAGTTAATTAAATTTGTTAATAGTAATTATGGATTAGTTTATGTTAGTTTATTGGTTAGTTTTAGTTATCGTATTGATAGTACTATAGGAAATGCTATGTACAGGAGGGACAACCATTCTGGTATCCAGAACTGTTTTAAGCTTGAGGGGAGAGTATGATGGGGTGAGAGTTTAGATTGGGGTGAATGATTGCTAGGATTAGTCTGCACGGACGCAAGTTCCCTGTCTGGTTTCCAGATCAGGCTTTATTGTAGTGTGTGGGGAGAATTTGCTATTTGGAAGTTAAATGCACTGAAATACTGGGCTAGTTCATTAATTTAGTGGATGTCGATTTCTAATATACACTTACTGTAATATACACTTACTGTTTTGTAGTTCCTTATTTATCGCGCCGTTGTTTCATTTATGTGTTGAGGACACACGCCCGATAAGATACCGGCGTCAGCACTCCGTGTCAACTTGGTTATGCGACATGAAGCTGACTCTGCATTCCACGGGAGCGACAGTGGCCGTGCGAGGTTCAATGTCCGTGCAGACTGAGGCTGCTATGAGATCTCAGAATGAAATCACAGCCGAACAATTTAACGTGAATTAACGGGTACTAAGTTTTGATAGAATGCTAATTATGCGGAAACTGTAATTGTTAGATATGTAATAGATAAATAAATATAACATAAAAAACGCAAATAGTTATAGACTTGATAATAATAATAATAATAATAAAAAATTTAAAAAGGAAAAAGATAAACAAACTTTTATATTAGATTATATTAATTAATAATAAGTATATAAATATATGTTCATGGTTTTTACTACACTTACATTGTTAAAAAATTAATTTTAATTTAATTTGTTTGTTCGAAATTTCCTTTTATATTAAGTCTCTTTGGTGCCTACTGGATTCCAGCAGATTCCAAGTCTAGCAATTTTCAAGTTAAATTTTTAAGAGTTTATGGCCCCTCATCTTGGATGTATTATTAAAGAAACTTTAGTCACGATTTAATGTGGGGTTCTGATATTACTTTTAAAGTTGTTGTTTTTGTTGTTTTTTTCGTTATTATGCTATTGTATTATTTTATCCCTAGAGATGGTTTTTAGGTCATTTTCATCTTCGACGACTTCTCTCCGGGCAACCTTCATGGCTCTCTCCAGGCTGATTGGACGGGGGTAACCCTCTCCTGGCGGCGGCTCCTCGTCTCCCAGTTGACACTCTGAAGTTTCTCCTTCGGGTTGAATCTTCCGGTGCTGACTCCTCTTCTTCCTGTGGTATCTGCTCCCGACGCGATTGTGACGGTCTCCGGGGAGGGGATGTGGGGACTTGGTTTCGTATCCTGCTGCTTCTGCGGGGCTCCTGTTGAGGAGGGGTGGCTGGTGGGCGCCGGGTTTCCGGTTCCGTCAGGTACCTCCGCAACTCGATATTGGACACTAAATCTGCGAGGTCGCATAACTTATTTAAATGTTCGCTCCTTATCAGTTCGAAGATGTTGTTATTCGGCAGGTCTCTTCTGGCCAATATTATCTGTTCATCAGAGGCGGGGCAGGAAAAAACTCTATGTTCTGGCGTGTCTCTTTCCATCCGGCAGTCTCGGCATACGTCGGTTTCCCTTTTACCTATTTTTGTGAGGTAACTCCCGTATGGTCCGTGCCCTGTTAGAAGATGTATCAGCCCTCTGGATGGCGTGACGTCCCTGTTAAAAACGTTCTCCTGCGTGCAGGGGAGGAAGTTATACAGTCTTCTACCCTTCTCGCACTCGTCCCATTCTCGCTGCCAGTCTCGATGAATCTTCGCCTTGATCTCCTGGACGGTGGGGAGGAATTCTCCCATTTGTTCGGTTATCTCCCTCTCGTTCCCACGTTTGAAGTGATAAGTCATTGCCCTCAACTTAATTTGATAATCAATTGGCAAAGTTCCCATCATGACAAACAGCGCTTCCGACGAAGTAGTTTTAAAAGCCCCGGTAACTCTGAGAATTACTTTCCTGTAAGAAGATCTTAGCTTACGAACGTACGTTATTTTATGCAATGACGATGAGACCCACGCCGATGCCCCATAAGTGATGATTGAAAAGTAGATGGACACTAGATAAGTTTTAATAACTGACGGAGGAAGTCTGTAGCTGTTGGATGCAATGGTAGCTATTTTGTTCATGAGAGCTTCCCCTTTGGAGGTTATGTTCTCAATGTGGCTTTTGAAAAGTAAGCCCTCTTCCAGCGTCACTCCCAAGTATTTAATCTCAGTTACCCTTTTTATTGATTTGCCTTTCATTCTTATTAATGGATTCCGATGTTGGCTAAATTTTCCTTTCAAAACTATGTATTTGGTCTTTGTATCCGATAATTTTAGTTTAGCTTTATCACACCATTGTGTCAATTTTTGTAACGCGGTGGTAGTATTTTTCTCGATTTCTGCTCTTGAGTTTCCTGTGGTGATAATTATCAGATCATCGGCGTAGGCTATGCACTTAACTACTTCCAGTGTTTCTTGCAAGGTCTTGATGCAAGGTTCGAAGTTCACGTTCCATAGATGGGGTCCCAAAACGGAACCCTGTGGGCAACCCTTTGTCATTGTTTTAGCGATATCTTGGTCCGGAATATGTAGGGTGACTTTTCTATCCCTGAAATAGTCCTCCAGAATTCTACACAGGGTGCCCGGGCATTTCATTTCTCTGAGAGTACAGAGTAAGTGAGGCCACCACAGATTATCAAACGCCCCAGTTATATCCGCCAGTGTTGCCACCACGTATTTGTTTTCGTTCGAAGCGACTGTGTTTAATAAAGTATTTACTGCATCCTCCGTGCATCTCTCTTTTGTGAAGCCGTATTGGAGTCCTGTATTTAGTTTCAAAGCAAGGAATTCTAATAATCTTTTTGTTATCATTTTTTCAAAGACCTTTCCCAGAACATTTATGAGACAGATTGGGCGGTACGATCTCGACTGCGTTTCGTCACGATCAGCATCCTTTTGTATTATAATAACGTTAGCCTCCTTCCAGGGCATGGGAAATTTTTGAACTTCCAAGCATCTGTTAAAAAAGGACGTTAGGTTTGGAATGAGCTTCTGCGCCGCCACCTGTATTATTTCTGCTGGAATGTTATCCGGACCCGGCGATTTTTTTCTTTTCAACGTCATTATCTGGAGAGCTACTTCTTCCTCCGCGAAAGGCAGAATTGGATCGTTGTTGTAAGTCTCCTGGAGTTCAAATCTTGTATTTGTGTGGTAGTCGTCCTCATTCTCCATCGCATCGTCCGGCAGGAGTCCATGCAGTAATTGTTCTGCCGTCTCTCGCAAATCTATTGTGTGTGTTTCATCTTCCTTCTCTAGTGTTGAGAGAGCTTTTCCTAATTTAATTTTCCCAGACGCGATTTTATACGGCAGTCCCCATTTATCAATTGTTAATTTGTTTGTAACGAAATTTTTCCAGTGTTTACATTTGTAGGATCTTAGTTCATTTTCATATCTTTTTTTGGCCGCCCTGTATAATTCCAAGTTTTTAATTCTCATTTCATTAATATTTGTTTTTTGATAAATTTTCCGTGTTTTTCTCATGAATGCTCTGAGCTTAGTTAGCTTCTTGTTCCACGGCTTGTTGTTATGTTTAATCTGTTTTTTAGGCGTTGCAATTTCTATTGCGTTTTGTATAGTTTCTGTCACCGCTCTTGCCCATTCGTTTATCGTTTTCGTGGAGTCCGCCTGTTGGGGGAGGTGTATTGATTCAATTAAAAGTTGTTGATTTGTTCTTCCCCAGTCATATCTTATTTTTGGTGATCTTTCTTCTTCAGTTGAATTTTTGGATATTTTAAAAGTAATCACATTGTGATCGCTGGTAGTTTTCATGTCATTCACTTTCCATTCTTTTACTTTTCCCAGTAATCTATTGTTGGACAAAGTTACGTCGATGTTACTGGATGCCCCCGCCCTGCCTCTATAAGTTGGAGGATTGTCTGGTAGATTCTCCACAAACAGATTATTTCCTGCCACGAATTCCTCCACCAGCTCTCCGTTGGGATTCGTCTCACGCCCGTGCCACCACGGGGAGGAGGAATTCGCATCCATTGTTATTAGGAGACCTTTGTTGCTATAGACGTTGCACGCGTCGCCCATTTTTTCCAGAAACTGTTCGATATTATGGCTATATTGGCAATAGCAGTTTATAATTATGAATGATAAATTTTCCAAGGATAATTCTACACAGTTAATGTGACTGGTAGAAAATTGAGCGATTTTAATTGGTACAATCTCTCTGTTTAGAATAACTATTGCAGATTTGGCATTTTGATGATGCATTATAATTCTCGCCCCTATCGGTGCAGATGGAATTTTGTTTTTAAAAATATATGGTTCCTGCAAGGCCAGAATATCCAGTTTTTTGTTTTTAGCGAAGTCAAAAATTTCCGCGGTTGACAGTTTTGCCCCCATTAGGTTTGCCTGTGCAACACTTACGTACCTTTCCATTAAGGGTGTCTCGCTATCTGAAAGCACTGCGGCCATTCTGTTCTTGGGATAAACACCACCCTCCCGTGAGCCCTCGCGAAGTCTGAGTAAATTTCGTTTATATCCAGGGAGACGCCTCGGCGAGCAAAAACTTTTTCCAGCAATGATGATAATTCCTCCGTTTCAGTAGGAATATTGTTAGACTTTAGAGTTATCATGTCGACCGCCTCCGGGTACGGGAAGGTGATAGATTTTCCCTTTTCGTGCTTATTTCTAATCAAAATCCTCAAAGCCGTGACCAAATTTTCTTTTTCCTCGAGCCTGCTTAGTCTCAGCGCTTCTTCAAAGTTGTTGTAGATTTTTGCTGGATTTATTTTACATTTCTCTTCCACGACCAGACCCGAAGGCGGTTCAGCACTCGCCGGAGAGAATGGCGGATGAAGAGTCTGCGGTTTACTGAAATTACTATACTTGATCTCCGGATGAAAGGCACGGGCGTTCGGATTTAATTTCCTCGTTTTCTTCTCTGACATGTTAGTGTAAGTGGGGCCTGCGTCGCTCACTCCTGGATGCTGATCTCTCTCTGTGCTTGTTACTATTATTTCCTCAATTTCGTTTTCAATTTCGTTATTGAGCGGGAAGGGTGGTTCGGGAACTACTGGGTATCTAAAGAGTCTTTCATTAAGAGGCGATTCTGGGGGGGTTACAAAGGGGTTGTGCAGAGTTATGCCATCAGGTAAATAGGTAAAAACACTTGGGGGAAGGTTGGGTATTTTTGAGCTAAGTAGAGGCTGTAATGGCTGTACTGGTGTTTAATGTGGTTCGAATCTAGATATATTTTGTTCTTTAATATGAAGTTTATGGTTCTTTCATTTCCCTGCGTCGTGAAGGCAGAAGATTCTATATGTTCGAAAAACGTTTCTGGTAGTTTTATGTTTTGATAATTGTCCATTTTATTCTTCTCAATTTTGGCTAGCAGTAGCTTAATTTCCTTTATTTTCCTTTCCCTGTAAGCTGCTGCTCTAGCCGCGTCGCGGCGAAGACGGCTGGGAGTTTTCCTATTTTTGTTTTTCTTTGTCATTCTAAAATTCACAGTCGATTTATAATCCATAATCTGTCCTTTCTATTAACCTTTGTAACTGTAACTTGTAAGTGGGGCAGTCCTTGCCATTACATTCTTTTTTTCTTTTCATGCAAGGAATGCATATCTTTGGACCATCTTTTTTAGGACATTGCTCCTCCTTAGAATGGCTTTCCAGGCCACACTGGGCGCAGATTTCCTTTCCTTTGCAAAACCGGCTCAAATGTCCATAGTCGCAACATTTATTACACTTTGGGACGACAATGTAATCTTTAAGGGATAAGGACAGGAATGCGACGAAGATTTTTTCATTTTTCAAAAGGATTTTTCTTAAATCTGGAGCCACCTCGAAAACACAGTGGCAGGTTGCCCTATTTCGTGGACCAGTCTTGAACTTCAAGTGAAACTTTTTAATGAACTCCTCCCAGGACATCTTGTCTTTTAAGTTTAATAAATATATCTCCTCGTACAGATCAGTTTCTTCCTTTTGTGCAGGGACTTCGTATAGTATTAATAATGGGTGCCTTTTTTTGGGAAGCTCTGCCCTGATTTTATGTTTGGCTAGTTCCCCATGGTTAATTATTTTGTCCGCCTCCTCTTTTGTATCTGTCTCCACAATCAGCATTTTGTTTGTTTGTCTCATTTGTTTAATCCTTATCCCGTCTCTGATGGGATTTATCACTTTTGTGAATGTTTCTTGAACCTTTTTTGCATCTTTATTTCTGTTCTCATCTGAAATGAAGACAGTGTATTTCAAATTTTGAACAGTTTTTTGAATTTGAGCTGCCCTTCCTGTTTGCACGATAGCTGGTGACGCCGCTGTTTGTGCGTAGGATGGTTTAGCGTTACCTTCTGTCTTTGCTGCACTTTGAAGTAAGTTGCAGGCGGTTTTTAACGATTTGTTTTCAGCCACCGTCTCTTGATGAACCTGACCCATTTTGGCTACTATTTCGAGGATTGTTGATTTATTTTCAGGAGGAATGTTTCTATCTTTAGCTATAATGGTATTTAATTCGAGGGACAGCTTGATAAACAAGCCCAGTTGGATATCAGCTGTATCTGGAATATTATCCATTGCAACATTCATTGTATCTTGACCAGCAGGAGCACCAGCACTTGGGGAAGGGGGGGTCTGGGAGCCGTCACTCCTCAATAAGTTTTTTCTCTTCCTGGGATCCTCTAGAGTTTCTGGGGATCGTTTCCTTTTATCGTTTATCGCATTACACACGAGTAAGTTCAAACCGGATCGGTCCGAAACCGGGCCTCCTATTACAAACTAGGGAATGTCATTCTGTTGTGATTTCTGACTTTGGGATGTTTGATGCTTCGAGCCCCCTTCTTGGGGCATTTGCAGTTTTTTCACTTTAGTAAAATTCAGAATTTATCGTCCTGGTTCAATAAACCGTATCGCATAACAGCACGCGGCTGTTTTGCTGACTGTTCAAAGTGCTAGGGGTACATTTCAATCAGAATGTTTATGTTGTTGCCTCCTGTCATATGGAATATCCGTTCTTTCAGTTTGGAGAAGTTTACTCGTTCAATCAAGCCGCCCTTTGAGCTTACTTTTTTTCTGGAATAAAATTAACGATATCAACCGCCAGGAGAATCTATTGACCCGCCCCCTCCCCCACTCCTCGGCATGAGCATTGTAAGGGGACACGTGGCGATGCCATTTGCCTTGTCCTAGTGTGCAGTACCTGAGCCTATTTTCATTGTCTACATCCTCTATTTTGGTTCGCACTTATCCAATGAATATCCCCTTCAGCAATAACTTAGCCACGTCGACGGCTTGTCAATAGAGTTATCTGTCTCTGGTACCATGAACTTCGCCGTTCGATCCCGTTCGAGTGTAAGCCCATCGGTTCGATATCTCTACAGAATTTCTCCACTAGACGAGGGAGATCGGAAAACAATCGCTCCGAAGCTCAATTAAGGAACTGCCTCTACCTGGCGCGGGCAATATCCCCCCTTACCCCCCACCGAAGACGCTTCCCAAGGACTCAATAGCGAGCTCGGGGCTCCATAAATCACCGGAAGTACATTTTAAATCAGGAAATGAAGTGTCGATACGTTTGCCGGGGAAGTTAAGTGCTTCCTCAGGACAACCATTGTTCTCTCCTTCGGGTCGAAATGTGATCTCCGTAAGCGCACTATATCCTCTGCCACGGGATTTTTAACTTGGAAGTCGTAACCGTCAGGAAGGCTGTTTACCGCATAGGTCTCTCTGAAAAGTTACCCAATATCCTTTGCGCTAGGTAAGTTTTATGCCTCTTGATACTCTTGTGGCAAAGTCTTGTAATCAAGTGGTTTCCTGTACTAGTTCAGGCCTTTTTCGATCGGAAAAACTATTGGTCGAATTCCAGTTCCCTGTGAGTACAAAATGGTTCGCAAGGACCTTCTCTTTGAGGTACGTTATTCTAGAAATGAATGTCCCGGGTTAGGATACCAGTAGAGTCACATTTCAATGGTTTGGATAACACTTTAAAGTTCAGATCCAGGTTTTCTATCTTGGTAGGGTGTCTGACTCCCACACGACAGACCGGGTTTGATTTCTTGGGCAGGTGATCTCTATTTCCGAAAATATTCCTGTATGAAGCTGTTCTGGGCGTTTGCCAAGCCTACAATGAAATGGGATACCTGGAGACTGGGATGTTAAGTCAGACAGAGCGTGATGCTGACCACATCATTTCCTCGGTGTCCTCTACATACCCCTATGTTCCTCGGTAGACTTTAACGAGATGTATGTGTGTGTGTGTTGACAGATTGGTAATTTCGAGAAAAGTGTTAGAATATACACATTTAGAATACGGAACCAAATCGGCTCAGGAGTTTTCCTTGGGTTTCCGGAAAATATTTTCCAAAATCCAGCAGAAAATTATAATATAATGCCGTGGTATAATTGTGATTAAACTCTAAGAAGTTCCCCAAATAGTGGGTACTTTTCATAAACAATGTGTGAATTAGTTCCAATAAAGTATTCCAGGCGGCAGCAGAAATACAAAAGTGTGTGGGATCTACCAGAAGTGTGTAAGCTCAGCTCATTATGAATTTCCATCTTATATGTTGAGACCTACAGATGGTCACAAAACTACGTCGGAAAATGAGAGGGTCCAGGAAATAAGATGGACCCTGTTAAGTCCTCGGCTTTAAAATCCCGCAAACCATGATGTGCGTGTATCTCTTGAAACCGACCTGGTACAAGAAACGTTTCGGGGACACTACAGCCCACACACTCACAAACATACACACTCGGGCACCCGCTCACTTCGTTAGTGGTCGGCCTGCTGACTCCATAAGCCCGAAATTGTGCGGAGTGGCCAACCAACATGTTCATGAAGAGGCGGGCATCGCATTACAACGCCCCCTGGAATCTGCAATTAGCTACGCCAAGACAGGCGATCAGTCACGTCCGCTGGTCGTAAATCAACCACTCTAGCTGCTGATATCCCCGCAGATGGGAGCCTGGGGCTTACCCTGGAAGACTGATCGCTCGAGCATTAACCCAATAAAACACCACAACCGGTCCCGAAATCAAATGGAAATTACTGCAGGCGTGTTGTGCTGTTCTTTCTATAGGCATGTTTCTCTCTTTCTTATGTCACCTTTGTCAACAGCAGTGGCGTGCGGTGACTTTTGTCTCTGGGGAAGAAGTCCCAGGAAAACTAAGACAATAAATAAACCTTAACATCTTTCTTCCTTCACCATGATCCATAATTAGTGTCTGTTTGAAGGTGATGGGTAATCTTCCTCTGTCTTTGCAAACTCATAAGTCAGGGGTGTTAAGGGACTTTTAAATCACCCTCTTGGCCGTGACTTTGTCAACATGAGATCAAGAATTACACACACACACACACACATATTATATATACGTATATATATAATGTGTGTGTGTGTGTAAAGGTAAGTAGGTAGAATGAGGCCTTTGTTAATATTTTGCGGGGGGCCCAAGATTTGTAGATCCAGCACTGAGTGTCAGTGGTGATTGCACAACGAAGTTTTCGTGCAACGTACCACAAAGAGGCACCTACAGACAAGGCAACAATAATCCTGTAACCTTTTCTATCCTCCCCAATGCATGTTACAGTGTCTGATCACCGATAAAATTATTTTAATATTATCAGGGGATAAATATACTCGTAGCTCATGAAGTTCGGTATCATGTAACAGTCTCCGCTGTTTTATATATCTTAGGTTCAATCCTGATAGCAGATTTTTCTATTTTTCTCGTGTTTGTAGAGCATGACGATGTGCCTATAATTTGAGTTTTAAAGTTTTATGAGGTAAATTCCATGTTGTTAACTTTTAAGAAGCTGGTTGCAAAAATAAATTAAATGTTCATGTGTAGTTATTTTGAGAAATACGCAATTTGACCAATAAAGTTTATTTAAAAGACAAAACATGTCTCTCCACGCCGACCTTTGTTAATTACTAAAGTTTTTCGTTGCGTTTAATTGTCCTGCGTCCTTAATATCTACTTAGAGAATAATTAATCTCATTCTATGTTAATTTCTTTCTTGCTATTCCAAAAGTTAGACTTTTTCCTCCACTTTTCTTTCCATAATCACATCTTGCGTGACTCGGAATACGTTTTTGGAAAATTTCTTTTCTGCTTTTCTCACGGTGTTCATAGGTTTCTCTCTTTGAAAAGTGGCACTGAGAGTGTAGGCTGATCTGTTAATGATTCTCTCGCGTGACACTTTCCGTAAGCCGTCCAGTTTCAGGTCTAAGCAAAACTTTGAACAGGCCTATTGAAGGGCTTTGGAATTTGTAAAGAATTTTATGACCTTACTCCAAACATAAGAATGCCCATAGGGCGACTATGGAATCATTAGGCGGATGACGGAAATTGCTATCGAGTCATCTTACGTGAAATCAACCAATCAACTGGTACTTTTCATCCTCTCACATTTTGATTCATTGAAATTTGGCAAACTGAAGGGACCACCTGAGGTAGAAACCCATGCGAAGTTACAGATCCATATCTATTGTGTATCCGAAGTTACAGGAGTGAAAAGTGTACGATTTCTACCAATGTTTTATGTTAATTGTTTTTTACACGAGATATTACACTGAAAAAAAAAGGTGTGGAGACTCACCTTTTGGGGTGAGTTTGGCTTGTCACAAATAGACGTCCTCAAAAGGTGAGTTTCCACACCCCATATTGGGGTGAGTTTTTCTCACCCTAGTATAGAGTGTGTTTTTCCTCCCATGGGGTGAGTTTTCCCACCCTAGTATAGAGTGTGTTTGTCGTCCCATAGGGTGAGTTTTCTCACCCTAGTATAGAGTGTATTTTTCGTCCCATAGGGTGAGTTTTCTCACCCTAGTATAGAGTGTGTTTTTCGTCCCATGGGGTGAGTTTTCTCACCCTAGTATAGAGTGTGTTTTTCGTCCCATGGGGTGAGTTTTCTCACCCTAGTATAGAGTGTGTTTTTCCTCCCATAAGGGTGAGTTTTCTCACCCTAGTATAGAGTGTGTTTTTCCTCCCATAAGGGTGAGTTTTCTCACCCTAGTATAGAGTGTGTTTTTCCTCCCATGAAGTGAGTTTTCTCACCCTAGTATAGAGTGTGTTTTTCCTCCCATAGGGTGAGTTTTCTCACCCTAGTATAGAGTGTGTTTTTCGTCCCATGGGGTGAGTTTTCTCACCCTAGTATAGAGTGTGTTTTTCCTCCCATGGAGTGAGTTTTCTCACCCTAGTATAGAGTGTGTTTTTCCTCCCATGGAGTGAGTTTTCTCACCCTAGTATAGAGTGTGTTTTTCCTCCCATAGGGTGAGTTTTCTCACCCTAGTATAGAGTGTGTTTTTCGTCCCATAGAGTGAGTATAAAGAGTGTTTTTCCTCCCATAGGGTGAGTTTTCTCACCCTACTATAGAGTGTGTTTATCCTCCCATAGGGTGAGTTTTCTCACCCTAGTATAGTGTTTTTCCTCCCATGGGGTGAGTCTTTTTCACCCTAGTATAGTGTGTTTTTCCTCCCACATGGTGAGTTTTCTCACCCTAGTATAGAGAGTGTCTTTCCTCCCATAGGGTGAGTTTGAGGGGTTCGTGAGGAAGAGGTAAATGATCTTCAACTAGTATAATAATGCTTACCTTTAACCTTGAAGAATCAGTCAGATCTTTTCTATCTTATAAAATATGAATGCAGAATGAGATAGAACAATTATAACTTCATTGTAATTTCTTCCCAGATAGCAAATTTATCAAAGTAGAGAATTGTGTAATATACGACATCACAGGGAAACAGTGTTTCTTCATTTAATGTGTTCAGATTTTAATGTGATTAATTGTCTTCTTTATAAAAAGAATATCATTCAATTTAGCATTAAATTTTGACAAAGCTTAAAAATCTTAGAGGAAACTAGATACGGCACGCTCACCAAGGTATTCATGTAGAAGAACAAGCCATCCATAAATTACATGTAGCTTGCAAGTAATATTATGTATCGATTTCTAAATCATACAAAAAAGTCGCAACTTTTAATGTACATACATTTTGTCCAATAAGTCTTTTTTGAGACTTCCACTTGATGCTTAGAAGCCAATTGGGACTGGATATATGTACAGTCACACACACTGCTGGGTTGTAATGATTTAATTGAAATTCAATGGTGCTGTTACAACCCAGAAGTGTCCTTGACTGTACAATATAACATGAAGGAGATTGATCTTCAGAAGTTACACCCGTTAATTACAAAATATCAACTTTTTTCTGTACTGTTTGGAAAGCAACTCATGCTCACACATACAATCATACATTGCTAGGATATAAATGACATACTTAACACAACAAAATACTGTATACTTGTATATCCGTAGATAAATTTTATGTACGATACATGGGATGCAAGTATTTACATACATGGTAAGAGGATAACCTCTGACAAATACTACCTTGCCACTAAATGCATACACATTAAGCAATAATTCAACCTTACCTTTCCTTTGCTGCTGGTTCTGCACACTCAGTTCAATGCCACAATCATTACAATGTGAGTGATTTTTGGTGCTTTTAGAACCTATTTCAATACTTTAATAAATTAATTATAAAGGAAAATGTACATTCTTAAGAAGGCAGAGCAAATTTAGTAAAAGTTATAAATTTGTTCATATGCATAATTTTTAACCACTCTATTTCAAATACCGAGCTTAATTTTTTCACCCCAAAGATTAGGTTGAAGAAATAAAGTCACCAGTTAGCAAAAATTTCAACTTTATTTACAATATACGTACATTTCATCTTGTAATAATTCAACATAGTTCTCACAATTTTATCCAAAAAAAGAGGAATTATTATTCAGTACCAATTTTACTTAATTGATAAAAATATGCATGCTGTATTCCTTTAAAATGTCTGTATGGAAAGGCGTCCATGATCTGAAAGGAGAAAAAAATGTAAGAGTAAATAAGAATATAACCAACAATGCATTTAGGTCAGAGTGTGATAGTTCAGAATGTACTTATAACATTTATGAGTCTTAATATATACCCAAAGAGTATACTAGTGATGTGTGCATACAAAGTGATTCAAGCTTGAGTAGCCAGCCTTCGTGGATGAGTGGTTACGAAAGCATGCTACAAGGCCAGGGGTGATGAGTTCGAATCCCAGCCTGAGCACAGGTGTTCTTTGTGAGTGTCCATTCATCCATTCCATCATATCAACACTCATCCTCATCTTTTCAATTAGCCCAAAAGTGACAGAGATGCGAAGAAAAATAAACAAAATCAATCAGTCAAGCTGTTCAATTGATAGATTGAGTTGGTTTTTTAAGTCCAGTATGGATAATCGAGACTGGACCTGTGGTTCAAAGTGGTATCCGAAGCACTATGTGCCTCCACAAGGTATCGAACCCGGGACCCCTTGATTTCAAGGCAACGACGCTACCACTGCGCCACCGGGGAGGCCCCCAAGCTGATCAGTTTCTACATTGAATGCAGTAACGCTAAATTGGCAATTTATTTTACACAGCATTTCCCATAATATTTAAAGCTCAGGGGGGGGGGTTAAACCCAGTAACCCCCCTTGCGTACGCCACTGATTGAATGAACAGGTGGAAGGACTAAGATTATGTCACCCTATTCTGCAAAGGTAATATAAACATGCATGCTTTTATTTCGTAAGCAAGAGCCTATAAAAGCAGGGTGATGATGGGGCTGTAAACAGGCAGGAAAAAATAGCGAAATGAGGGCTGACTACTCGGCACGTCACAGCATATAACTGGAAATGGCACACTATCTTCAAAAGTAAGAAATTACTTTAGGATAATATTTTGTGCTGAAACATCGGTGTCGGGAGAGGGGGGTGGACCGATCCGTTGACCCCCCCACCCCCTGGAAATGCCATCGGCCATTTCAAGTCACAAAAAGCAGAAGTTGTTATAACATAAATAATGTTTAGATAGCTTTTATTGAAAAGTTAACACTTAAAAACAAAATAGAATAACTGTGCATTTCAGTACACTAACTGTGTAAAATGTAAAAAAAAAAGAGAGAATAAGGAAAAGTTGTACTTGATATTCACTCATCTAGTAGAACGAATAGAAGTGTCCTCCCAGAGGATTTAATAATAGTAATAATAATAATATAATTTTATTTTTTGTTTATAATAGTTATTACTGTAAAATTATTATCATAACCATGATTCTTATTGTTAATATTTGTTCTACCATTAAGTTAAGTCAATGGGTTGCCCCCCACTACACACACACAAACACCTTTCTGGTGACGCCGAAGAGCTCAAACACTACCATTCAATCTTGGTGTGAAAATATTTTTTTTACTAATTTTAGTAATTGCCCAACTGGATCTGCAGAAACTGAGTGTTTAGTTTTAGCTTTCTTGTGTTTCAGTTAGTTCTGCAGGGTGCGAACAATCTTGGCCTCAACCCCCCCCCCCCCACCAAAAATTTCCGGGGGGGAAGATGTTTTGTTATAACAAATGAAAGATAAGCAATTACTTTTAATTTAAAATATACTGTACTAAGAATAATATCGGAAACACATATAAATTAGTGTAGTTGTGAGTATTGAATGCTTTCTCTCTCAAGAGATCATTAACAAATCTACACCAATGCGCACAATTAAAGTAAAACAAGAATGCAAGAAAATTAACTATGAAATGTAATTGATTTATAATAAAGCACAAACAAAACAAAAACTTACTCATAATAAAAGCACTTCAACTATTTCATAATTTATTAACATCTTTAACCAGTTACTAAAGGAATTAATTATCTGCCTTGCAATATCTGATATGTATAAAAGTAACAAATTAATTTGCTTTATTTAATTAATAATACTAGTAATAATAATAATATATTTTTAATTGAGTAATTTATTTTTACTTTTAATAATACACATATGTGGGGGAAGGGGGATTGTAGATTAAGAACTTTCTTTCCCCCCACCAGTTTTCAATGATTTCGCACCCTGTAGTTCAGTCCTGTCAATGTGTATGTGTAAACATCATTTAGCGAAAAGGCAAAAAGATTTTATTTATTCTGTACATTATACCAGCATGTAACAGGGTCAGTGCCAGAGGGAGAAGTGAGTGGATGCCTCATTCCATCCCTTCACCCAGCAGACAAGAGACACATACCCTTGACAATTTTAGAAATATTTTCTATAGAAACAAGACATAGCTCCAAGACAACCCTCCAAAAATAAAAGCATGGATATGATTCTGTTTTCAAGTAGCAGAAATAAAGTTCTGTTGAAAGTTTAGTAGGCTACAAAAGAAATACATAAAGATTATAATTTGTATATTAGAGAGAACATGCTAAAGTGCATTTTGGGAATGCATATCCAAAGATTATTAATTACAAAATGAAAAGTGTGTATGTATGGCACATGCAGCATTATATTTTACGTTCCTAGTTCTATTTATGTGATTCTGACATTTTCAGATTACATACAGGTTAATTGATTTATTTACTTACCTTTCCATTTACAAAATCAGGATCATCAGAGTTGCTTATTTTAGTTAAACAGCATTCAATGTCTGAAATAAGGAATAAATTTAAATTAGATTAATCTTGAAAGTAGCAAAAATTTAACTTCTTCAATACAACAGTTTATTGTACAACTACATTTGTTAATAGATGGTAGACTATTTGAGGCGTTCATGAAGATTTAACATATAAAAGTTAATTATCATGCAAAGTTAGTATCATTTGGATCCCCCCAGAAATTTTAATTTTCCTAAGGAATGTCTATACATACAGTGGAAGATTGAGTGAAAGAAACCCAGAATGATTAAAGTTTAGATACTTTTCAAATAAGAATTAATTTCTTTATTTGTGTGTTTTCTCCTACATAACTTCTCAAAATGAATTTGTATTTCCAAAGACAAAATTTGTATGTAGGCTTTTACAGGGTAACTGATAGCCAATATATGTAGCATCACAGACCCTCTGCAAGTTGAAAAGGGAAAACAAATAAAATGTAGGAATCACTTACTTCATCCCACATCCACAAGAACACTAAATTGTACACAAGCAGCAATCGATTCTCAGAACTTAAAGATGCTGACACAGAAGTATATTTACTGTGTGGTCTAGTCAACCAAATTTTTTTTCACTGATCCTCCCTGAAATTAATTGTGTAACAAAGATATTAGGAAAGGTATCTAAAGAGTGAGATGCATAAATATTTCCAGGAAAAGTTCAATGCAGTTCAATTCCTTAAATACACATAGGACGTCAAAAAATATTGAAAATTATGAACAACTTGCCTGGTAATATTTTAACATCTCGCTGTACACATTGTGTAATTAGTATGCCATATCAATTTCAAAATACTTCTGAAGACAGTCACAACAAAGTTTTACACTCCAGCCTACACTGTGTATAACTATTAGTACTGTCCTTCCCAGTTCAAAGTGAAATCTGAACCACTACCGAGTATGGAACCTCGGACTCCTTGATACATGTATTTAAGTATGCATGTACTTTTGACACTTTAATTTTCTTTTCACACTAACTATGATGACTAAATGTTCAATACTAGCTGACCACCTCTAGCGTGCGCTACACCTAGGTACGTATAGTGGTCGCCACTGGTCCTCCCACCTCAACATATAAGCTTACTTCCTAAGAGACCTCTGTCATTTCAAGTTCCTACATCTTAAAACTTATGAAAATAATGAATAATAAATTCCCTTGAAAAGAGAACAAAATTAGATTTGAACTACTCTACCTACATTGCATATCTGTGTAAACCCAACCCATGCAGGATCCTTGAAAAACTGCTATCGGTGATGAGTGGCGTAATGTTCAGTGTAGATTGGAACTAAGGCAAGTGTGTTTGTGGGTATTATCCGTATTCACTCCTCTCTATGCATGGCACATTCCTGAAAAGGAGTTGAAAATTAAAATAATACTTAAAATTTTATGTTACACAACCATATTTATGTGTAAAAGAAATCTAAGACAACACTCTAAAAGAAATTCTAGCTGCTGCTTGAAATTGTAAGTTTTCTTAACTTAAATTGTTAATGTTTAGAATCCCCCAAGGACCGAAAATTTGAAGATACTATGGACGCACACTACAGAAAACCTCACGAATATCAGCGTCTAAATGTGGGAAGGCGATCATTGCTCCCGAAAATTAATGTCAAGGTATATTTAACTTTCACGCCCTTGTTTACAATGTGTCTTTTTTCCTTTAAAAAATTGTGAATTACATGCAATCGACTACAACGAATGAATGGAGTTTAAGCAGCAGCTTACAAATCTTATAAACACTTACAGAAGCCTGTTTTGTAAATAATATTTCCCATGCAAATTAACTTTACGTCCCACAATATCCCACTGCATTATTTTGGCCTCTTTACTTAAAAATCAATTACAAATCCCTCTGGTGTACGTTCCGACAGCCAATAACGAAAGATTATGAATTATGAAAGGGCGTGATGCTGATCACATCACCCCCACTCACGACCGGATCAAGAAAGTGTGGGGCGTTACCCCTACACCCCCTCCCCTATACGCCTTCATGGCGTGGTGCTATGCACAGGGGAGCACTTTACTTTTTTTTACTTTATGAATTATGAAAAACGGAGAAAGAAATAAAGATGATAGAGAATACTAGTAGCAGTGATAATTGTAGTACGGTCAACCTTTGTGACGTTGTTCCCCCAAACATCCACACATTCTGTTTAAAGTATGTCATAAGATTATCCTTCGTTTGTACCGGATTGTATCGCATTTACTTTCGTTTGCAACATTACAGAGTTCGAGTATTCACAAATTGAACTTGGGGGGGGGGGGGACTTCAGGTAGCCCGTACAGTTTTATCCCAGCGCATTTTTTCGATTGTACCGTAACGATTTGAGAGTAAATTGAATTAATATTTGAAGTTCCCTCGCCCCCAATTTTAAAATGAAGGACAAAATCATTACGTTTGTGCCATTGAAATAACTAAACTAAACAACTAAAAGCTCCCCATCATGGAGGAAGAAAAAATCAAGCAACTTCTTGGATAGAATTTCGTTTGTGCACTTGAAATTTTATTTTTTATCGTTAAAGTTTTCCAGTTATTTCTCTCCAAAAATGGGAGTGGGAAGGACGGAAACGAACTTAAACCATGATTTCTCAGTCTCCGTAACCATAGGCGTAAATTATCGGGGACAAGGACCCCCAAAATTTTCACATTTGTTAAAATCTTCAAGTTAGGCGACCTGAGGAGCAAAGTAATAAAGAGTAATATTTGTGATTTCGCTAGTTATTTAAATGTCTTAGCACGTCGAGCTGCGACGCCAGGGGTCCCGGGTTCGAATCCCGCTTGGGCATGGTTGTTTCTAAATGTCCATTCATCAATTTCATCACTCATCCCCATCTTCTCAAAATTAGCCAAGAGGCACAAACCGCGAAGTAAAATAAAACGAATCAATCAAATCAAATCAAACCATGACGAATGCCAATCTTCGGACGAGAACTATTGAAAGGACTCACACTGCATGCTAAACAGTGCCCTCTCACCGCGTACTGTCATTATCTCGAAATGTGAAACACATTTTGGTCTAAGCATTTCGGATAGGACAATCTGAGCATATATAAAGAAAACTTACAGTGTAAAAATATTGAAAACGTTATTGAACTTACTTACCTTCGAATCCTGCTTTCTTATCTTCACTTTCAAATACCCACTCAGCAGACAAACTATTCTGGCCCACGGCACAGACGACCTCACACAATGTCAACGGCAAGTCTATTCTGGGATGGCGTCCTTCGATTGGTCCCCGCGAAAAGCGCGCTGTATACGACGCGTGACTCGCAACAAAAGACACTGGAAGTGAATGTCCTTTAAACAAAGCAACGATCTTTGGGGGTGGGGGTGGTTTAGACAACTTTTGTGGCAAGCGGATCCACTGGGAGGGCGATGGGAGCGATCTCCCTTCCCAACTGCCAGTTCTTGGATATGATATTATACCTGATATTTTTGAGACTCAGATGTTCCGCCTTTTATCCCCAAATTTAAAAGGCTCGATAATATTTATAAAATAAGTCAACTTTATGATCAAGATAAGTTAATCGAAACTGACACTACAGTTTAAATTTGTATTGAATCACTGTGCAATATGCTTCAAATTAAATCGAACTGAGACCCCTTGAGGGAATAGGCTTTCGTGTTCTCTGCGTATTCACTATATTTCTCATATCTGCTCATTCAGTTTACATTGTGGCAATAGGAGGTCAAGAGGAATTATGATACAATAATAACCACCTATTCCAGTCCTCGACCTCTATTTTTGCAAAGGAATTCTCTATCTTCTAGAACACAAAAAACAGCTTCGTTCCTGTTTACAGTATAATATGTTGTTTATATATAGCAGTGCAAGTGTATGTTACAATTGAGGTTCGGTGAGGTGAGGCATTCGAATGAAATTCGCCCCTCCCAGCTGTAACTTCTGGATCCGCCACTGGTTTGTGGCAATTTGAAAGCGCTCTGTGGATACCAAAGTCCTAAGAAAATAAAGGACAGAATTTCTCTCCTCCACAAATTGATTAAGCTAGTTTATTTTATTTCGCTTTTGTGTCACTTTTGGCTAATCGCGAAGATGAGGATGAATTGATGATATGATTAAATTCATGAAGGGACACTCACAAAGAAAACACATCCCCAGGCCTGGATTCGCTGCGCTACCCACTCCGCCATGGAGACCGGCTTTCCTTCACAGAGATAAGTACTTCATAATAACATTAATGTAGAATATAATATTGTAATTCTCATCCAGGAACAGCCCTATAGTAGGGAGGTGGGAGGATAAGGGCAGTTGATTCACGTTCCGCAACAAACAACTTCAAACTTCCCCAGAACCTATTAGTTAATAGTTGACATTGATACTTTCTAATACACATGATTAGTTGACCAGAAATCTAGATTTCTACCCCCTTAAAAACTAATTTGAACATGAGAATGTTTTTTTGTCGCTTTTATATAAAGAAAACTTCAAACTGCGTTTATGCTGGTATAATAATCAGTTCGTTACAATAATCTGTAATGAAAATTTTATAATAATAAATGAGTATTTAATGTCTTATTGTTGAAAATATTGTCTTTGCATTTACTGTAGTGTCCTAATATACTGATTGGAACAAAGAACTCCAGAAAATATAACTTATATGGTGGTCGTTACCAAAGATAATGTACTCTTCCTGCGGGATTTGTAAGCAATAAGTTCTTCTCAATAAGGGGACCCCCATGGACAGGGTGCAGAGCTGTGGTGCAACGCTCTCGTCACTTGGTGTCCAGGTTCGAGACTGGGTGAGTGACTGTTGAAATAGCCATTTCCATAAGATAAATTATTTTCCTGTATTTGTACATATTGCCAATGTACATGAGAACTTACGAAAAATAACATTTTTAAAAAAAATCCAGATAGTTAATAACAAGCGTTAACGTGAAGATATGAAGGACGTATCATCCAAAATACAATTAGTAACGTTGAATGCAAGGACTTGCACTACTAATAAAACTGTATCTTAGATAGTGGTAAGCAAGTATAATGCTGTTTTTTTCTTTCTCACTGGCAGGCAGACACGTCATTCGAGGTATTACATATATCGATTGTCTTCGACTGTTGACTAGAACAATAGAATTAAAGCATGGGCGTCGCCAGAAATTTTTAAAGGAAGATCGGCCGTTGGTATAAAATTTATTATTATTGTGATTATTTTGATTGATTGATTTGATTTATTCTACTTTACTTTTGTGCCACTTTGGCTGAAACCCAGCACAATTTAAAATGAAGACAAGACCGAGAGTGGCAGCCGTCTCTATAATCGAGACTTATACTGTCCGAAAGCCTTGTATTGTTCAAGGGTTTGGTAAATCGTAGTGTAAATTATTTTTAGAATTCGTTAAAATCAAAATTTCTTTAATATGCAAATTGATTTACTTTTTATTTAAAGATGTTTAATTTTCTAAAATGTTCGTTTTTAAGTCCTATTACTAAATGTCTTTAAACATTTCTTATATATTTAATATTGAGATAATCTAAACGAGACCGAGGCTTTTCCTTCGGGAAAGAAAGAGCAACGAGAACGAGTCTGCTTACAGCGACGTCTGGCGAAGAACGAAAGGTTCCTTCATTCACGACTCTCGTCTCAGTTTGTAACCTAAATTCATTTTGCACTTTTATTAATTTTTGTAAAAGTAATCCTATGTTCAATGGCATTGATTCACTTCAGTTGACCATATTTTGAGAAATCTTACATGCCAGTATAATGCAAACTGTCTGAAATAAATGTAATAAGTTAGCCGTGACCGAGCACGTTGAATAGTAGACTCAAGGATTTTGCTACCGAATGCTTGATGGTCAATTAGTTGGCTTATGAAAAGGTCCACGTATATATCCAAACCAATAATAATAATAATATCTTGATTTAGTAGGTGACGTGAGCGTGGATTACAAGGAAGCAGAATTCTTTATAGGGGTGGTCAGGCCAACAATAAAATTTAAACAGTAATATTAATAATAATAATTATCATGCTTATGATTATTATTGTTATAAACTAATTGAAATAAACCAATTTTATTTCAAATATATTATCATTACTACTATTATTATTATTATTATTATTATTATTATTATTATTATTATTATTATATCCTCCTTGGAGAGAATTTTCTTCTCGATCCACTTGATAAATGAATTTCCAGCGCAACAGTAACTTGACTGAGATGCTTATAGTCATTAAATTTTGTTATTAACTTCTATAATAATAATACCCGTGGCTCTACAGCCCTCGAAGGGCCTTGACCTATCTCCCGGCTGCCAGGCTCCATCCCACAATCCTACCTAGAGGTGTGGAGATCTTCAACCAGTAATGGGGTGACGTGGGGTCAGCACGTTAAACCCCTAGCCGTTATAGGAAATATCCGTGACCGGGTTACACTACTCACTCGTAGCTCGCCAATTTCCTCACGATGGTGGGTTGCCACCGGTCCTATGCACAGGCCGAGAACCCAGAGACTGAACCCAGGCGGACTCGAACCCATGCCGTCGGAGCCCAAAGCACAGCGCCTTAGACCGCACTGCCACGGACGAGGACAATTAACTTTTGTACAGTTTGTTCAAGAAAAAGCTTTCAAAGCTAGTTAGAAATTTTAATCACAGCGTTTATCAGAGGAATATAATCGTGTACCCGAAATAAAACATTGCTTCGACTTGTAATGTCATTCCCAGGGAAGACTTCAGGTTTGGTGCATTGACGCGTGACGCGCACAGCAAGGGGTTGCTCGTTACAAAGGAAGAGGAGAGAAAGTCCAGAAACGGAACTTTGGAGGATATTCACGTATGGTATTCAACACGTCGTTGCAAAATTTATTTGTTGCCACATCTATTTGAAGACAGTGGCTCAGAAAGGGAACCAACTTGCCTCATTAAATGTAGCGTATATTTGGAAATGAAACAAGAATAACAAATTGGAACTGCGTTTATGGTATTATGTGCTCATTGAAATGAATTAGCTTAACCAAAATTTCTTTTGAATACTTAGATAAGCGGACCTATTTAGAAGCTTTTATGATTTTTGTTTGTGCTGCTCTAAAGATTTCAAAAATATGGATAAGCATTTTAGGTTGTACATTGACTGTGATGTAGGGGTGGGGGAAAAGTAATGAAAGTTGAATGTCTTCTGGAGTTGCGGTCCCTTGCAAGGATAAAACGCAAAGTGGGATGAAACATTTTCTACTAGACTGTTCGTTGTTTGCGTTACCGCACTTAGGCATACCTTTTGAATAATTGCAAAAGATAGTCGTTGGTGTAGTAAACTACGAAGCAGAGGGTTCTAGGTTCAAATTTTGGGTAAAGTTTGAATATGTCCTTTTCTTTGTCTCATCAGTGTTATCCTCATCGTTACAATTAAGCCATTCGTCAAATTGCAAATTGAAGTATTCGTCACATGTCATATTGGTGGCGTACATAAGTTGTTTGGCAGAGAACTTTAAAAAAATAATTTCAAATGCAGGAAGGATGGGAATTCTAGGAACATGACTATAACACAGGCCCCTTTATTTCGGGGGGGACTCATCCCTTATCACCACAGGCGTAGCCAGAAATATTTGCAGAAGGGAACAGGCCATTGATTGGTAGAAAGAATAATGACAATAATAATTATTACCAGTTTACCACGGTTATAATTATCATTTTACAATAACAACTATTATAAGTTATTGAAAATAAACCAATTTTAATCCAAATTATTTGTTATTGTTATTATTATTGTGTAAATGGAGAGAGACTGCTACTCGATCCACTGTATGAGTGTATATCCAACACATTGTCCATTGTTTTTACATTTTGTACAGTTAGTGTACTGAAATTCATAGTTATTGTATTTTGTTATTATCCTTTACACATTCCGTCAGTAAAAGGCTTTAAAAGTTTTGCCCAAATTTTACTCATAAAGTTTATATAAATTAGTATGACTTGTCACAAAGAAAACTATAAATTTTGAGAGTTGGTGGATCCATTTATTCTTTGGATTAAATGGTAGAATATAAAAATATAAACTGGTTCCTCTATTATACACTAAACTTTTTTCGATCTAATGTTTAATGCTGCTAAGTAAGTAAAATTAATTACCTCTATGCACTATTTAAATTAGATATTTGTAGGATTTCGGGGCTTCAGCCCCCTTAGCCCTCCCCCTGGCTACGTGCCTCATAACAAGAAGGCATAGCCCTTCTCTTATGGTCATAATCCTTTACGATAATCCCAGTGACTTCGGAAATATTAAATTTTTAATTGTGGTGGGGTCACATTTTAAACATTAAGTTTATTTTACATCTCAGCACAGAGAATTGTCTTGACGCCTCTCGTTAAACTTACTGTAAAATAGTAAGGTTAAACAAATTATTTAAACGTTAAAAAATAATTCCAATTACATTGAGTACTCAGGATGTGTACTCATGGTGTTATATCTGTAATCTGTGTTTTGCATAAGAGCTTCCTCCTAGCCGAAAAAAGTAATGAAATAAGAATAGGAAAAGTGTAATGCAGCCCGACAGATAAGCGTTATGAATGAACACTAGAAATACCGATTCCAAGTAACAAAATTTACTTCTCCAAGATAACATTGAAAATGAAGGCACATTCTATTTTCATGATAAAATAACTACATAGATACAGTCATACAGGTTCGAACAACAAGAAAGAAGAAATATTGTAAACTAAAAAACACAGTTTTTTATGCCTTAATTTGTATGCACTTGCACGATTGCATATGTCACACGTTCTTTCAGGCTATAAACATGTATTTTCTTTGTTTAAGTGCAGTAAGAAATGTAACAGCAAATCTAAACCTCAATATGAAATGTGAGAGTGAAAATCATATTATTCTTTCGGCTTAAATTTTGTTAATTACTGACGTAAAGCAGTGAAATTGTACTTGAAAATAAGAAATGACTATTCAAATAGATTATTCCTGAAATTTACATGTAACATACAGGTATTTATTTCGTACACTTTCTAGTTATTAAAACATCACAGGGATCTCAAAACTGATAGGTTTATTCCAAGGTCCGTCGACTGCTAGTTTTCGACCTATTTTGAAAGTATTTCACGATTTAGTCACTCGAACCAGCGCCACTTGCAGTACAGCGCCTCTGCTGAATATTTAGAGAACTGCTACAGGGTGGTAATTTGTTGGAAAAAGGGTTCAGCAGGTAGACAAATTGCCTCGGAGAGCCTGGCAGGGGGTCCAGGACGACAAACGTTGTCATGTCGGCAAAATTCTTTCGCTATGACAAGGCCTGTGAGTGGATTTTCAGTGGGAAAGTTTGTACATGTGGCATCACGGTGCAGCCGAAACTCACCCAAAGGGGTGTATAGGGAAGGTTTTCACGACAGATCTGCACTCACCCTAGGGTAGGGAGGAGAAACTCACTCAAAAGGGTGAGGATTCCGAGTATTCTGACCTTCGAAGCCTCCAAAGAGCGAAACTCACCCCAAACACACCTTTTTTTTTTTTGCAGTGTACGTGCATATGCTTGGGGGGGGGGGGGTGTTTGAAGGTAGTGTAATGAAAAATTTTGGTAGCCATTTTCTCAAAACCGGGTCTTTAATTTTAGTCTTAACATAATGCTCCCTATGTCCACTATTATTCAATAACTGCAAAATTTGGATTCCAACGGTATCCGGAGTTATGTTAGAGATAGGGTAGACTACGGTAAATAATGCGTGATATCATATTTTTATAAATTACTGTAATTCAAAAGTCGAACAGAAACTAAAAATAAACCAGTCCCCAACAATAAAGCACACGATTTTTTGTAAATTTGAACTTTTTTGGAGTTTCTATATTTTTCTTGACGATTATCTTTTGTAAGTTCCTAATTGTAAAGCATTGATTATTCTTCTTTTGTGCTACAACATTATTTTTCAGGTTAATATCAAATTTAACATGTAATTTAATATAATAACAGCACGCTCAAGATCGAATTTCCATTGTATTTGTATTTCAAAACAGTTGCCTGCTGAAGCGCTTTTGTGCTGCCACCTGCAATTAGCTTTGCCTAACCAGCTCCAAACTGGCGACTATTCCGCAGATATTTGCTATGGTACAGTGGGATCCATAAGTATTACCGTGCAAATTGTCCATCACCATGTTCATGCACTTTATTTGACCCAATAAGAGCTTCAAGAATTAAAAGAAAACTCAAAACAAGCTGTTAACAACTTCTGCACCTGCATACATAAAAATCCATGGCTTAAAACACATAGGATGTAAGAGAAAAATTAATGAAAATAGCCATGGAAAATTTGCATGGTAATACTCATGGATCCCACTGTACCAGAAAGGTCAACCAAATAACCAGTGATTGGAAGTAGCGCGATACTGTAGCTAGAAAATTTGTAGTTGTAGCGGCCCTACATTTCTAAAATTGTAGCTGTAGCTTCGCTAAAAAATCCTCGACGTTTTGAGGCAATTTTGTATGTGGCAACAGTGTTAAGTGACAGTTTTTCCATAATTGGAAACGAAACTTAAGACATATATCCATGTAACTGTGTAGTGCGAAATGTTTTCTTTGTCCTCAGCAAAAAGGATAAATACCTTTCATCTTTAGCTCCTTCGCATTTGATTGTTTGTCAGGGTTCCCATTGATATTGTTTGTTCAAAACACTCCCTTCATATTAGTGTATTAATAAATGAAATAATTATTCCCATTCACGTAATATGTTCATAAACTAACATTATTAATTCCATTAAATTATGTTTATGTACGGTTGCAAACATTAATTTGGGTTGCATCCTAATTGTAGTTCTCAAATATCAAATTTGAATTGATAGGCCACACATAGACACCTTATGATTATTATCGAAAGTTGTAAAACATGTTCCAGATGGGCCCTTCTCGATGGTGTAGGGATAACGTCGTCGCCTCGTAATCAAGCGGTCTCGGGTTTGATATCCAGTAGAGGCACTTAATGGTTCGGATTCCATTTTAAACTGTAGGCCCAATCCAGATTAGTCTATCTGTGCATTGAGTGGACTTCAACAAAAAACTCATATTCAAACAAGTTCCAGATAGCAACACTGTTGTCAATATATATATATACATATATATATAAAATGACTGGTATAATGATAATAAATAGCGAAACCTATTACCTATTGACGTATAACTGGTGAGGGCTTCTTTTTAATATGCATAAAGTTGAATAGATTGTTTTGGGATACCAACCAGGTGAGTTCTGAAGAATTTCCAAGTTTTCGAGACCTAACATCAGTCTTATCTTCAAAGTAGACCTCAAGGTGACTTCTGCCCTGAAGATGAGAGTGACGATAGCTCTCGAAAGCTTGGAAACCTTTCCAGAACTTAACTGGTCAATAGCCCCAGAGAATCTATTCAACATTCGTCGCCAGGAAAGCTGTAAATCCATATGATTGTGTACAGGAGTAGTGTACAGGAGCAACTGTAGCGAAGCTACTTTTAAAGAGTACCGTTTCTGATGAGTACAAATAACTCTATGCAATATAATAATCCATTTCTCTTTACTACATACCTCTTCACAGCAGAGATTCGCCTTGCAGAAGTCACTTTGCGACAAATTCCTCTCAGTGTGCCATCTTTTGTCATCTCAATTGAAAGTTATCACCGCAGAGACTCTGAAGGGAAATTTGTTTTGCATTGTTGTTTTAATTGATGCTCAGAACCGGAAGCCTTCCTCCTCCTAGCAACGGCCACATGAAAGATGATCCGTTGCCATGGTATCAAATCGCTCGTCCTGCCAACAAAGAACTTATGAGCATTGTTGGGTAGCGAGACGTGAGGTTTCTTGCACTTGAACAACTCCTTGCACTTTTTTTCATTCCCTCTCCCTGCTAGAATATAATGGAGAGATGCGCGACAGTGTGCAGATATTTAGTTGGGGAATTTCGTTGCAACTTCTCAAGAGTCAGTTGCATTAATTAGGCCATTAACCTGGGTTTGTGTTTCGGTCGGATGGAAAGTGTTCAAGAGACTTATGAAAGGAGTAAGTACTCTCTGAAGAAACTTCGCTCACGAGCAAAGACAAATTGAGGTTATCAATATTGAACGTGGAGTGCAAACCACGAATTCAATGTATTGCACGCTCTGTAGAAACTTTCTTCTTTACTCAAGACGAGGAAGAAGCAAGACAAAACTAGACAAACCAGTGCACTTAATAGTGCCTGGGGAGGGGAACTTCAGAACTACTGATAAGTGGCGATTACTAGGGGATATGGTGGGGCAGTTCCCCCCCCCCCCCACACACCCACACACCTATACACGTTTTGCCCACGTATTATGACCTCTAAATGCTAAGCCTTGTTTACAAAGATTTTTTATTTTTATGTTTGCTGTTTTGGCTGAACAAAAAAATAAACTGTACTTGCGTCTCCGTTTTGGCACCCAATCAACTCTACCTACAGGGAGTAAATGTAGAGCCGGGGATGTGTATTCTATTTTTATTATTTGGGATTGCATGACAGTAATTTTTCCTGTGACAAAATTTGCCAGAACTAGAACCGGCCGCCGCAAGAGTGGAAAGACCTATAGTAGTTTTTCCTTAGAGTGATTGTCTAAAGATGAAAAGAAAAGTACTAATATTTGGAAAGGCTTTGTTCTGTGCTTTTGCAATTTTATCCCTTATATTCGAATTGAGCTTGCAATTTTGTCCCGTATTTTGATTATTTGATTCTTGTTGGTAAACCTGATGGTAAGGAAGACCAAGACGAAGATGGAGGGATACTCTTGAGATGCACCTAAAGGAAATTGGTAGGGATGGAAAAGAGTATATAGATCTTGCTCAGGATAGGGACAGATGGAAGACGTGTGTTGCTGCAGCCATGAACCTTCGGGTTTAAGAAGGCTAGAAAGTAAAAAAAAAAGTAAAGTGCTCCCACGCCATGAAGGCGTATAGGGGGTGTGGGGGTAACGTCCCACACTTTCTTGATCCGGTCGTGAGTGGGGGTGATGTGATCAGCATCACGCCCCTGACCGCCTTTACCCCCCAGGGTTTCCCCCAGGTACCCATGTTATTCGACGCTGGGTGGGCGCCGGGGCCGCTTCCAACGTTAGAAAAGTTCCCGGATTTTAACCGGCCGGGGATCGAAACCGGGACCTTTAGCATGGTAGTCAGACGCGTTACCGACTGATCTACCGCTAGAGAGTTAGTTAGTTATTTTGATTATATTTTATTTTTGTTATTTAGCTTTAGTTTTCTGACACTTTTCATGACAATGATGAAATTGATGATGGGAGACACACAAAGAACAGCAATGCCAAGGCCGGATTCGAACCAGATGTTTCGTATTTTTATCTTGACAAGCTGTCAATCCTGGCTGTATGTTCCGGCGTCAGAGCCTTGTTAGACTAAAATAATGTATTTTCCATGAAGTACCAAGTGGAAGGTCATGAAAGGTTGTAGTTTGTAGATAGTGGAAGCGTACGAGGTTTTTGTAACGCGTGGAATACGCCGCGTCCAATAACCTCGAACCAAAGTCCGCAAGAATTTCAAATTCCGGAAGTGGAACCGCGTCCCTGTGACTTGAACGCCTAATGCGTTTCCTCCACCCTCTCGTCACATTAATATGAATGACACATATCGGAGGTGGACTTGAGCGAAGTCGCATCTTGTCTCGAGGACTCAGAGCTCACATTACTCAAATCGACAACGGCTGCTCTTCCGCTGGAGGGGGCCAGGGGGCTTTCCCCTTCAACCTCCTCCCCGCTGGGGCTTCCGCAGAGGAATGAGAATTCACCTGAGCTGGCAAAGTTTTCACCAGCTTTCTCTTGAAGGAAGCCAGAGCTGTTTCCTAATGATTCTCCCTGGAAGTTCTTCTGCATATCTACTCTTCCTCGTGTAAGAAAAAAAAATGTTCTTTTTTTCACACCGCTTTCAACTAAAGTGAAGCGCTGGATGTGGCATGCTACACGAAAAGAACCCTTGGGAAACTAACGTTATCCTTTTTTACATTTATTTATTTTATTCGTTTACTTATTGACAGAGCACAACAGGCCAATCCCAATTATAGTGCTCAAACTACATAATACCGGGTGATCCGTTTGAGATGTCAGAAAAGTAAACCGTTGTGTACAATAGGTTAATGTACGTATCTCTGAGCAGTTTGGTGTAATATATGCAGAGAGGATGTAAGTTTTGAGTGAGTGCAGGTTTACAGACTTCAGCCATGTGGCTGTACTAGTGTGCATATAACACAGTAAAATTGCATATCCCATACGACACATTGTGCGCTGTTGTGGCGTGACCACTATCTTTCATGAACGCTAGCGCCACGCGGCTGAAGACTGTAAACCTGCACTCACTCAAAGCTTACATCCTTTCTGCATACATTACAACAAACTTCTCAGAGATACGTACATTAACCTATTGTACACAACGGTTTACTTTTCTGACATCTCAAATGGATCACCCGATATTATTACAATAGATTCACTGCAGTGTTCCAGTAATAGTATTTTGAAGATTGTTTAAACTCATTGCAAAAATATCATTGGTGTTATTTAAGCTTGAAATTGTGTTGGAAAGAGTTGCACGCTCTCCAAGCAGGAGGGGTAGAAAGAATTGAGAATTAATGTTTTTGCTCTCTGACAATGAAAGATTTTATGATCGGGACGCGTTTTAAACCCACTTTATCCGAAAGCATTTTTCTTTACATTTGTGCCATGACCAAAATGCTACCGTCCTATTTCCGTAGCATTCTTCATAGCATAACCAATCAGAAGCGACCTCTACGTCACGAGTGCAGTTGTAATGGCGGCCGCGTGAGATGTAAACAATGTATCACTTCACATTTTCAAAAGCCGATAACTATTCAACCGAGAGGAATAACGTTTCGTGTAAAATGTTATTAGGTACAGAACAATGGCGGTGCTTAAATACATACTTTACAATATTTACTGTACACGTATGGAAGAATATTTTCAAATGTTAACACCGTGCACTCATCATAGATGGTGTAACTCGACGTGCCTTTCATGCTGTATACGATACATTGTAATCGCAAAATCCTACAGAAAATGTACATGAAATGCTTGGGTGTAAAGTACTATCTACTGTAAGATTTTCTGGAAGCTAGCATTATGCTAGCAAAAATGCTAAAGGAAATGATACAGCTGATAAAATGTAGGAATCTTCTATTACACCGATAATTACTTTATACAGAAAGAGCAGGTCACTTACTTGTCGCCGGAATGTCAGTTTGCTGAAGTTGTTCTCTGAAAGTAGATTATGTCCGCTTTAGACGGGATCATTCACCTTAGCATTTTTGCTAGTGTAAATGCTATCAAAAATCTAGGTATGCTTCATCACAGATAAACGTATTACAATAGGTTTATCTGTGGTTTCACCTATGTCACAAACTGTTGGTTGAATTGTAGCTTCGAGCAGCCATGATTGAGGCCAATTCTTGTAAGCTTACGGAATTCAAGCAGACGGGCGGAAAATACTAACACTGACATTCGTGATTTAAAACAAACGTGCAGTTGGTGCAGATTGGAACGAACGCTATATGTGGTGGATATTTCCTTGCAAACGACAAATAAAATTGGCCGCAAACATGGTGGCGCTGCGCTTCCTGACGTCACATGGAAGCCACCTATAGCATTTTTTATAGCAGACAATACTTTAATACTTTACTCAGGGAAGCATTTCCTTTCCTAACATTTCGGTTAGCATTTGCGATGCCAATGCGAAGAGTGCAGAACATATTAGATAATAATATATACAGAACGAAATGCTGTGCCCGGTGTTTCCAATTGAATCAACTAATTTATTCTTCCATACGTGTTCTGTATCTTCTATATATATAAAAATTGATGTATGTGTGTATATATGTATGGATGTATGTGTGTATATATATCAGTGACGTATACTGAGTCAAAGGTTTGGGCTATATCACTGTCAGAAGGTCCTAGGCTATGAATAGAAATAAGTTTACCAAGTCGTAAGAAATCAGGTTGCCAACTTATAAGAAATCAGGTTGCCAACTCATAGGAAATCAGGTTGCCAACTCATAGGAAATCAGGTTGCCAACTCATAAGATATCAGGTTGCCAACTCATAAGAAATCAGGTTGCCAACTCCAGAATCACCATCATCATCTCACTGATATGAATAATTTTATTTACAATTTCTGATCGATTTTTCTCTTTTATTTTATTCTCTAGACTTCAGTCTTCGCAGTTAGCCTAGGTAGCCTAGAATATACGCTCCTGGTATATATGTATGTATGTTTGTTCCAGCATAACTCTCGAGCGCCTGGAGCAATATCAACCAAACTTGGTACACGTATGACTTCCAATCTGGAAAGAAATGCTGTTGGGGAAAGACACCCCTGGCACCCCTAGGGGTATGGTGTAGGAAGGGGGTGACGTGTAAAAATAATCGAAAACGACCGATATTAGTGTGGAATCCATAAATCCATAGTGTTCGGGGTCGCTAAGATGAATAGTGACATTACGAATGCAGTTCAACTCCCAAGTTCATCACCTATCGGCATGGGGTGTGAGACTAGAGGGCGAAAAATAAAATGTCTAAGATGACCTACATTAGTGTCGAATCCATAGTTTTCGGAGTCGCTAAGCTAATTGGTGAAATTCACGATGACAGTTGAGAGAGAGGAAGAGCGAGAGAGAGAGAGAGAGAGAGAGAGAGAGACTTGCTTTCTCGATCACGATCAACAAGTCACAGGGGCAGTTTATTGAGTACTGCGGAGTGGATTTAAAGATCGCCATGTTTCTCCCAAAGACAAGATTGGGATAAATAAATACCCTGGCAACGCCGGATAATCAGCTAGTACAATATAAATTAAGTATGTACAAGAGCAGCACCATTGATTTATACCTAATACATTTTTGTAGAAAACGTTATTCCTCTCGGTTGAATAGTTATCGCCTTTTAAAAACTTGAAGTGATACATTCTTTACATCTCACTCGGCCGCCATTACATATGCACTCGTGACCCGAAAGTCGCTTCTGATTGGTTATGGTACGGAAACAAGACTGATTCTATCCTTGAGAAATTCCATGAAATATGCCATGGTATTTAAAATGCCATAAGATTTTTCACTTTACACAGTAGTATTTTGATCATGGCATAAATGTTAAGGGGATGAGGGACAAGTTCTCACCAGTTGTACATTTATTTCAATATCGTCCGAATGGACAGTGCTACTGATGAAAAAACCTGGCGTTCAATAGAGCATGAATTTCTCCACACGTTGCAAGTGAAAGTTTTTTTTAAAAGTTGATTATTGAACTAGATACGATGTTTGAAAAATAATATGAATAAGAATTTTTAGAAACCCAAGTATTCCTTATGGGGAATCAACTTCAACTTAAAGTTACGGCTGATCAAATGGAAGTTTCGACATTTCCGTCTGTCAATTACTACTTTAGTCTGTCCTTTCTCCGTTGATATATTTTTCTATGCCACCGGAAGTTTGGTATTCCCAACAGAACAACTAAAATAATACTTCCATAAGAGCAATGTATTTCTCCTTGCCTCCTACGGCCATCCTGGCAGTGTTGCCAAACCCGATGCACATAAAAGAGCTAAATTTCACCGTAAACGAAGTAAAGACTTTCAAGGAGCTAGATTTACGAAACTGGATAAAGTGCCTCCTGGGGTAATTTTAGGTGTCAAATGAGTTAGGAGAGGGGGCGCTGTTAATAGCGTTAGCTTTAAAGTGATTTCAATTTATTCTTAGTTTTCACCGTCTAGATCCGGCAGCATCAATCATCTCAATAATCCACCGATGGTTGTATGAAATCGAAAATAATGAATTACCGGATAACAATATTACGTCCTCTTCACGTCAGTCAAGGCGCTATAGAGAAAAGTAGCTGGGGATGTAAGAGGGGGTGGGGCGACGCAGCCAATATAACAATATCACGTCACGTGCAAAATGTATACTTGACAGAAGTTGTCTATATAAGCCAGAGCCAGTGGTTGCATCATAGTTGGGCAGGGGGCGGGTGCCATAGTTCACAACCGAACGAGTAAACATAAGAGCTAGATCTGGCTCCAAAAGAGCGAAGTTGGCAACAGTGATCGCCAGCTGCCGAAGAGAGAAGGACCTGGGGGAAATTGTCCCTCTCCCCTTTAAGAAAAATACTAGGGAAAATGCTTTCGTTAATCGAAAACCTTGACTATAAGGCGACGACGTTATCACTATCTACGTTTAAAGTATACACATACGTGTTTCAAGAGATTTATAGTCTCTCGCCGACATCCATGGTGAAGTAATTAGCACAGCGCGCCAAGACGCCAGGGGTCCCGGGTTCGAATCCCAACCTGGTCATGGGTGCTCTTTGTGAATGTTCCTTGATCATATCATCACCCATTGTCGGGATTAGCCAAAAGTGGCAGAAAAGCGACGCTAAACAACAAGAATCAGATCATATCGAAAAAAAACAATGCTAGCTCTCAAGCTGTTTCGTCTTGAACAGCGTCGTCATTAGAACCTTCGAAAGTCGCAGCCAAATCCACTATAAGGGCGGACCTTACTTCGGAAAAGCAATTTATGAATTTCTTGTTTGGGGGGGAAAAAAACCTTGCAAGGAGATTTCACGTTGGACCTGCACGCGTGAAAGCGCTATTTCTTCCTCCCGCTCTGTTTGTTGACACGGGCCAATCCTAAACCGCTTCCGAGGCTGTCCGTAATCCTTGAGTCTCGCTTTGAGGCACGATTCCAGCCATGCTGGATCGTCCAGGAAAGGTTTAATCGGGCTGGGTTTTCCAAAAAAGGATACAGAAACAACAGACGCAGTTGGAACGGAAAACAAGGAAGAGGAACACATGAAAAGGGATGAAAAATAAATTTTCTGAAGGGGTAAGCATCGAGCAGGATTACGGATGGATCAGGTTTCAATAGTAAACAATTCGAAATTTTGAGATCAAATTACATGGACTTGTTTACGAAGACTGTTTTTAGTCTGCCCTAGTTTTCCACGAACATGTACACTTTTTGTGTTTATACATATAACTGTGTATATATGAAGAAAGAAAATTGTGCCTGCTCTTTTGGCCGAGCGCGTTAATTGCTGGGTTTTCGAGGTTTCCGGTTTCTAGTCGGGGCCTTGAAATGGGAGTTTTTATTGATTGCCCTTTATCAATTTAACCTTACGTCGCTCATCCTCATCGTCGCGATAAGCCAAAAGTTCCAGAGACGCCATTTTAAAATAAAAAAGCAAAAATAAAATAAAAGAACGTCTCCTGTAAAGGAAAAATGCATAGAAAAACAGCTCTAAAAATTTGAAAAGTAAAAAAAAAAAGTTGCCGAAAATATTTGGACGAATAAGTTGAGCGAAGAAGCACACATAATGAAAATAAATATTGAATTAAATTTAACATATATAAAAATGTATGTATGTGTGTATGTTTGTTCCGGCATAACTCTCGAACACCTGGAGCGATTTCAACCAAACTTGGTACACTTGCAATCTGGAAAGAAATACTGTGGGGGTAAGGCACCCCTAGGGGTGGGGGTGGGAAGGGGGTGAAATGGAAAACGGCCGATATTAGTGTGAAATCCATAGTTTTCGGGATCGCTAAGATGAATATGACACTCCCAATGCCGTTCAACTCCAAGACACCCATGGCACCCGTAGGGGTGGGAAGGGGTGACATGTAAAACGACCGATATTAATGTGGATTCCATATTTTTCGGGGTCGCTAAGATGAATAGTGACACTCCTAATTCCATTAAACTCCAATACAGCCCTGACACCCCTACCGGTGGGGGTGGGAAGGGGGTGACATGTAAAAATAATCGAAAACGACCAATATTAGTGTGGAATCCATAGTTGTCGGGGTCGCTAAGATGAATAGTGACACTCCCAATGCACTCCAAGACACCCCTGGCACCCTTAGGGGTGGGGGTGGGAAGGGGTGACATGTAAAACGACCGATATTAGTGTGGAATTCATAGTTTTCACGGTCGCTAAGATGAATAGTGACACTCCCAATGCCGTTCAACTCAAAGTTCATTTTATAGTTAGAATTCATTATATTCCTGTCTGATAGAAGATTGGGATAAATAAATACCCGCGCAACGCCGGACAATCAGCTAGGACATTTATAAAACAAAAGAATATAGTTGCTAATGGCGACAATAAGTGATTATATGATGGAATTGATGAAGGGACACTTAGGAAGAACACCTATGAAGAGACCCGATTCTAATCCGGGACCCCTAACACCTAAGCGCGCTTTGATAACAACTTCGTCACGAAGGTCGGTGTTTTTAACATTCCGACCACCGTACAGTCTACCACATAAGCCTAGACTCTGGGAAGAGGAAGCTGGCGCTTCTACTAGTCTGACAAGGGGTCGAAAGCCAGATATTAAATTTTTTATTTGTTTTATGCTGTGTTTTAGAACTTCTGACTCCAACGTAAGCCAGCTTTTAAAATAATAATGTTTTGAACGTGTACATTGGTGGAAGTGAGGACACTTGACGTTTCAGTTAAGGATAAAGGAATGCGACACTTCTTTATCACACATTCAGCGTCCAATGTTTCTTGAATTTTTCATTCAACAGGAATAAATTTCTGCCTTGGTCAGTATATTGAGTGTTTGGTTATCATGGAAACAAGGTTTAATGGTGTTATCATCCTCTTTGGTCCTTCCCTTCTTTCTCGTTCTCCCTGTCTTGCTTCTTTTACTTCGTCAAGCATTCTCTTTGTTTCGCTTCTTTATTTCCCTTTGATCGTTCCAGGATTCTTTTTCGAGAAAGCCTAGTGTGCGACTGTCCAATTTAGCCCCGCTGTTTCTTGGTGCACTCGATATTCAGGTATGGAACGCCGTCTATCTTATCGGTACGTGTGCACACGCGCACACCATGCTGTGCTTAAGCCGATAAGACGTCTGACTGCTACGCGAGAGACCTGGGTTCGATTCACGGGCTGGTTCTCTTAAGGTGACATATAGCGGCTCTGGGATTCGCCTATCCTCTAACAATGGTTACCTGGGAGCAGGCCTAGAGAAAATAAAGCAGATGGAGTGTGGTGCTGTTCACATCACCTCCACAAATATGTACGGGGTATTATCTCCATGTACCTCATATGCATTGCTGGGGGTAATTTACCAAGGTTTTCCAAATCATTCCCGAGTTTGCACAACTAAATGGAAAAATCTTCGTATTTTAATTCAATTCATGTGAAAATGTAGAAAGCAAGCGTGGTTACAGAAAGTTGTAATAAAAAATATAAGTTAATATATCGGTTGAATCGAATTTGTTACCTAAAACAATTTAATAAGTCAATTTTACATATGCTTCGATAAGCTTTCTTTGTTTCGTTTTTTTAGTTCTCTTTGTACCTCGCTTTCTTTCTCTTTGTCTCTGTCTTGCTTCTTTTACTACGATAAGCTTTATTCTTGTTTCACTTCGTTATTTCTTTTTGTTCCATCTTTTCTTTCTCGTTCTCTCTCTCTCTCTCTCTCTCTCTCTCTTGCTTCTCTAAATTGACAAGCTTTACTTTTCTTCGCTCTTTTATTTCTCTTTGTTCCTCCCTTTCTTTATCGTTCTCTCTCCTTGCTTGTTTTACTTCGTCAAGCATTATCCTTATTTCGCTTTTTTATTTCACTTTGCTCCTTCCTATGTTTCTCGTTCTCTGTCTTGCTTCTTTAACTTGATAAACTTTCTCTTTTCTTAGTTTATTTATTTGTCCCTTAATCTCTTTCTCACCCTTTCCGTCTTCCTTCTTTTAGTTCAATAAGCTTCTCTCTTTCCTTCTCATTTTTATTGCTCCTTCTCTTTTTCTCCCTCTTTCTCTCCAACTGCCCCGTATAAAAGTGAACTTGAAAACATTCTTTCCTAACTCAGAGCATCTGCGAAAGTAATTTCTAACGATTATTACCTTCGAAAGTTGTTTCCAACATTCTTCTCTGCAAACTTGGCATTTCACGTTAAGCATCTTGAACTCCTTAGATTACTTTCCCAGCAATCCCTCGCTCCGAAGAGTAAGAAAACAATGGATCGAACAAAAGACGAATGGCTGAGAAAGAAGCATTTAAGTAAAACGGCTCTTCCTCCGGTGCAGGCCATCACGTAACGAACGATTTCCGTGAAGCGTGTTTTTCCCTCTGGCAAGGCCGAATTAATTTATTGGAAAGCAGAGATCTATCGAAATTCATTTAGAGTGTGTTTGATACCACATTTTACCTAAACTGAATTTTCGAGTGAAGCTGCTAGTCTTCTGAACCACCCTGTAATCAAAGAGTTCTTTCGGTTCTTGAAATTCCAGTGTAAATTGTAACGTATCACTCACAAAGAAAAAGGGTTTGCAAGGTTTAATCAAACTTTATTGATTGATCGATCGAAGTACAGTAAAACCTCATTAATCCGAACCCCGATAAGCCGGACTTTGCTTAATCCAGACAGGCAAAAGGCAAAAAAGAAGAAAAAAAAGAAGAAGCAGAATGCAAGGTTTTAAATCTGGCTAGAAATCAACAATATGTACTTCAAACCAACTTCCATAGCAAGAGTTTCGAGTGATGCAGAGCCAGCCAGGTCCGTGGGTCACATCATCATAATATGGGTATCTCGTATGTACGTACTGCATTGTATCCACAGTATTGCTTTACATTTTACTGTACTGTATAGTGTATTTAGGCATATGCCCTTGAAATACAATAATATACGTGTTTTGTTGCTATAAACTGAGTTTTAATGCACTTTCTATTGTTCTTTTAGGTTATTTCAGTTAATCCGGACTTTCGTTAAACCGATCAACTTATCCCCCATTAGTCCGGATTAACGAGGTTTTACTGTATATTATTTTACGTCGCTTTTCTGCAACTTTTGGTGATGAGTATGAGTGATGATATGATGAAGGTACACTCACAAAGATTTTATTTTCGTTGTTTAGCGTCAATTTTCTGCCTCTTTTGGCTAATCGCGACGATGAGGATGAGAGATGATTTTATGAAGGAACAATCACGAAGAACATCCATGTACAGGCACGGAATTGAATAAATAGTTTCGTGGCTACGTAAGCCAATTAACTTGTTGCAAATATATATAGATAACACCGAAAGTAGACCACGCGAACATATAAGTGAATGCTCTAAGAAGAATTTTAAGCAATTGCATTTTTCATATTTTCGAATATTATAGCGGTTTTTCAAAAGGAGAGGCAATTTTAAAAACGACTTTGCTAGTGCACAGGAAGGAGAAACAAACTATGTGTTAAGAGCAAGACACAAATACAATTTTAAAGAAGAATGGAGAAACAAACTAAGTGTTAACAGCAAGACACAATGAAAATTTATAGAGGAATGGAGAAACAAACTAAGTGTTAAGAGCAAGACACAAATACAATTTTAAAGAAGAATGGAGAAACAAACTAAGTGTTAACAGCAAGACACAATGAAAATTTATAGAGGAATGGAGAAACAAACTAAGTGTTAAGAGCAAGACACAAATACAATTTTAAAGAAGAATGGAGAAACAAACTAAGTGTTAACAGCAAGACACAATGAAAATTTATAGAGGAATGGAGAAACAAACTAAGTGTTAAGAGCAAGACACAAATACAATTTTAAAGAAGAATGGAGAAACAAACTAAGTGTTAACAGCAAGACACAATGAAAATTTATAGAGGAATGGAGAAACAAACTAAGTGTTAAGAGCAAGACACAAATACAATTTTAAAGAAGAATGGAGAAACAAACTAAGTGTTAACAGCAAGACACAATGAAAATTTATAGAGGAATGGAGAAACAAACTAAGTGTTGAGAGCAAGACACAAATACAATTTTAAAGAAGAATGGAGAAACAAACTAAGTGTTAACAGCAAGACACAATGAAAATTTATAGAGGAATGGAGAAACAAACTAAGTGTTAAGAGCAAGACACAAAGAAAATTTATAAAGATTGCAGATCAACTTAACAGTCTGGGTGTGAGAAGATCTGAGAGAATAAAAGCAAGAACAAAACACTTAAATGGAAAATATAATTTTTATGTATCTACACAATGTAAACCCAGAAAATTTGGAAACTGATATATTGACCAATTAGAGATTGAGAAAACAGAACTATGCATTTTTATCTCACTGAATACTTCTTCGTGCGTGCCTTACCGTTATCTATAAGTTTGAACTTGTTGAATAAAAAAAAAGACTTCAATTTTCCTTTCCATGTATAATATATATTTGTGTACATCGCTTTTATATTCTCTAAAATGTCCATCATACTTTTATTTCACTAAATGGATACTTACCTTGCAACACTTTTTTTTATATTCCTTCACCTTACAGTGCCATCTATTTTTCTTCTCCGAAACTCTTTGGTTTCCATATCGTGTTATTGATTATAATATGAAATATATTGTTTGTAACAACTCTTTCAAAACAAATATCCACGCTTATAATCAAAATTGAGGTTTTGGCGGTAGCCAAGGAGGGACACCCCTGTTTGGCGCCGCCCCCTGACCAGAGATGTCTTTCTGGAAACCACTGTAGAACTTGGATCGGGGAAAAGGGGGCGTACTTTTGACTCAACTTAAGTTCCCTACAACTCCTGTAGCTTCATTTACCAATAGCTGCGAGCAACTTCCTCAAAACGTGAGCTACAAGTGTTTCCTTGATATCAAAATGTAATTTCGTCCACAATACCGGTAATTACCACGCCATTAGGCACTTTCACACGAAGTTGCTCGCATTCAATATTCTTCATGAAATTAACAACTATGCAGAAGGTAGCGAACTGTATCATCTATCGCAAGCTCACCTCGTGTTATTAATCTAACGTGATGCACACAAATGGTGCTGTTAGTTAATGTTAATGCACTTCGTAACTGAATTATACTCGCTGTAGAAGAGTGACCTGGATAACCTTATTGGTGAAGGGATTGGTTTCGTTTTTTTGTGTTTTTTTTTTTTTTTTTTTTTTTTGCTTTCTCAGTCTACTTAATTGCTTTCCTGAGGCTCCCTCATAGTATGGTTGTCTTGGCTACACTGCAAAACGTTGACCAGGAAAATGACAGCTCATATACTCCCGCAAGAATGATCATGACTGTTTTCAAGTATTAACGGCTTACACACTTACAAAGACTTGCTATTTCAAATCCCCAAATTATTTTCAGATTGAACTATGGGAACCCTATCAGGCTCACTACTAATTGGACACCCCTCGTACATTCTTAACCATAATTTATATTTCAAAATTTACTTATTCGTCTCAATGCTGTATTTTATGTGTATTGTGTACACTTTGTGTGTGTCATTAACATATATTGAATAGTTCTATTGTATCTTTGTGCATGTAGTACTTTGTTTCAGTCAACAGAAAATATCGAATAGTTAAATTGTTCACAAAATTGTATTGAGGCTCCGTCCGAAAGGTCCATGCTCGAGATGCGGACTTGTCGGAAGTGACGTCACCTAGTGCAGTTCGAAAGCGCCAATTAAACGAGCAATCGAGATAACGCGGAGCACGCATCTTTTCAGACTTGAATACTTGACTCGTGCACTCGTTGTTTATTTTTTTGAAATCACGGAAGCCGGCGAGATGATGGGTGAAGTTATTCTAATGTGCGGAAATGTAAGTGTAATAATATTTTAGAATTCTACACGATCTCTATGGTTAAAAAGAAGTGTCTATAACGCGGGGAAAACAATGTGTCCTTAGTGTTATCTTCTGATCGTATTTGGCGCTGCAGTCGAAGTGCAATTCGACTTCCAGTCCAAGGTTTCTAGACTCAACTGCAAGACTATTCTCGGAGGATGCTCGCTTCAAGGACGTCTTGCATCTTTCGGACACGACCTAAGTATTCCCTATAACAGATTAGTTTTAACGACTTCTGAGCTATCGGATGTTACTGGTTTTTTTATTGTTCGACTCTTATAGACAGTCGTATAAATTCTTGGTTTTGGACTTTTAACCACTGTGTTATTTTTAAAAAAAATACCAACGTTTCGGAGGCTGAATCTGCCTCCGTCTTCAGGGTAGCGTGTAGTCTGTTAAATCATATGGTGTCTATAAATGGTTGCCCTGGAGGACTTTCTCGGTGGCCTAGGCTCCACCTCGTCTGTCGATCACAAGGACCTCTATATACATTCGTATCAATCCATAAGATTATATTTTATTTAAAGCCTCTCTGATGCTTCATGTTGACAAGGGCATTCACTTGTTTACCTCAGTTGTCTCAACCTCTGTGGTATGTAAATAATGCACAGTGTTGTGCTTTGCAAACTTCCTGAGGTATTTAGGATATAGGAAGTTCCATCAGCCTATGGAGTCAGCTGTTTGAAATAGAGGTAGTAAATAAGCACGATTCGGCATGGAGGAAGGTCTCCATGGCCTGGGTGATATAGAGGTGAGACGGACTGAGAGGGGGCGGACTTTTGATTTGGATTGAGGAGAGAGAGGAGCTTAGAGATAGGAGTTGAGGGAAAGTGAGGCGAGGCCTGGTCAACCTGCAACGAAGCCTAGAGAGGTCTTAGTTTATTTTATTCTTCGAATTTATCTTCACTCTTCAGATAGACAGGTAATTATGCTAACCTAGCCATGATTCAGGTTCAAAGGTTCATAAAACACAATGAGTGACCATTGTATTTTCTAATTGTTAAGCTGTTTAGTTTTAGTTGTGCCTTACGCACTGCCAAGCGTTTAACTTGTCATGTTAATGACGAGTGCTCTCATCATTGAGGATGAATGATGAATGAGTTAGATCACCCAATGATTTATTGTGGTGGTGGCGGCTACAACACCCACCTCAATGGTTAACGTTCTTGGTAAGATCCCACGAACATCAGAGCTCGCTACGCATTAAGTTGCCAGGGAGGATTATCAGTGGCTCAGGCTCCACTTCGTCAGGTGGCCACGACAAGACCTATTTTTGTGTGTAAGTTGCCAGATACATCTCCAACCCTGCTTTGGCCAGTCAGCAAACAAACGAGGATCAGTGTAGCACACGCACTGGGAGAACTGTATGTCCACAACCATTCAGGGTCTGACTTATAGCACATAAGCGGCACTGAAGGAGATTTTTTTTCATTTTTGGGATGTTCATATGCTACTGCATCAATCCTTTGACAAGGTGGAGCCTGGGCCACCGCAACATAATCCTCCTTGGCAACATACATACAAAAATAGGTCTTGAAGTGACCACCTGACGAAGTAGAGCCTGGGCCACTGATAATCCTCCCTGGCAACTTAATGTATATAGAGGTCCTTGACAGACGAGGTGGATCCTAGGCCACCGAGAAAAATCCTCCAGGGCAACCATTTACAGACACCATATGATTTAACAGACTACACGCTACCCTGAAGACGGAGGCAGATTCAGCCTCCCGAACGTTGGTAATTGTTTTAAAAATAACGCAGTGGTTAAAAGTCCAAAACCAATAATGAATAAATCACCACTGATTAGCTACAAAGAAGAGTCGTATAAATATATATAATTTAAATCGAAATCTGCATATCGCGTAATGTCTAGTATTATCCCTTACGTTGACGAGCTTTGATAGGTAGGTTTCATTGATTGACTTTGAGTTTTAAGTCCACTTTATGCACAGTAAGGCTAATCGGAACTGTACCTACAGTTTAAAGTGAGATCCGAACCACTATGAGCCTCCAACGGGTATCGAACCTGGAACCCCTTGATTACAAGGCGACGACGTTGATAGGTTAGGTATTTGGTTAGTAGTATGCATATGAGTCCACCGGAGCCGAGATGGTACAGCAGGTAAGGCATCACACTGAAGACTCGCTTTCTATTCCGACCTTGTCCCTACATTGAGCGGCTCTGGGGTTCACCCAGTAACTAAGAAATGGAAAACCCAGGGCAACGCTGGCGAACGAAGGTGCCAGGAATGGTGAAAATGCAGCAATTCACAGCGTAAACATGAAAAGAAATTCTCAATTAGCCTTTAATGTAGACCTTGTTTATACACGCGTATGGGTTAGCAATTAGCAGAGAGTGCCCCTGGACATCGATTGTTCTGTGCTGCAGCACAACTTGGAGTCTAATTTGGATAAAGAGGGGCGGGACATGAACTCATGTCCCTAATACCCTTAACTTCTAACGCTGTAAGACTCTCCATTGACTGTTAATATTTTCATTGCTTCATGCCTTTTTGAGAAAAATGAGTTTTAGAAGTGAAACAATGTTCGTTGTTAGCCTAACTCTGCTCTGACGTGATTGAAATCTGAGATTTGCTTCATGTTTATTTCTCCGGATGATGGCCGACATTTTTGGGAGAGAACTATTGCTTCAAAATGAAAGAAACATTTCTATCTCTGGTAACGAGATAAAAAACCCTTGAAATACATTCCCAAACTTTTATTATACGAGTCCTGTGGAGACTGGAACATTACGGAAAAACCTTCTTCCAAGAGTTATAATATATTGTACCAAGCTACCTGGAAACTTGTATAATTTTATACTCTTTTGCCTTATGTCAATCATGCAATTTCCTTCTGCACCGCATTAAATCTGAGCTATCTCCCTGTCTGCAGATTAGTGTGGACATTGTATGATGGCATTCCCAAGGAGACCTATTAAAAACTTTGTTTGCATACAAGGCCCATCTTTCTCTTTCTCGTACTCTCTTGAGGTGTCTAATTTCAAGTCAACTGAGCTCCCTGGTTTAACACGCTTCTGTGTCAGACGGTAAAATAGTACATTTTTTTTTTTCATAAATAAAATGTCTCCTTGTGTCATCTACGAGGTATTCGTGGCACGGCTTTCTCTCTGTGGATTCAATCACAAAATTATAGTACTTGCCTTGCCTGGTATCATAAAGCAGCACGTTGAGTGTTCGAATCCCTAAGGTCCTTGAGGTGGAATGAGTCTTCAATGAAGGCACTCCACGTTAGGGATGGCCAGATCCGGATCCTAGCTGATTCGAAATCCGGATGCGGTTGGATCATAAAATTTTTCGGATCCGGATCTTTTTGGCCATCCCACAAGAGACCTTTTTTGGAAAGTAAGAATGTGTTTATAACATATTGTTACCTTCTAATATACATATAAGTATATATAATATACATACATATATGTGCGCGTTTTGTAATTAATACACTAACGAGGGAGGTTATCTAAGCGCCCCCCTCCGATTTCCATGAAACTTGGCAGGTGTATAGAGGAGCCCAAAGGAAGAAATACGTGTTTTTTGTTTCGGATAAAAAACTGTTTTAGGGGGCAACCCCCCTCAAATGTCAAGATGAGGACAAATTGAAGTGGGAATCTGACCCCTATATCCCCCTTCCGATTTACATGAAACTTGGCAGGTGTATAGACAGGCCCAAAGGAAGAAATACGTGTTTTTGTGTTTCAGCTAAAAAACGGTCTTAGGGGGCAAAACCCCCCTCAAATGTCAAGATGAAGACAAATTGACGCGGGGATGTGACCCCTGTGTCCCACTCCGATTTCCATGAAACTTGGCAAATGTATAGAGGGGCCCAAAGGAAGAAGTACGTGTTGTTTTGTTTCAGCTAAAAAACTGTTTTAGGGGGCAAACTCCCACCCCCCTCAAATGTCAAGATGAGGAGAAATTGAAGTGGGGATCTGACCCCGAAACCACGTAAGTATGACATAGGATGAAACAGGGGGCATCATCACCATCTTATCACCATTCATCTCCATAGTCACGATTAGCCAAAAGTGGCAGTAAGTGATGTTATATTAACCAAGTCAATTAGCATCAATGTTAGATGGACAGTATCCAATTAGAATAAGCATAGGTGAAAGCATTAGACAGTGAATAATATCCAATTAACATTCCATCCTAATGCAGAACCATTGTCACTACGTTCTGTCCCGGGAATATATGGAGCAAGACCGCGCATAACGATAGAGAAGGGGAGAAAGCGAGTGGACGAAGGAAAGCAGCGCGTTCCCGGAACAGAGTGTAACATGCAGAGAATCACTAAACCAAATCAAGCCAAATTTAAGGTGCTTTGTTCAGTCACCTACCACGGCATAAGCGTTCCTTTGTGTCAATCATATTTTTTCTAGTCAATATTTATATTCAGTTGGAATCATGATCATTAAAAAGTACAAAAACAACCAAATGCACAATAACGATAAAGAAACTCCGCTCAATTTATCCAGAAACTTTGTATTTTTACATTAATCACCACTTTTATTATTGAAGAGTGATACCGAGCGAAATCTGGAAAAGTTTTACTTATCCAACTCCACACTGATCAACGACCCGATCATTCAACGACGAAGCTGCATACCGCTGAGTATGTAATCCTAGCCTCACATCCTCTGGGGACTTTCCGTGGGTCGGTACTCGGGATCATGGGTCGGTACTCTTCAAAAATATTTTTGTGTTATTGAAAAAATTATGTTAGCACACTGTAAAAGTATCGTTCATCAATATGTCCATCTTATTGGCTTTCCTTTTGAAAATCTTCCTGCGTTCATCCTTGTACTTGTCTGGAATTTGGACAAAGAGTCTACTGCTTATCAGTACGATGCTATCCACTAGATCACGGAGGTCAGAAAACGGACGAGATATTGAAGAAGAGGAAACGGAACCTTTTGCCACACACGCTGTTGCCGAAGAAATAAAAATCAATGAATTAGTACGATATGCATGCGGCAAAATGCATCCAGGGTCGTAGATAACTAAGATATGGCCTTCCTCTGTAATAAGTCTGCATGGTAAAGGATCTCGCTTCCGATCCATCTATAATTTATCGAGGGTTTGCGTCAAGATATCTTCGGCTGGGCTTCCAGCCAGATTTCCCATTTGTTCACAAGGTTTTATTTTTTGGGGTGTCCTGATTTGTATGTTTACGTTTGGGAGTGCACTGGTGCATTCCAGCTTATTGGTTCTTGCAGCCATTGGCTTTTGTAGAGATCGGAGAGGGTTCTGTGCACTGAGAAGTAATTCCAGGAGAATTTGAGGGCCTCCCCGATGGCGCAGTGGAAGCATCGTCGCCTTGTTATCAAGGGGTCACGGGTTTGATACCCCGTGGAGGCACATAGTGGTTCGGATCCTACTTTAGAATGTAGGTCCAGTCTCAGTTAACCTATCTGTCCATAAAAGTGGTCTTACAAACGAAACTCAAACAAAAATATGAGAATTTTACGCCTTTTCTTCCTTTTGTGAGCTTTCGTGTAGCGTAATGCTTATCCCTTAGGGTTGCGATCTTAGAGGATCCAGGTTCCATTCCCTGTGGAACCTCAAAAATGTCAGTGTTGATCCGATGAGCAGAATTAGAGAGGTATTGAGAAGAATAATAGCGGCCTCTGGTCTCAAAAGTCAACAGCGGCGATGGGACATAATCCGCTCACTAGGTGTCACCCAATATAAAACCAATAGAGAAGCCTTCGTTCTTAACAAGCTGTTTGTGTCAATGTTTTTTTCCCGTTTGACTCCTTCTATTAGACAGAAACATGTAGCACACAGAGGAGATACTTCATGATAGAAATGCAGGTTTAACACGTGCTTGAACCTGGACCCTTAGCTTACCATGACATTGCTGTACGCAATGCTATTTAAGCACACCATTCTTTCTATTTTACTGGGTGTTCCTACCTTTACAATCCTTATGATTTTACGTAGGACTCATCTGTTTATTTGTTCACCATTTATTCACATACAGCCTTAATGGCATTTTCTGTATTGCAGACACACGCCTCCAACATATCCTAGCACCACCAATCTGGCACCCAAAGAATTCCCCCATAAGCCACTATTAGGAGAAAACCTATTGTGGGGTTACATTAGATATTTAGTTACGACTAAGGTATAATGAGAGAAAAGTCTGAGAACCGTTGATTTAGGGAACCCTTAATGTTTTGAGAGCTGATTTCACACTTATCATCAGGAAAATGGCCTCCTCGATGGCGCAGTGGTAGCGTCATTGCCTTTGTAATCAAAGGGTCCCGGGTTCGAATCCGGTGACGGCACATAGTGATTCGTATTCCACTTTAGACTGTAGGTCCAGTCCCGATTAGCCTTACTGTGCATAAAGTGGACTTAAAACACCAAATCAAACAATTATCTTCAGGAAATGCATTTGTGAGCTATCGTTATTCAGAGCTATCGTTATTCATTTCCACTTTCGTATTCCGGGATTGATTTTCTATCGGAATTACAGCGAATTACGTAGAGAATCCCAAGAATTGGAGAGCTGACGTCATTCTCATCTTCAAGGACCACATTAATCATCTAACGCTACTCATTTCAACTATCATCTTCAGGGACAACACTTTTATCTGTGGAAATCAATGTGAGTTACATAGAGAATCCTGAACGTTTGAATAGCTGACGTCACACTCATCTTCAAGGACTGAGTCTAATTCTGGAGAAGATTTCGAGCCATCGCAAGAGTCCAAACATTATTGACAGGCGATCAGAAAAATAAAATCGCTCGAGAAAGAAAAAAACATCCTGGCTTCATTTCCAGTGCACAATAAACTAGAAGCAACAAAAAATATTGTGGCTGTCACATCCGGCACGGGAAGCAAATGGCGCTTTCATCGCGACACACAAACACATTTCACGTTATATTACGCAACATTTCGCTTGAATTATGGGTCAGCTAAAGAGAAAACTTAGCCATTAAATTCGGAGGACACTGGCAACCTTGACCCAAGAGCCAGGTGTTGTCTAGTGAGTTATTGTCCTCCCTGAATTTATGTGGCCATCGTCATCGGGCCACCGTGTGTGATTAATTGAATACTCCGTTTTTTTTCCCATCCGCCACCGCGCGAAAATGGCGCTTCCATTCAGAAAAACCAACGAGGGAAGAAGAATGAAGCAAGATATGAAATTGGAAGGGAAAAATATATGGAACGTCTTGTAGTAATAGAAAGGGTTTCGTTCTCGTTACGAAAGCGCGTTAAGAGAGAAATGTCGTTCCTGGGCGTTACGTCATCATTCACGTGGTTATGGCGTATTGTAAAGAGGAAGGGCCTTCTTATATGACTTGAATGACAGTCGCCATTTCGAATGTAACTCCGTCTCTTTAAATCTTTATTTCAAGATATTGCGAGAAAAAATATAGGAGCCCATTTTAACACGCACGTTCCGTCGGTGTTGTAAAGGGGTCAGTTGTATAACTTCCGCCAATCAGATTTCTTATACTGGTTGCATTTCCAGCTGACGGATGGTAAACAACGAATCAGCGATCAGTTGAATTATCTTCGACTGACATCGGGCATTTTCGTGTCACGAGACACAGAAAAAAATGAACATTGGATACTCAGCATGTTGCCAAACGTACTGTAAAGAGAGAGAGAGAGAGAGAGAGAGAGAGAGAGAGAGAGTTGATCAGCGCCGTTACGGGATAAAAGTTGTACAATAGTACACAAAGTAAGAAAAATTAGTACACAAAATACCCAAACACTATACGAACAAGCTAAAAAAAAAATAACTGAAAAACACAGACGTACGCTTGTCAAAGGTGTAACAGGAGAGCGATGCTACTCCTACAGCTTTTACTTCTCAACTGAGGCTGTTGACACCCCCCGATGACTATTGGTGGATAGATAGAACTACGTAGCAAAAACTAGGACAGCAGCCAGTTTAGTCCGCGATCAGTATAGTGGTGTAAGCAGTCTTCTACTATGTGACGTGGTTCTAGGCTATGAATAGAAATAAATTTACCAACTCATAAGAAATCAGGTTGCCAACTCATAAGAAGTCAGGTTGCCAACTCATAGGAAATCAGGTCGCCAACTCATAGGGAATCAGGTTGCCAACTCATAGGAAATCAGGTTGCCAACTCATAAGAAATCAGGTTGCCAACTCCAGAATCAGCATCATCATCTCACTGATATGAATAATATGATTTACAGTTTCTGATCGATTTTTCTCCTGTATTTTATTCTCTAGACTTTAGGCTTCGCAGGTAGCCTAGCTAGCCTAGAATATACGCTCCTGTTGCCTCTTTCCAGGAGCCGCGGTGACCTAGCCTGTAGGCCTCCGTGGCGGAGTGGTTAGCTCAGCGCGCTGTGACGCCAGGGGTCCCGGGTTCGAATACTGATTAGGACATGGATGTTTGTGTTTGTCGGGGGATACTACCGCATAGGGGCATTCCTTTAAAAAAAAAGTCTGTAAGGTGCCTGACTTCCACGCGGGAGAACAGGTTTCGATTCTCAAGATGAGTGATCTAAGGTAGACATTTTTCGGCTTTGCAAAACGTAAGGTATGTCCATAGCAAATTTCATTACATTATGACCAATAGTTTTGATTTTTATAAGCGAAAATCAGCGGCAGAGAGCGAATCAAACACTCTGCATAAATATCATCTTCAGCTAATGAAGATTTGAGTTGGCCCTTGAAAGCTTGGGATCTCTAGCATATATCTGTTCCAGTGGCGTGCATATAATGTAAGCTACCGAAGCATTGCTTCGGAATGCAATAACGTAACAATATTTTATGTCATTATAATCACACGATTATTCAATAATGTATCTATATAAAACCGTTCCATTTCTTCGCTACACATAGAGCAAATACCAGTCCCTGCACCGAGGTTGAGCCGAAGCGATCTCCCTCTCGCGTCGGTTCACCAGTGGCAGACAGTTGCGCGCGCACCTCAAGGTCACGGGCCGTGTGCGTGTATTTCTGCTGCAAACGAAGCTAGCATCGGACAGCGAGTTTGTTCAATCTATACAGAGACAGAGAGTGTATGGGAGTGTTTCAACTCGTATTGTTTTCGGTTTTTTCTCAGTTTACGGGTTCGGTTTGCTGAATGTATATGAAAGTGTGTGAAGGTACCAGGTAGTATCTAGTAATGTTGAACAATGTGTACTATAAAAGAGCTTTTGGTCCAAGCCGTTATCTGCCCGTTCTTTCTCAGAAAAAATATGAGATAATTAAAAATGAACGGCCAACACCAGAACTACCGAATTTGTTTCAAGAGACCAGTCAATTCATTAGACATTTTCAATGTAATATGTATACCAAATGTGACTGGTTAGCCGGTAGCTCTGTGCTGAATGCGGTGTTTTGCTGGTATTGTCTGTTGTTTGGAAACAAAAAATAATATCTATTCTTTTAATTTAATCAGTTGTGATTTTTAACAAGGCAAGCCTCCCTTTGATTTTCTATTGTTTACTTAAAGATTATATATTCAGTGCTTCGGCAATCTAAATGGTCGTCGCACGCCACTGTCCTTAACCCAAGGAAATGATCATTCATCAGCCAGGAAAAGCGCAAAACCCACACCACATCTTTCTGGGCGTCTTGTTGCCCTGTTGTGAATGCAAAATGCTCCACAAGAGAAACCATACTTGAACTAGTCATTTGTCGTCTCCGATAGGAGTGCTACTTCCATATGCAGCGCCAATGAAATGTATCAGTTTCACCTCTGGACCCTTTCATTGGAACTGATTTCTCTTCTCAGAAACTTCTCCCGAGAGCGGAGGGATTTGCGAAATCTCCTTCGTTCGTATTTCACCTTCAGAATGCCTCTAAGCAGGGCAATTCCCTTTGGCGGCAAATCTGGGAGATTGTTACTCGGCCTTAATGCGCCTTCTTTGAATTCTTACTTTGACTCCATGCCAGGGAGTCCTCTGGCGGGGAAATTGCAAAGGAGTTGTAGAACGAGGAAGGTTTTTGCATAACTTCTTTTTCTTCTTATGTCTTTTGGCTCTGGTTCAGGTCGCATGGCGAGAAAATGCAGAGATCCAAAAATTCCATGGTTCCTTGTATCGTGTTAAATAAGTTAAAATGGAAGCACGTGCTAATTACGGTGGTTAAGTATGAAATCCTGCATTGTTCCTGAACTTAGCGTGCAGGATTACTTGAGACGTATGTTGTTTGATTGTTTTCAGTCGACTTTATGCTCAGATAGGCCAATCGGGACTGGAACCCCACCGTGGCTGTCTAAGACATCAGGTTACGGGTACGACTCATCGCACGCAAGTCAAACACCTTCTCGGTTAAGCGCAGTATTTCTTCTTCTGACGTCTGCTTTCACCACAGGGGCGATTCCTACATGTGGGAGGTGAGGAACTTCCTATAGTTCATTTGTACTTATTTCGAGTTCTCTACTTTTTAGGAGTTTAATGCGTTATAAAATTATGAGCGCAATGTACGTACAATTGACTAGATTAGCTACTGTCAAGAGTTGACTGCTTTCGCACTCACCACCAGCAGCAGAAAGACGATGGCCACAGGCTTCCTGCCGCTCGCTGAGGAATCACGGCGGTCATCCTACAGACAGATGGGTGAGGGGTGGAAGGGGCAGTGAAGGGAGGGGCGGTGAGGTTGCGAAGATCGGCCAGGACTGAGGAACCAGCAAGTTGTTCCTCAATCAGCGTTGCCAATCCCAGCAAAATGGTACTAAACCAAGCACAGTTTGATATTTGTTGGCACTTAGCACCCTGCTTTTGACATAATGGTAAAATTTGCAAACGCCAGTCCCTGGGAGAGGAAAAATCGAATTCATTGGAATATGTTTTCAGGAAATAGAAGTAATATCATGTCCAAATCTTATTTCTACTACACCAGCGGACATGCTTCAAACGAAAGGGAGTATGTCGGTCCAGCGGCAAGCTTTTTTACAACCATGTCCCGATCCATCTTCTATATTTTCTTCATTCTGCCCGATTTACTTCGCCAGGAGATTTTGTGGTAGGAAATCGGTAAAAATTTGGAAGAAAACAATTTTCTCAAACCTTTTAAGTTCTATGTTCAACCCATGTTGTTTGTTGCACATTTTTAAACAATTTTGGGGAGAAATTTATACTATTACATAACGGTTAAGAATAAGTGACGCAAGTTCAAAACTCTAGAAAAGTAGATGCAGAATTACAATTATCCGAAAAAGAGTAATTAATAATAAATCCTATCACAATTTAGAAACATTTAGCATAATTTCGAAGTTTAAGCAGCACTTTTTGTTAACGTGAATCTACTCGACGACAGGGAGAGGGAAGAAAATAGAATTTCTTGAAAAATCTGAAATATCGTTAATGTTATCTTCGTCGTTTTTTATAGGTTCACATTTAAATATTTCATAGCTCAAAGTGAGGTGCAAGGGCCCCTTGCCCTACCTTGAGCATGGGCCTGCAGTTAACATCCTAAATGCAAAAAAACCACGCGTCCCCATTGAAATCAAGTACAAATCGGAATCAGCCTGTGGAGATAAAAGAGTGCACTTATTCAACAGTTTCTTTCACGAAAACTTCACCTCGCATGCTTCAACCAACCCACTCCCCGACGTGCAGTCGGTCTGTTCACACTCTCTCTCCACTATCAAAACCTCTTCTCAAGAAGTTAAATCTCTCCTTGCCTCATTACCCATACACCGCTCTTTAGGACCAGATGAAATTCCCACAATTTTCCTCCGTAACACTGCCGACTTCTTGGCTCATCCTCTCTCTTTCTCTTGCTAAATAGGTGCTTCTCTGAAGGCGTGTTTCCTCAGATGTTCAAGAAAGCCAACGTTGTACCCATTCACAAATCTGGAGACAAAAATAGTGCTACATCATACAGACCAATATCACTCCTGTCACCTCTGTCTATAATCTGTGAAAAAATCATTAAGGACAGATTATTCAGATTTACATCTCCGCATATCGGTACTGCCCAACACGGGTTTCTTCCAGGTAGCTCTTGCTTGACTAATCTTTCACTTCTCCTTTCACATGCCATTAGGGCTATTTCCAATAATTCCCAGCTAGATGTGATATACTTGGATATTTCAAAAGCCTTTGACAAAATAAACCATGCTCTTCTTATTCACAAATTACGAACTAAATTTAACATACATGGCAAATTTCTCTCCTTAATCCAGGATTATCTATACTCACGGACACAGCGTGTCACCCTTTCAGGCGCCTCTTCTGATTTTCTTCCTGTCCTGTCTGGGGTACCACAAGGGAGCGTCTTGGGCCCTCTATTGTTCATCCTATACATGGACGATCTCCCTCAAAGACTTTCCTCATTTCCTGTCAATTTCCTCATGTTTGCTGACGACTGTAAACTTTTCAAAGAAATCTCAACCACGCAAGATGCTGTGATTCTCCAGAATGCTCTTTCCGAACTTGTCACATGGTGTAACCAGTGGAATCTACAACTTAACCCACAGAAATGTTCCTCCCTCACAGTCTCTTTAAAAAAGAAAAAAATACATTCTCACTATGTTCTTGAAAACAATTATATTACTACAGTTGCGGCCCAAAAAGATCTAGGTGTTATCATAGATGATAAGCTGAACTTTAAGGAACACATCGCAGCTACAACTAAAAGTGCAATGCGCCTCTTAGGCCTCCTCTACAGATTCACTGAAATTGATACTCCAACTTCTCTTAGCCTGTTTTTCAAGTCATTCATTTCTCCGATTCTCGAATACTGTTCTCCAGTCTGGGCCATGGCTTCCAATACAAATCTTTCTAGCATGGATTCCGTCCTCAGCTTCTTTACCGCCATTGTTCGTCATAGAATTCCTTCTTTGCGGCATCTTCAGAAACCTGACATCCTGACTACTTTGAACATTCAGTTACTGCAGACCCGACGCGATATGGCCGATATGAATTTTTTCTATAAAATCATCAATGGAAAATTAAGGTCTGAATTTCTTCTTACAGAATTCAACTTCAGAGTTCCCTCTCGATCGACCCGAAACACTGAATTGTTCCACACCTCCACAGCTAGGCTTTCTCTTATACAGCGCGATCTATTCCACAGGCTGCCCCAGTTCTACAATAATTTACCCATAAACATAGACATTTTTGCCCCTGAAAGCATTTTCCGATCTTCCCTAAAAATGAATATGTAAATCTTTGTTTGTTTCCTTGTTTATGCCTTATGTTTATATTTAACTTTTCTTGTTTTTACCTTAAACCACCTTGACTTGTTCTTGTTATTTGTTAGAGTTTTCAGTGTAAAATGGCCTTAAAAGTGCTGTATCTGAAACTTTGAATAAATAAATAAATAAATAAATAAAAAAAATAGTACAAGCGATACGTGTCAATGTAATTGAACGCATTTTTCAAACCTTCCTTGTTTTACCATAAATTCTTCCTTCACTCCGAAAAAGTCACGAGTCGCCACTGTTTCACCACCAGGTTGAAATGTGGCGCTGAAGTAACAACAAACAGTAATTTTTGTTTATATCGGTACAGCAGTGTTCAATATGCGCCCTGTCAATACGAAGCATAAAGCCAGGTATCCACTTGTTGCAAACCAGCGTATCGTATCCCCGTCCCGTGTCGATCATTGATACGATACGGACCACGATTCGTCGCGTAGAATCACTGTGTTCCGTATCATCCACCCTGTAGCATGATTGATACGAGAGTGCGATACGGTGGTCCGTTCTTTCTATTCACAGTCTGGTCTCAAATGACGATGAGTACACCGCAGCAAGTGGCAGAAGCAGCATATATTTTAATTAATTACATTTTATTGAAAAAGAAAGAACGCAAATCACCACGTTGGTGGATGACAAACATGTACGAACCGTGAACTGTATAGTGGAAGCAGCTTATTGGCAGACTTGCGGTTCCAGCAGATCAGCGGATTATACAAAAACTTTATTATTATTATTTATTATTATATCAATAGGGTTACAATTAAGCCATACAACATTTCATTTAGAACAATATTAATACAAATAATGACTTGATGCCCTAAGTGGTAAAAAATATACAAAAGCTACATCTAAGGAAAATGAGATGAATTTACATGAGTATACAGTATAAAGGGTTCTATAGTAGCAATCAAATAAAGAAAGTTTGAGAGTTATACACATTTAGAAGAAAGGAAAATGTAAGGGTGTGTGGGTTTGGGTATGAGTGGGTATGAAATTAATGTTCGAAGTACATGGATGAAAATTTTAAAACATATGTGTGTGGTGGGAATGGTGGTGGTGTGTGGGTGAGGGTGAAGCACTGAAATAATGTTACTGGAGTTAGAATTTATATGCATGTGAGCGTAGAAGACGACAGAACTGCGCTTTGTTGGTACTGAGTTTGACCTTCGTCGGGAGTAAATTCCAGGTTACCGCTGCTAGGTACGAGAAGGACTTTTGGCCAAATCTGGTTTTGTTAGGTTTTGGGATTACTAGGTCTCTATGTAAGGACGATCTGGTGTTTCGGGTACTGAACTCGGAGCGGAGCTTAATCCTATTATGCAATGGAGATGATTTGTTATGTATCCTATGGAATACCTTATTCAGGTAGATGTAATGTATTCTCGAAGTGACTGTGGGTATGTTGTAAATCTTGCGCAATTTTTGAGAATTATATTCTTGGGGGTGCATGTGAATAGTTCTTAAGCAATTGTTTTGGATTGTTTCAAGTTTCATCAGATAAGTTAAGTTACCGCCATAAATAAGACATCCGATGGACTTCCTCCCACGCATCTTGTTCACGAATTATGTTATACTTCTGATGTTTAGGGTCCCACAGGATTCGATATTGATTATGCAATAAATGAAATAGTATTTTCCTTATCACACTCCATAATAAAGATAATAAAGAAAATAAATTTACAATGGGACGTACTGTCATTCACAGAGATCACTGCACACTGAAGGATGATGCAACGAGGCAACGGAACGCGCGCATGCCCGTCCACACTGGCCCTCCACCGCGTATCGTATCCTTCCTTTGATGTGACGGGGAAAAACCGCCAAATGAGCGATCGGGTCCGTTGCGTATCTTTTCTCACATTTTGATACGGAGCGTTGCAAGATTTTTCGAATAAATTGATACGGAACGGGGATACGATACCCTGGTTTGCAAAAACAAGTGGACACCAGACTTTAGTGTGTGTGATCAATGGGTGCGCGATATGTTCCCGGAGATGCTGTTCACTGTGCATCAGATTTCAGCGCCACATTTTAACCTGGTGGTGGAAATTGTAACTATTTTTCACAGCATTCGCTTCCCCATGGTCTCCATAGCCTCTACACCAAGTTCCCGCGCAATCCGTTGCTTTGACAGGCCTCCCAAGGGCTCTGAGTAGGCGAAATTTTATTTTAAGCACCACATTTCCACCTGGTGGAGAAAATTTGAACTATATATTATTTTACCAGCATTCGCTTCCCCATGCTGTCTATAGCATCTCAACCAAGTTTCATCGCTATCCAATGCTTCAAACGGGCTCCAGCTGGCTCTGAATAGGAGCTTGTGGTTACCCGGTATGTGCCATTTTGTCTTAACAGGAGTGTACATGGAATAGCTTTACCCTTTCTAATAATTCTAGGCCCGTCCATTAATTAAAGACAGTTAACATCTCCATTATTTCAGCTACACATGGCAGCACTGGGAAAACGGAAACTCCCTCTTTTCATCTGAAATGACGCAACAGGAAATTTGATTCCACATAAAGAGTTTCCCTAATGGAAAAACATGTTCGATAACAAGGTTTCAAAACCATTTCAGGAAAGATTGATGGTGGTTCTCCTGCAGAAAGGGGGAGGTGAAGTTGTCTATTAACAGGAAAGCTCAACAATCGATCGGCTAACCAATTCGTTTCTGCTGTAAGGGTTGATTGTTGCGAGAAGAGCGTTTTTGTATGCAAATAATTACAGTCTGCATTTTCGCACAATGGAGGAGGGTAGACTGGGATGCATGGAATGTGCTGCGATCATGGGCGTATATATAGTTCACGTAAGGGGGGGGTTCAACTTTTGGTATGATTAGGGTTGCTATATTTCATAAGTCAAAATCTGGGACACTGCTGACCAGAAACTTGTTGGGGAGTGTGTGTGTGTGGGAGGGGGGAGGGAGGGCTGGACCCAACAAAGTTGCGTGTATGTACAGTGGGATCCATGAGTATTACCGTGCAAACTGTCCATCACTGTGTTCGTCCACTTTATTTGACCCAGTATGAGCTTCAGGAATTAAAAGAAAGCTGAAAACAATCTGCATAAACATCCATTGCTTAAAAAACACACAGGATGGAAGAAAAAAAAATGAAAATATTCATGGACAATTTACACAGTAATACTCATGCATCCAACTGTATACATTCATTATCATATTCTTTCGAAATTGTTAATCTTGCAATTCGTTTTCGGTGCCATAATGAACTAACCTGCTATCTCACAATGTCGAAACTTTATTTGAGAACTGATGACTGAACAGTGCGGACAACCAAGCACTGGCTGTTTACAGTAAACAGCTTACTATGCAAGGAAGAGATTTGCAAATTAAATTCATTACTGCAAGCAGACGGCGGCGCTATCGTGAAGTCAAATATCTTTGCAGCATCATCTTGTAACTCGATAACTCTTGCATCATCGAGAGGGAGCGGTTCAATGTTTAGTAAAATGAGTATTTTAATATTACGCATATAAATATAAACAAATTTAAGGAAAGTATCAATTCTTCTTTCGCACCCGATTCCAGGACATTTGTGCATCCCGAGGAACTATTCGGGACACCAGGACAAATTATATCATTCCCGGATTGTCCCGGAAAATCCGGGACGTATAGCAGTCCTAAAAATGATCAGGCTATCAAAATCCAATCTATCAACCAGGTCGTCCGACATTTTGACACACTGTTCCAATGAATGAGGGATAGCCATTTCATATTTTTGGAATAAGTTGTTGCAATTTTGCAATGTGTTGAATGTGTTCAGAGAAACGTGAGTTCAATTCTACTACAAAATGGTCCAAAAATGGACAACGAAGTATTTACCTTGTAATAACACTGTGTAACAAATTTACAACTTTTATCTCTTTCCTAAATGAATGCAACTGTTTCCGATAGAACTTGTCACGCTCATTACAGTGGTGTAACTGAAATTCCTGTATCAGCCTCCGATTTCGAGAAATAATAGTTGAAAATTTTATTATGTAATGTAAATGCTATGCTATTTGAAGCACTGCAGGACATGGGATGTAACGAAGAATGAAACTAAAAGTAATTCGTTTTTGAAATTACACAGTACAAGAAGCAAAGATTACATGACGACAATGCTATCGATCTGCATAAATACCAGTACCGGTACCGAAATATATATACCCTGCCCGACCCCTGTCCCATCCCTAGCTGCTCCCTTATCCCACCCTGAGCCAAAGATACCTACTTAAACGCCTAAATGAAATTAACATCAATTCAAGAACTACAAATATATATTATGAACAAAATATGTTATGTATTATGAACAAACTATGTTATTTATTACACCAATAGGTATCAGAAGTAACAATACAGATCAAATTAAGTAATGTACATACATCCAAGGATGGAAAGGATGGTACATAAAGTAACATGTATAAAGATGTTCAAGGTAGTCTTATCGGCGCTTCCGTTTGTACTGAGCACCCTCGTTTTCTCGTTTCAAGCTCCAACAATAGTCAGCTAACATAGTAATCCCACACTTTCCCTTGTACCTTTCTTCCAAGACACGAATGGTCTGATGAAATCGTTCACCATGTTCATCTGATACTGCACCTAAGTTTTCTGGGAAGAAGTCTAAGTGATAATGAAGCTTTAGGGACATGTGACAACCTACTGCATGAAAGCTCAGTAGCAGTTCTTCTACAAGTTCGGCATAATGTTCAAATTTTCGGTTTCCAAGGAAATTTGTTATCACATTCTTCAGTGCAACCCACGCTCCTTTCTCGTTTTCATGCAGGATTTCGTCGAATGTTGAATGTTTAATGAGTTCTCTAATCTGTGGTTCGACGAAGATTCCTTCCTTTAACTTTGCATCTGTGATATGTGGAAATATTGTCTTTAGGTACTGGAAACCACCACCCTCTTTATCTAATGCCTTCACAAACACCTTAATTAATTCTAATTTTATGTGTAATGGTGGTAAGTACACATTTTTTGGATCAACAAGAGGCGTGTAACTAACACTTTTCTGTCCAGGAACCATCGACTTTCTTGTGGGCCAGTGTTTCACATGATAGTTTTTCTCTTTTGCCCTGCTATCCCATTCACACAGAAAACAACAGTGTTTGGTATATCCTGACTGCATTCCAAAAAGCAGACCAATAACCTTAAAATAAGCACAAATGTGCCAAGGATGATCCGCATACTTCATTCTGTCAAGCAAGAGCTTTAGATTTTGGTACGATTCTTTCATACCTACAGCATAGGCAACTGGAATAGCAGGGCGACTATTACCATTGCGTAATAACACAGCTTTAAGACTGAATTTAGAAGAATCAATAAATAAACGCCATTGGTTCATGTCATACTCAATGTTTAATGCAGACATAAGTCCACACACATCTGTACAGTACACCAATCCTTCCTGACAGATGAAAAAATTCACTAGATCACTTCCACAACAGCGATACATTGTTACTTTCGTGTCCTTTCCCAAAAGGTTCCAACCTTGTAGTCTGGAAGCTAATAGTTCAGCCTGTGATTTGGACAATTGCAGATCTCTCACGAGATCATTTAGTTCTGCTTGGCATATTATATTTGAATTCCCCACATACACAGGATCTTCACTTCCTTCACTTTCGGATTCACGTTCAGTATCACAGTCACTCAACGTCCAAGCATTTGGTGGCACAGGAACAGGTAACTCATTACAGTGTGGAACAGCCTAATAGCAGAAGGTACACATGGATAGTTGATTGACTTGTTAGTTTTTTGCGGTTATTCCACGAATGTTTGTTAAACAAAAATAGCAGTCTGTGGTGTGGTCTTGTGGCTCACGCCACACCATTGGTACTGCAAATGGCATTGCCTTGTGCGTTCCGTTCAACCATCTCCGAAGGTTCACAGCACAGGATTTACAACACAAGTGCGGAGCCCATTTTTTATCCTAGTCCCAGACTTTGCAGGAAAAGTACAGCCTTTTCAGCAGGTGTCAGGTGAGTAACATTGGACTTAACAGTCACTCTTCCACATATGTAACAGAACTTGTTTGGGTTATTTACACAACTTCTTGGCATGATTTACAGTAAAGATACATGAAACACATATAATGTCAGAACCGGAGATACTTGTCACATCCGAACAGGAATATCTAACAGTCACACGTAGCAACAAACTGAAATCTTTGTGCTGCAAGTCCAGCTTTCAGTACCTTCTGAGCAGTACATTTTAACACGGTGTGAACTCACACAAGAGTTCTCGGAACAGACAAACATCCAGAACAACAATGAATAACAACACACAAACACACTCTCAATAATGTACCACCAGCTTCTGATACGGATTTTCACGTAGTGTTACAACTCCACAAGGGAAAGTGTTGCCACCTTGAAAGAGGGAAATTTCGTATTTTAAAAATCCCTTTTTCCCATTTGCGGGAAAATGGAGGCTGATACAAACAAATGCACTAGTGCTCCTACATCAGGGTACCAAGGGGTATTATGGTCACTACATACCATCCAGGAAAGAAAACCTTTGTTACACAGTGTAATCAATTGTTCTCTCAGCTGGTGTATTATTCCTTCAGATTTGACGGCTGGGCGTTCTAGGTCCCTTCTTTCTTTATCGTAGTCTGTCTCTAATTATTTCTCTGATTTGGAATAAATTTCATTAAAGTTCTCAGAACTCTTAGTTCTTTTTTAAATATCTCTATTAGAATACTAACTTGTTTACAGTACTTGAACAGTTCACCTTTTGCGGTTCGTAACATACATAATCTTGCACTTCATGATAACATTTCCGTATTGGGTGGCCACAGGTACAAATTTTTCTGACTATATGCCTGCATAAAGGGTTTGTTGCATTCACAGAGCCTCTGGATACTTGTGGGCAACCCTTTAGCGTAAGGGCGACCGGAGTGTGATGTTGACCACCTACCTCTACTGTAGTCTAGATCGAGAATGTGTGGGAGCCCTATGTGTTTTAATTTGAGTTTTGTTTCAAGTACACTTTATGCACTTATAGACTAATCGGAACTGGACCTACAGTTTAAAGTGGAATTCGAACCACTATGAGCCTTCACCGGATATCGAACCCGAGACCCTTTCATTGCAAGGCGACGACGTTACCACTACGCCATCGGGTGTGATTTCATGTAACGATGTAGTGTATATAGGCAGGTATTAAATGCTTAGTCCGAAACGCGAGAGCAATGCGTACTAAAGGTTTGTCTCTTGAATACACAAAGCGTCTAATCAAGACTGAACTTAGTTTCAAGCGAAATCCGAAATGTCCAATCTAACACCTCTCACATTCTAAGCATAGAACGAAAAATATGGAAAGTAATTAACATTTTTTTTATTCTACTAACTCTCTCGATTGGCTAAAACCTGATAGTTGTTAAAGTTCGATTGGATCCATTGATAGTCGAAATTCTCAAAACTTAAATGGATTTAGAAATCTCTCCATATAATTCTCATTTTCAACTTTCGTGTATCTGTGATATGAATTGAATTCTGTATTTCGTACTTGATGTTTCTTTCCCATCTCAGTAAACTAATTTATACCTAGGAACACAATATAGTACATAGACCCTGGTCAATACTCGAATCTATAAACTTTGGAAACAATAACGTGAGTCGACCATTCAACTTTCAAGACACCCAGAGCTTATTTAAAGATAACGTTGTGCTAACTTATTCAGGTAAAATGGTTAATATATACTGAAATTTTTAGCAGCTATATTCATTCCCTTCAATCTAGTAGAACTGAAGCTTTTTTCAGTTGTTCTTACTCCACACGAGTTACCAGAACTGAAGATTTCATCCGTTTGTTCTCGCTTTACAAGACAAAAGAACTCAATATCTTAGCAGTTATTCTTACTCCATACAAGGCAGCAGAATTCAATATCTTAGCATTTGTTCTCACTCCATACATGTTACCAGAAATGAAAATATTATTAGTTGTTTTTCTTCATACCAAACACCAGAACTCAATACCTTAACCGTTGCTCTCTTTGTGAAAGCTAACAGAAGTGAAGTTCTTAGGAGTTGATATCAATATATGCTACTAGATATTATCTTATCAGCTGTTCTTGCATTATACTCGTACAAGCTAGCAGAAGTAAAGTTGTTCTGGATCAATACGAGTTAACATAACTGAAGGTCTGATCAGTCGTTCTCTCTCTCTCCATATATGCTACCAGAACTGAAGGGACTATCAGTTGTTGTTTCTCCATATAAGCTACCACCACAGAAATATTTATCAATTCTTCTCGCTCCATGCAAGCTAGCAAACTGAAGTTATATGAGTTGTTCACTCCATCCATGTTACTAGAACTGAATGTCTTATCAGTTGCTTCCACACTGTACACGCTTCCAAAGTGAAGATATTATCAGTTATTTTCCCTCCATACAAAAAACAGAACTCAATAAATTAGCAGTTGTTTCATTTTGTGAAGCAAGCAGAAACTCCTTCCATGCTACTAAAACTGAATATCTTATCAGTTGTTCTCACCATACAAGATACCAGAACTCAAATATCGGTTATTCTCACTTTGTACAAGCTAGCAGAAGTGTGAAGTTCTTGTAAGTTGTTTACTGCATACATGCTACTAGAACTGAATATCTTATCAGTTGTACTCACACTGTACAAGCTAGCATAACTAAAGATCTGACTAGTCGTTCTCCACACCCTTTAATATAGCAGAACTGAAAGTCTTTATCAGTTGTTTTCACACCGTAATAGCTACGAGAACTTGAGTTCTTAAAAGTAGTTTTCTCTTCCTATATGCAACCAGAACTGGAGATCCCATCAGTTGTTCTTGCTCCATATAAGCTACCAAAACATACAAGCTAGCAGAACTTATCAGTTCTTGCTCTATGCAAGTTAGTAGAATTGATGGTCTTATCAGTCGTTCTCCATACATGCTACCAGAACTGAATATCTTATCAGTTGTACTCACACTGTACATGCTAGCAGTTATAAGTTGTTCTGGCTCCATACAAGCTAGCATAACTGAAGATCTAACTAGTCGTTCTCCACACCCTTTAATATAGCAGAACAGAAAGTCTTTATCAGTTGTTTTCACACCATACAAACTACAAGAACTTGAGTTCTTTAGAGTAGTTTTCTCTTCATATATCCTACCATAACTGGGTCCTGCCAGTTGCTCTTTCTCCACATAAGCTTCCAAAACAGAAGTTCTCATCAGTTGTTCTCGCTCCATACAAGCTAGCAGAACTGACATTTTTATCAGTTCTCGCTCCATGCAAGTTAGGGGAACTGAAGTTTTGTCAGTTTTGTTCACTCCATCCATTCTACTAGATCTGAATATCTTTATCAGTTGTTCTCATACTATACAAGCTACCCGAACTGAAGATTTTATAAGTTGTTCTTGCTCCATACAAGATACCAGATCTGAAGTTCTTATCAGTTGGTCTCATACTATACAAGCTACTTCAACTGAAGATTTTATAAGTTGTTCTTGCTCCATACAAGCTACCAGATCTGAAGTTCTTATCAGTTGGTCTCATACTATACAAGCTACCTGAACTGAAGATTTTATAAGTTGTTCTTGCTCCATACAAGCTACCAGATCTGAAGTTCTTATCAGTTGGTCTCATACTATACAAGCTACCTGAACTGAAGATTTTATAAGTTGTTCTTGTTCCATACAAGCTACCAGATATGAAGTTCTTATCAGTTGTTCTTGCTCCACTCAAGCTACCAGAATTGAAACTCTAATCAGTATTTTGCTTCCTCGAATTCAGCACAACTGGAAGTTTTTAGCATTTACTCTCGCTCCTACAAGATAGCTGAGCTGAAGACCTTAGCAGCTCTCGCTCGCTGAAGGCCGGCAGAACCCGGTGACAAAGAACAGAGGCGACGACCGTGCAGGAGGCAGGGACGGGAAACCCTATAAAATAATGGAGTCATTACTGGAAGCTGTGGGATAAAGGTGAGGCGGTTACCATGGCGCCACATCCCATAAAGCTCCATTCTACCCGATATAGAAGGAGCCTGCTTCCGAAGCGTGTTTTTTTCACTGCAAGGAATTCTCGCTTCCTCTTTCCTTGCGTTATTAATCCTTCGATGCTAAAAAAGAACTTCGAGTTTCTGTACGATTGCATTTTCGAATTCAAGGAAAGGCATTAGATTAGTTGTAATTATTACAAAATTGTTTTCTGTTTTTGTGAGTCCGTGTAGAGAGAACGAGGCAATTTGTTTAAGAGGATTTTCATGGAACGTGAACTTAGGATGTCATTTTCTCGGTAATATATTTTTCATTCTGCTTCTTGGAAGGAGCAGATTTCCTTATTAATCGTCTTAAGTAGAAATTATTTTCAAACGTAAAGAAAACAATCCATTTTGAACTTAGAAAAAGTAAGACTAATTTCACGAATCAGTATTCATGCTAGGTCGTCCACCATCAAAGTAATAGATGTGATTCTATGTGAAGGTTTTACGTTAAGAGAAATTACATTGAGGCACTGAGCCAGGGGAGGGGCTGAAGCCCACCGAAATTCTACAAATATGTAATTTAAATTCAAATAGTGTGTAGTATAGTTGTCATCAGGCTGGATAAAAATCATGATTTTTATTTTAAATATCATTTTGATGATTTAATTTAAATCAATTTTTTTAATATTTTTTCAAATCCACGCTTAAAATTGCTTGTATGGTTCTTGGGACCATACCTATGGATATATGTTTTTTATAGAAATGTTTTTTTTTAGTAAACGGCCCTGTAAAATATTTGAACAGTTTGATTAAAGTAAATAAAAAATGGTAGCCAGACAATTGCGATGAACACAGAAGTGAAAGGGCGGATGGACAATTGCGATGACATTCTAAATTTTCTATCAAATTAAAGGGTGACTTAACACCCCGTACAATACCTCTTACAAGAGAATTATGTGAAATATTGACATGTTCGGCTGGGAATTTGGTTCAATCAAGTTTTTCATCATGGGATAGACCCAACAGACCATCTTTTGAAGTGACCCGTTTCTTCATATGTGCGAATACACTTCCCAACTCTCTCGTCGATTTTAACGTCACGCTTCTTCATTTCCTGACCTTCTAGATTAAGTTCCATCCGCATGTACTTGATGTTGGTGTCTTCTGCTTGACTCTTGAGGCAGGCCAGAACATCATGGATTTTTGGATGCGGTCTTCCAAGCCACCAATTTATTTTGTTGTTCCAACATTACAGCATTATTAGTTCTGTGGCGTCTTTGGGTACGTTAAGTCCTGATCGTAGCAATTGTCCTACCATTAATTTGTAAAATGACCATCACCATCAAAATCATCGCAATTGTTCGTGATTTTGACTTCATCGCAATTGTTCGCCATCGCAATTGTCCTAGATTCATGTTTCTCATACTGTATATATGAACCTACTATGGAAATATTTGTTGAGTTGGTTAGTGAAACTATAATAATTTCAGTAACATTTTTTCTAATGAAAATAAAACATTCTGGATATACTCTATAATTGTAACTTAAATATTTTTAGTCTTTGTAGCTGAATTTCTTGAATGATAGTTTGGATATCAGCTGCCATGTTTATAGTTTAATGATAATGACACTATTTATGGTTTAACATGATTAGTATTTTGTATATTTTTCTACACAAAATGTTTGCTCTTTTTGCCCATAAAATTATTGAAATTTTTTCAAGAGAAATTTTCGTGTGTTGACGCTTTACATATTACATTTCTCTTTGTATGAGCTTCATACCAGTACATATATTTTGTTTCCTTTTCTTTTCCTTTCTTAGAGCCTAATAAACACTCTTAAATGATTACAAGATTAATGTACTTTCACCAAATGTGATTCTGATATCTACAAAATCCTTATGTGCATTATTCTGTAAATTATTTATTTAAAGTGATTCAAAGCAGATTTAAAAAAAATCACCTGATTTAAATCAAACCACCTTGGTTGTAATTAATTTTACATCCTTAGCAGGATAAAACATCTTCTATAATATGCTGTAGTATACTGAGAAATTCATCTTCACAACTTCTACTCCCCATTTTTTTCACTTTTAGGGATGAGCCCCTCCTCCCTCCTCTCTCCTCCCTCGAAATAAAAGTCTGGTTACTGACATGATTACACTGGTCTTAATTCTGGGAAAAGGGGCCTGCAAAATATTTGTCAGGGGAGGTTCCATACTGAAAGGGCGTGTCCTTTAGTGCGATGTATTGACGTCATAGTTACGAGTCATCAGAAGAACTACGCATTATTAGGGAAATGGAGGAAAGAAAGCATGGAAGAAACGATAGAGAATGATGCAATGGAAGAGAATTAAGGGAACCAGTTACGAAGATAGAAAATGAACGAGAAGGGAAACAACGAACAGAGGGAGAGAGAAGGGAAGAAAAGAACATGTGCGAGACAGAGAGAAAGAGAATATAGAAGAAAACGGGATAGAATAATAGCTGAAACACAGGAACAGAGAGGAGGAAGGGAGGAGAGGATGACTGAATGGATAGAGAATGAAGTAATGGAGGAAAATTCAAGAAGATGCGACAGAGGAGAGAGAATAGAAGTTAACAAGTGAGGAAGAGAGCGAGAAGAATAAGAAAATTCAGGATAAGAAAAAGAAAGAAGAAAGCGAGACAAGACACACAGAACAAGAAAGGATCAAGTAGAGACGGAAGCACGATTAAAGAGATATTAAATTAAGAAAATACTATCGAAACCTTTCCTGGTTTCCACATTTTCCTGACTTAATTCCTTTTTGCTTTGTGTGCCATAACTGCAGCCCCACATATAAACAATACATTCACCAGAATTGAGTAGGACACGTTTCACCGGATGTGGAACGAATTCGATTAGAGAATTGAGATACTCATAATCACCAAGAGGGCACATATAGAACGCCTAGTACACAGACTAGTTTATGAGGCTGAAACGGAAGCTTATTGTTCAATTTCCTGAGTATCTCCAACCGGTGAATTTCCAATTAGAAAGTTTCTGAGCGATTCCCTGGTAAAGTAGTGGTAACGTTTCGTCTTGTAATCAAGAAGTTCCGGGTTCCTGGTGGAGGCATATCTCACAGTGTTTCGGATTTTACTTTGAACCGCAAGCCCAGTCCCGAATTAGCCTGCCTGAGCAAGTTTCTGATTCGTTCCAATATCGTAGTTGAACCGTACGCGTGTGTCCTCCCCAATGGTGTCGTCGTCACGTTACTGGATCTCAGGTTCGGTACCTGGTGCAAGTGGACTTAGGACAAAAAGTCAAATGAACAAAACCGTATACTTGTTTATTTTTGTATTCGCCGACCTCCACAAGCCGAGTGGTTAGCACAGCGCGCTACGATACCAGGGGTTCGCTGTTCGAATCCCGGTCTGGGCATAAATGTTATTTGTGAGTGTCCCTTCATCAATTTCATGGTTTCATCACCCATTCACATCTTCGCGATTAGAAAAAAATAGTGGTATAAAAGCGAGTAAAATAAACGAATTCAATAAACAACAATCGTTGTGCATTCTAAATTTCATTTTTTCCCACTATTGGCTAATTGTGACGGTGGCGATGAAGATGATTGGATGACATTGATGAAAGTCTAAGACTCGAACCCGTAACGTGCGGTGACGAGACCGTAATTGACCTCTGAGGCGACTATTTATATACTGTATATTACATCTTCAAAAATCAGCTCTGGATAAAAGTGACAATTTGTTCAGAAACAGACGGTATAAACTCTCCTCTAGTTTCGGTCTATCGGTTCACCCTACGCTCTCATGAAATATTCGAAGGCGAGGCACATTCAAGACAATCCATCCTCGTTCCTGAAGTTGAATTGAACCCCCCCCCCCTCTTTTTCTCCTCGGAGCCCCCTTTTAGGAAAATATTAGAATGCAGAACATTTCTTGTTTTTCTTCTTTTTTTTGTCTCGTGGTGGACCGGACCGAACGAAGCCTGAATTCAGATGCAAAACTTGACTGAAAATCGATTTTCGGATTTCTTGTTAACGAGAAGACAATCGTAAGCACTCGACCTGGTACAGCGAGCCCTGAATTTTAAGATGGCCTCTCTTTGGAAGAAACAGGCAGCCGGAAACAGTAAATAAAGCGAGTGTATTGTGTGTGTGTGTTTGGTTCGCTTTCTCCATTATCATAATTTATGTGAACACTTTCGACGAATGCAAATGTTGTTTTGGAAACGGTTCTACGCAGAGTTGGGAGGCGGTCCTTGTTTCGTGAAGATAGCAGATTGGAAACACAGCCACAGGAGAGTGTAATAGTGATCATGTTGTCAATCATCATGGCATGGCGTCCATAGGAAGGGTCCAGAGCTTTAATTTGAATCCCCCTCCTTGAGTATGAAAGATCCTATTTATTGTAATTTCGTTCTTACACTGGTATTATTTGAATTACTCAATATGCTGACCAAGGCAGAAATTTATTTTATTATAAAACATAAACTAAACGTAACGTATCTGTTTTCGTATCTTGTTACATTTGTACTTGGTGCAGAGTCTGAAGAAGACCTTGCTAGAAGGTTGAAACGTTACGTTTAGTTTATGTTTTATAATAAAATAAATTACTGCCTTGGTAAGCATATTGAGTTTTTCATATCATGGAAACAAGGCTTAATGGTGTTATAATTGGTATTATTTTTTCTAATTTTTATTTTTGTCTACATTTTCAAGTTACTTTCTGTCGTAGGAACTACTACTTCTTCCTTATTCATTTTCTTTTTGAATATTTATTTTACTACTTTTTCTCTCCTGTTTTCTTCTTAATGATCTTTCCCTTTGTCTCTCTCTATATTTATTTTTCTCATCTCTTTCTGTCTCCCTATCTCACCATCTCTCTCTTTCTATCAAGTTTCATCTTTATTTATCTCTGTCTGCTTCCTTCCTATTCTCCCCTTCTCTCTGGCTTTCTCCTTCTCTTTAGTTTGTTCTTTGTTTATCTTTCTCTGTGTCTCACTTCCTTTATTTTATCTTTCTAGTTTTCTCTTTATTTCACCACTTCATTCTCTCTCTCATTAAAAGGTTTCAAGTTACTTTTCTCTCTCTGTTTCCATCCCTCTTCTTATCTCCCCGGGTCTTCCTCTCTCTCTCTCTAGCTTTCTCCTATGCTATCCAGTTTTCTCTTTGTTTCTCTCTCTCTCCCTCTCTTTCCAGCTTACACTAAATTTTGCTCTCTCACACTCTCTCCTGTTCTCCCTTTTCTCTTTCTAGTTTTCTTTACTTCTGTCTCCCCCTCTTTCACTCTACTTTCCTTTGTCTCCTCCCGCTCTTCCTCTTTTTCTATCTAGCTTTCTCCTATTCTATCCAGCTTTCTCTTTATTTCTCTCAGTTTGCTCCATCCTTTCTCTCTCTTCCTCTAGTTGTCTATTTTCCCTCTTCTCTATAGTTTTTTTTTTGCATTTCTCTCTCTCCTCTCAGATTCTTCATTCTCTAGCTTTTCTCCTTCGCCCTCTCTCCCTAGCTTTTATTTCTCCCTCCCTCTAGTTTCTCTCTCTCTCTCTTTCTGGCTTCACTTATGTATGTCGCTCTCCTTCCCAATTCTATTATCTAATTACATAACTCTCTAAAATTCAGTTATCTTCATTTTTTCTTACTATTTCTCCACTCGTTTACTTCTGCTCGGTTTGACACTAAGTGCTCCGTCTCGTCTTGATTTTACATAGGTCTATCTCGTTGTCGTTTCGCCTTGGTACATTAACGCCCTAGACGTCAAAATGTTTTTATGAGCTCAATTTATGAGTTTCTCAAAGGCTTACTAACTATTGTACCTACCATGCGAAGAATGCTATTAATTCAATCACTCGTAACAACACTCCTGAATGGGTAATGACAACGCACTGTCAGTTTATTCAACCAATGCAAACACGCTAATACACAGAGCTGTGCATCTCCCCAGGGAATGTAAAACACGAACCGATTGCAATGTAGGCTGCAAACCCAACAATGCCGGAAAGCAAGCAACAATGTTTTACTTTCATTATACCAATAATAGTCACTTGTGTAGGATTGGCCACTCACATTATTTACTTCGAGAGAACCTCACGTTGTTTTTCCTATGCAAACAACACCCTATCAAATTTATATTAAGAGCAAACATGTAGCATAGAAAACATATGGTTTGCTCAGATTAAGTAAGCACTTTTGGTTTTCGCCTGCAAACAGAATGGTGTTGAGCTGTGCGCAGAGAAAGATACATCTGGGGTATTTCTGAAGGTTCTTTGACATAACATGGCCGTTTTGTGGAGCAGAGAGCCATTTTATGTTTACGTCGCTCAGTTATCATAATTTTTTTTTTAACTTGGCTTGTGTAAGGTGCGCTGGTTGCCCTCATGAATGCGGTTTTTGTGGGTGACCACTCTCCTCGCATTTACGTGTTGACGTGTAATTTGCACGCCGAACGTTATTTTTTCCCAACATTTTTTCATCCAAACCTCGACAATAAATGAGATTTTTGAATTCAATAATTGATGGTCTGGAATCAATAACCTACCTCCCCCCAAATGGTGGAGAATGGAAGGGTTTGGCAATTTATATTGACGATGACAATGCCACACATAGGGAAGTAAAACCATCTTTCCTAAAATGACAGCAAATATTTGCACGGTGCTTTTCTACCTCTGCAAGTTAACTGCGACAATGATATCCCATACACATGTACAGCACAAATCGCGAAGCGATATTCGTTGGTTATACAAATTGTCCACAGCAAATCATATAGCTTGGAACTCCACTTCAAATCGTATCTGGAATTTACCGTAACTTGTATTATCTACTGCTTGGACATGCAAATTCTACACAGCAGATCCACGGATATCCAAATTGTCCACAGCAGATCCAGGGGTATCCAAATTGTCCGAAACAGATCCTGGATATCCTAATTGTCCAACAACAGATCAATGGGTATCAAAATTGTCCACAGCAGATCGATTGGTATCCAAATTGTCCACAGCAGATCTCTGGATATCCAAATTGTCGCCAGCAGATCCATGGGTATCCAAATTATCCACAGCAGATCCATGGGTATCCAAATTGTCCACAGCAGATCCATGGGTATCCAAATTGTCCGAAGCAGATCCTGGATATCCTAATTGTCCAACAACAGATCAATGGGTATCAAAATTGTCCACAGCAGATCGATTGGTATCCAAATTGTCCACAGCAGATCTCTGGATATCCAAATTGTCGCCAGCAGATCCATGGGTATCCAAATTGTCCGCAGCAGATCCATGGATATCCACTAGACGTTCACGGGATATGCAGTCCTGGATATCTATGAATTCTCCAATATAGATCTCCAATCCTGGATATCCATGGACTCTCCATTTCTTGATCCATCCATTGATCGTCTATGGGATATCCAGTCGTGTGCTGTGGACATTTTATTGATTATTTTTTTTATACGTTTTGGACATCACTGTTACTTACTTTTACGTGAACAGGGCGTTATCTGGAAGTTTTTTTATTTGATTATGTACAAGACGAGGTATGCCTGGACAAGCCTTCGCTTAGTAGTTGTTACCCCTATGGTGTTGAGGCCAGTGTCCTTTGTCGGGCACCTGTTGACTCTCATTTCACAATAAACATAAACCCCATGCTGTATCACCGACTGCGGAAAATTGCACATATTTTGAGGAGTAGTCTACTTTATAACTTTGCAATCTGTAATGCATTCTTATGGGAATTGAAACAACTTCAGACTTTTCTATTCTTAAATGATGCCGCAGGTAACTAATGCCATTGGTACGAAACCAACCGTTTGAGGGTGTGTATGTGGGGACGTTTATCTTAGACCGCTGAGGATTAATTTGCTTCTGTACTAATTGAGTGACGTTTTATCCTTTCAGGATTATCCCGTTTTGTGCACCGAGGCTAACGAGGGATTCTAAAATGACATTGTACTTCCTTATCCCATTGGTTTTCGGAAGCGCCCTTTCAGGTGAGTAAACATATTAATTTTTATGTATTGCACATTTCTTTTTGTATCTAGCTGAACAGCGTCTTACAATACAATAACATTATTGTACAGTCACGAACATTTTTGGACTAACGATCTCGTGAGGCCATTACAACTAAAGGTGTCCGCGACTGTACGTATCCAGTGGCGTGTTTAATGTTTTATTTGGATTTGATTGATTTATTTATTTGATTTTCTAATCGTGCAGAGGTGGTGATATGATGAAATCGATAAAGGGACATTCACAGAGGACATTTGCAACTTTAGCTTTCCCGAGTTCTTTACTGATTTCACTTCAAAATGTCATTTTCTCAAAATTTCTGAAGGGGCTATAACCCCATCAGCTCCCCCTGCGTACACCAGTGATTTATAGGAACTAAAACATTTCTTTGAATATTTATTGAATTTAGACAGGAGCCAAAGCAGCTGAAGCCCACTGTTCAGAATTATTATAGATTGCGTGCCAGTTGATTACAATAGGCACGTCGTAAATCGTAGAAATATTTGTTTAGTAAGAGTATACATTTAAATTTTTCATGTTGATATTTCTAAGGTAAAATTAAACGTCGTGTATAAAGAAATAAATCAAAAAGGTTTTTGCAGGAACAATAACAGTAATCCGTAATTTAAATGAGTGCAAGGGTGCATGATATCCTAATCGTAAACAACATTGTAATACAATTTTCTTAACTCTAATATAAGTTCTATGCCACGAGAAATTATTCTTTGGAAAAACACATTAATCTCTGGGAAGGTGTCTATGCCACCACCTTTAAATCTACTAACTTGGCTTAATTTAATTCTCTCTTTATTAAAAGCAGTTAGTTGTGTGTAAGATACTGTGAGTCTTTAGTTACTATGTACGTATATTATTGTGTGCAGATTTTATGAACTCTGAAACACATTACAAATAAAGAGTAATGCATTTCTGTGAACAGAAGTTAAAACACTATCTTAAGAGTGAAAACTATGAAGGGATTCAGTTGGTTAAGGAAATTTTTGTCACTGCGCCCTCTGTGGGCAGTTACAGCAGCGCCTTCGCATTAGTTGCAAACAATGGATTGCGCATGCGCTGGTTGAGTCCAATGTTAAAACAGGGGTAGTGTCTGTAATTGGAACACAGATCGGGAATCAAGTTTCGTGAAGATACTCATGTGCCTGCAGAACATTGAACGCAACACCAGCGTAGTTAAAAGCGAACATAGTAAGAAATTAAACACTTACAAGCAAGCTACTGATTGAAACTTGCAACGGTGTTTCGCACCCCTTTCGCTTTTGGACTTCTCCACTCAATTGTCTTCCGTGATCGAACAATAAGTAATAACTTTGTAATGATTATTTTTTAACAAATATTTTTTGTTCATAAAAAAAGAGACCAATTTGTCAATTTTATTTTGACTACTTCGAAGGAGTATTTCAACCATCAAAAGCCCACTTTTTCAGCATATCCTCAATGCATGGACTGCAAACGCATGGCCACCACTTTCTCCAGAAATAAATCCAATAGGAGTCCACTGCCTTAGATAACAAACACAAATTTCTTTCCCTACAAATCCCAAATGGTAGTAGCGTCCAAACAAGTTGTGCATATGCAGCCCTGTGTTAACAGGAACCAATATATTGATGCCACTCTATTTCTGGACGCCATCTGTGGACAACTACACGTCCCATTTGATTTTCTTGTCCGTCACTTTTATTTTGTAAGTATAACTCCTGTCAAGACAGAATTGATGTTCTCCTGTTTAAACAAATATTGTGTATCGATTAAATTTAAAAGTAGGTTGATTCAATATTCGGTGCAGGAGCTTCAGGCCTTAGTTGATGAAAGGAGAGAGAGTAAATATTGGATGACAGGCTTTGATTTAAAAGGGTATTTCTTTTTATGTCCGGTTATCAGCGGCGGATCCAGGGCCGAGTTTCTGAGGAGGCAGGGACGGCTCAAAATAAAATTGTCACCCGGACGAGTTGAATTTTTGGCGCCCCTCACTTTCCACCCTCGTCCCCTCCAATAATAATAATAATAATAATAATAATAATAATAATAATAATAATAATAATAAAACGACCATGTTGATTTTAAGATTTTATAAGAGAAATAAGGCAATGTAAAGTTTCCCGTGCACATAGCACCGTGCCACGAAGGTAAATTTATGGGATGTGTAGGTAGGGCCATTTTGGAGGTGATGTGATCAGCACCACGCTCCGGCCGCCTTAACCCCCTAGGGTTGCACCCAGGTACCCATTGTTTTGAGCCTGGGTGAGCTCTTTAGCCGCTTTTATGCGGGGACAAGGCCAGAAAAATTCCGACCTTAGATCACTCACCCCGGGAATCGAACCCAGGTATCCCCCGTGGAAGTCAGACACCCCTACCGACTACACTACCCCGGATCATAAATAAGATAAATAATAGCCTTATTTTTTAAATACTTGAAATGTTACTGGTAAAGGATACGTTTATTGTATACGGTTATTGAAAGTGGTATGCATTTATTTAATAACTATTCGTACATAATTATGTAATTGCTACATGATTTTGCAATATATTAGGGTAAATTAAAAAGTAAAGGCAGTATTCATTTCCACACAAGAAGAAGAACTACACATATCACTTTTCCACATATGCCCCCTGCATGGCAATGCACTTTTGGTATCGTCCAATCAGCTTCTGTACCCCGTCCGCGAAGAAGGTTTTTGGTTGCTCCAGAAGCCACGTCTGCACCACCTGCTGGACCTCGTCATCTGACCTGAACCGACGACCACGCAGCTTTAAAGGGGTCCACCCACTCACTCATACACCTTTCGTTGAGTTATGGTGCTTGCTCCATACTGCGCTAACAGCCGGCGGTGGATGTCTGCTGGTTTGACTCCCTCCGACCACAGAAAGCGCACTACGACGATCTGTTCCTCGATGGTGCATTCGTGAAGTGGTGCGTCCATACGTGTGACCTTTTTGCTCCGCGACACTCGACTGAATGGGGCAGTGATGGATACTCCTACTTCCACGTCACTCCAAGTATACACGTGGTGACGTCAAACACACACCGTCTTCGTTTATTCTTGCGAAAACACAACATTGCCTTTAGTCTTTGATTTACCTAGTACTTAGATTACGCAGCATATAATATAAAATAAAGCTTTGGCGTTACTCAAGCACTCTGGAAGGGGAAGGGGGGATTTCTGTGGAGAATAAGAGGGATTGAGGTGAACAATAATTTTAATTTTTTAAACAATTATGATAACTACAGTTAATAACAAGATTGAACTTATATTTTTAATTAACAAAAGGAAGAATTACGACATACAGCAGAGCCTCGATAATCCGATGCATCTGATAATCTGAGGCAAAAAGAGAAACAAAACTAAAAAAGAAACTTCGATGCGTTTGAGGCAACAATGCAAATCGAAGAACAACAGCCAGAGGCGACATCTATCAACAATATGTTACTCGGACAATGGCAATGTCCTGAAAGGGAAGGCACTTGATCGTTTCTTCAATATCATTTGACTATTTTTTCCCAAACATCATTGCAGAGCAATGTAAGTGAAAATGTTGATATACTGTTGTATTTGGTTACATTGTTATTCCGTTCTCATCTGTCAAATTGTCCTAGGTTAGAACCTGCCTCTTGATTTCTTTGTAATTCTACCAGGGACGTCTTAGTATTTTATCCAAGGGGGGAGGGCGAAGGAGGAATATTTTCTGCCACAACACTGTTTGTTGCCTTTAAGAAAAGTATTCCCTTTGAAGTAAACATGTTTATAGAACGCCCTTCTCATAATTAGCATTAAATTACTGTAACTAAATTGAAATGATGTGTGAAATATGTAATATCAGGTTAAGATTCATTTTCCAGAGGGGGCTGGCCAACCTTGCACCCCCCCCCCCTTCCGGACGTCCACGTAGTCTCGATCCGGTCCACCTGGAATTACCGAGACACTAGTATGTTACATATACGTACCATGTATCACAAAAGGTATGTACATTCCTGTTCAGATAAAGTAGCACTCTCCTCAACTGTCCAACCTTACAAAATGTGCCACTTTATATGGACAGGAGTGTACATGTTCAAGATAAATTCCAGGACCTTAAGGGGTGGGGGGATTCCATGTAATCTCGATCCGGTCCACCTGGAATTATCGAGACACTAGTGTGTTACATACACGTACCATGTATCACAAAAAGTATGTACAGTCCTGTTTAGATAAAGTAGAACACTCTTCAACTGTCCAACCTTACAAAATGTTCCACTTTATATGAACAGGAGTGTACATGTTCAAGATACATTTCAGGACCTTCCCGAAAAACGCAAGCTTACATCTAGAGAAGAAAGTCTAATATTTTGCTGTTGTCTTTTGAAACCTTTATATTATTTTGTCAACACTTGGAATTGCATCAAAATGAATATTCAGTAATCTGTGAGCCACTATTCGGCCATGCTGGATGTTAGCCAAGTTTTGAGACATCGGTTGGTGGAACATTTTCTTTAAAGGGTAGGCAAAAAATTTAGTTTCTCATAGTCACTGCAATCTGTCCAATATCAAGGCACATTTAACACAATGCCCGTTTAAATTCTATTTCGACTGATGCCGAAAAAAAATCATTGGATGTCGCTGCATAACAGATGAGTGACTTCGTGATTGACGTTCAATTATCAGAAAATTCATGTTCTGACGTGGTTCAATTGTTCCCACCCTCGAGTGTATGACGCATGAGGTCCTCTGAGTCCATCGTTATGTCCACAGCATTCCTATGGCGGAGTACATTTCAACATAGTTATCGCTAATGAAACTCATCGTTTATAAGTAGGGCAAACAAACTGCGTAAAAAGCTTAATGGGTTGCGACTTTTTTCTTTCTAATTGCTTATTTTGTCTTGCTTTTCTACCAAAGTGGATTGATTTAAATCAGATGATTAAAAAAATCACTGATTTAAATCAGATGATTAAAAAAAATCACCGCTTTAATTCAGATGATTAATTAAAATCACTGATTTAAATCAGATGATTAAAAAAATCACTGATTTAAATCAGACGATTAAAAAAAATCACTGCTTTAAATCAGATGATTAATTAAAATCACTGATTTAAATCAGATGATTAAAAAAATCACTAATTTAAATCACTTTAAATAAATAATTTACAGAATAATGTACAATTTTGTAGATAACAGAATCACTTTTGATGAAAGTACATTAATCTTGTAATCATTTAATGGTGTTTATTAGGCTCTAGGAAAGGAAAGGAAACAAAATATATGTACTGATATCGTGAAGCTCATCAGAAAGGTAATGTAATATGTAAACTGGAAACACATTCAAATTTCAAGTTTCTGTAGCTGTCGTCAGCCCCTTCTCTGAAACATTACCTAAATTAGAGCAGTTTATAATCCTGTCGCTGAAACATCTGGATACTTATTCCTTGGGGATCTTTCCTTTCGTGACAGTAACATGAATAATAATTAAAACAGTTGCATGTGCACTAATTCAACCAGTCATAAATCTTTGCCTCGAGACAGGTAAAGATAAATAATTGCGTCGTGTGGGGAGAAATATTAAGAAAATAAGATACACGACATCTTACACATGCAGGAATGCCCTCTTGTGCCTGCATGCTTGATAAAGAATCGTGTATCCATGAAACGACAAAAAAGTGATCTATGCTTTGCAGAGACCATAAACTGTGACCTTTAATTCTTTAAGCCAGAAGTTGGAAGGAAGGACAGTGACACAAGTATTGGTTCGATTGCATTTTGATAAATATTCTGATTTCTATGACGAATAGCTAACCGAATAGGGAGTCAAACGAGCATTGATGTATGTTCCTTTCTTGTGGATGACTGAGGACTTGCTCAGATTAAATATTACAGGAAGGTACACTAGTGAAAAGAGATGGTATGGTCCCGAAGATTGGTTTATGGTTTGCGTTGCTACACCTTTGTAGATCTTTGATAAGATGCTATTTAAGGAAGTAAACTATACAGGAAATAATATACTAAGAGGGTGAAATATTTAAGTTTTCCCACTAAAAGCACTGGCGTGCGCAGGGTGAGCTGATGGGGATACAGCCCATCCAGAAATTTAGAAAATAAAAAAATTCCAATGAATGAATTGTGGGAAAAACAAAGTGATGAATACCAACTCCTTTAAAATGACCATTCATTACCGCTTTTCTCTTTGAACTTCTAAAACGACGGTTAAAGATGGCAATTGTGATACATTTTATAGTGTATCCAACCCCTACCAAGAACGCAGCTATGTGATATTCACTTTTACAATTCTAACCCTCTCCGAAGGAATCCTACGTACGCTTGTGGCTAAAAGAATAAACATTTTGGATTCTTCTTTCACGTTCTGCCCTATTTTCCACATACAGAAAAATAAATGCACCAATTGAAATAAAAAATGTGCTTGAAGTTGTAGCTAAAACCAAATGTTTAACTGCATCATAGAGTAAACGGCAGGAAGATGGGATGCATACGGCTCGACATAAGAAATACTCATTGCATCATATGATGAAACTTGGCGTTGCCTTTACAAACGACATACAAAAATGCATCGAGCTGTAAACCTGTTTCATGGCAAAGGCAATGCAGTGCAACAATACATGCGTTTGTGATGATTCATATAGATTTGATGCATTTAATTTTGTGTGTGTAGGCTTCTAGGTCTTGCATTCTCTCTAATCTATCTACAGGATCTTTCTCTTCAGTTTCAGAGTTGTCCAGAGTCATGAATGGACAACTCTTCAATGGTGAACTCTTGTCACTTCTTTATATCTGGATCCATGGGCGTATATATAGTTCACGTAAGGGGAAGGGAGGTTCAACGTTTGGTGGTATGATTAGGGTTGCTTTATTTCATAAGTGAAAATCCAGGCCACTGCTGACCGGGAGCGGAAGAGATGCTGGACCCGACGAAGTTGTGTGTATATAGTCACAAAGTCACGCTATTTTTTTTTCTTCGAAGTCAGGACTTTTCATGTCCAGCATATTATTTATTGAACTGGGATGTGGGTTGTTTACATAGTAAATGTGTACAGGAACATTGATAATTACAATTACATTAGTGTTTCCTGCTACTGTCGCAGGAGACAGGTCGTGGGTATGTTCCCAACATATACAACTAACTACAAACAATACATACAAAATATACAAGGATTGTCATGATATTTTACATGAAATTTGAATACAAGCACCGGTGCACAGTAGAGGCAATTAGAGAGTTCGAAGCCCTCATTTGGGGCTCGAATCATCATTTGGGGCTCAGTGTTGTCAACTCGGCGTAGCCTTTTACGGTGTATGTTAACCGCAGTGTTGCCAACTCGGCGTAGCCTTTCACGGTGTATAATTTTGTAGTTTTTTTGTGTGTGAGTGTACTGTTGCCAACTCGGCGTAGCCTTTTACGGTGTATGTTAACCGCAGTGTTGCCAACTCGGCGTAGCCTTTCATGGTGTATAATTTTGTAGTTTTTTTTTGTGTGTGAGTGTACATGTGTTCGGGCGAGGCGTAGCCTTTTACGGTGTATGTTAACCCCACTAGCCTCAGCGTACATGAGAGTTCACAAACCTCATTTGGGGCTCGAATCATCATTTGGGGCTCGTCGTAGCCTTTTATGTATATTTTGAGGGCAGAGTTGGCAACACTGTGGGCCCACTGTAGCCTATGAGGGGGTCCATGTACCTATGTCTGGCAACACTGCCGTATGAGTTGGCAACACTGGGCCCACTGTAGCTTATGAGGGGGTCTATTGCCCTGTTTACTGGCAACACTGCCGTATTTATTAAAGGACCTGGGTCCATGTACCGTCTGCCAACACTGTTGGGGGCAGTTGGCAACACTGGGCCCACTGTAGCCTTTGAGGGGGGTTTATTGCTCTGTTTACTGGCAACACTGCCGTATGACAGTGTTAACCGGTTCACTGTAAACTTTTATTAAAGGACCTGGGTCTATGTACCGTCTGGCAACACTGTTGGGGGCAGTTGGCAACACTGTGGACCCACTGTAGCCTATGAGGGGGGTTTATTGCCCCCCTTTTTATATATGGCAACTCTATTGGTTTCTTTGAGGGGGTTTTGCCAACCCATCCGAAGATTCCACTATATCTTTTACTGGCTAAGCTAACCTACAAATAGGAATTGGCAGTACTGACGAGGCTCGAATTATTTGAGGCTCGAAATTATTATTTGATGCTCGAAAACGAATCGCTAAATATAAAATAAAATAACAATGCCTATGAACCTGTTTGGCTTCAGGAAGCAGGCTATGGAGGCATTCGCCCAAAGTGCACCGTCGCCACCTGCGAGCTGGGACCTGTTGCCCTCCCTATTATCTAAACTCAACGGTTTGTTGATTATACACTTGAATAGCATTCTGACCCAGTACGACGAGGATGTGGGCAAGACTTTCTACATATTCAACAACAACTTGAATTATTACCAATTCCCCATCTCCGGCAAACTGCAGTTTGACATGAATCCCGAGAATAAAGGAGAGGCCAAAATTTCCTCCGGCAAGAACATCTATCGCATCAAACACGATAGGATGAACAGTACCACCACGTACGATGTATCTGCTGGCGATCGCCTGTACATAGAGCTCTTGGACAACTACGACAAACTCATCCCTCTTTTCATAGAAATGAAAATTAGCTATCCTATAATAAATAACAATGCCTAACGATATTTTTGGCCATACGAAACGCGACGACCATGGCGACGAGCTTCTCATGCTCGACGTCAGGGTTAAAAAGCTGCGAAGCGATCTGCAGGCCCTCCAGTCCACGCTCAACTCCAGCCTCCAGTCCGAGATAGCCAGCTTGCAGTCTCAGTGCTTGGACCCTGTACTCAAGATTGATGCAGAGCTAAAATCGCTGCTGCAAAAATACACCGACCTCGCGTCGATAGACAATCTCGACAAGCTGGCACTGAGTGTGGGCAATCTGCAGAACGAACTTCTGAAGCTGCAACAAACGCAAACCTCAGACGTTGAACAGCTGAAACAACGCTTGCAGGATCAAACAAGCAACATCCAGACCGAACTGCAAACTATCATCCAAAGCATTAAAACACAAGGCGACTACGATCGCGTGAACGCTAGTATTGCTAAATTGCGCGAACAGTTTCAATCTTTCGAAATCCCTACGTTGGAAAGCATCAAGGCTGAGCTTCAAACGGATGCTTTGCATGCGGCCATCAACGAAGTAAAAACTAAACTCCAAACGCTGGAGGATTTTATCAACAATCTACCGTCGTCTAGCGAACTGAACGCTATTGCCCGTAGCGTGGCCAACATCAAACTCCAACTTGAGACCTACGAGGATTTCGGGAAGCTGCAAGGCACCATAACCCATATTGAGGATGCTCTTGCTGCCATTAGAAATGATCTGGCGAACGTTCACGATGAGCTGGAAACCAAACTGCCGGGCATCAGGGATACACTGGCCAACGTCCAACAGCAAATCGCCAAACTGGAAAATCTGAATGCAGAATCCGAGTTGTCTCATTTCCATCACTTGATCGACGACATACAGACTAAGTTGGAAACCCTGCAACAATCTACCCCCACCCAGGATGACATAACGCAACTGCAAGAAGGCATACGTGCTGCTGCCGATGCCTCCGAGTTGGACGCGGTGAAAAAAGCTTTGGAATTGCTCCAAAACACGGTGGCCACCCTGCCTACCTCTCAGGAACTGAAAAGCGTGAAGAGAACTCTCAACCGAATACTCAAATCCGACGACATCAAAAACATCCAATCCGAAATTGAATCGATACGGGGGTCTGTCGCGACTTTACCTACCAACCAGAACATCACCGAGCTGCATGAATTATTTGCGGAAATTAGAACCCAGGTCCACGACCTTGTAATACAGAGCTCCAAGTTGACGCTTGTAGAAAGCCTGCAGCAGATTATTGCCAGCGTGAAAGAGCAAATTGGGAGTATCGAGGCAAGTCAGGAATCGACTATAGCTAATTTCAGCACCCAACTACATGACTTAAATGAAAAATTCAAGAGCCTTATTGTCGATGTAAAGATCAAACCAAACTACGACACTGTTGTTCATGCTATCGAGGAACACCTGGAATCGGTGAATGGCAGATTGGAGGATGTGGAAACTGAGGTTCGAACCAACGTAAACACTCTAAATACCAGCATCGACAATCTCAAGTCTACGATTGTCATCGAACTGTACAGCATACCAAACAGAGAGTTCTCCTCCCCTTTCAATCCAGGTTACAAACTCTACATGTTGACTCCTGCAAAAGCCTATCATCAATTTTTACTCGCTGGCACACTTCAGTTCGTCAAGGTTTCCTACTGGTCTTTGCCTCATGCAACCCACTACCCAACCATGACCATAACGAACATTGGCGACGAGCCTAAAATAAGAGGAGTTGAGCTGGTCGATTTCACACACCCCGAAAGTCGCGAGACTGCCTATGCCGAAGATGCCACTCAAATTATCGACATAGAAATAGGTGACAAGCTGTATATAGAAAACCCAGCATTGTCTGCAGCCAGAAATCCCATCCAGGCTATATTCTTATTTTCGCGCCATGTCTAGGCAGGGTATCGTGAACGAGCTGCATAAACCTGCACGACGAAACTACAAACGACTGGCGGTGGTGACCAAAGGCGTGGATGACCTTTGGCAGGCTGACCTTGTGGAAATGAGTAGCGGCAACCTAAAAAATTTACATAAAATCAACAAAGGATACAAGTATCTTCTTACTGTTATAGATACATTTTCAAAATTTGCGTGGGCTTTGCCCCTCAAGGCTAAAACAGGTGTGTGCGTAATGGAAGCATTCAAAACTATTTTCAATGAAAGTGGCAGGCGACCTCGATTTCTTCAAACGGATAACGGAAAGGAATTTTACAACTCGATATTTCAACAGTTTGTTCAGAAGCAAAATATTCAACATTACTCGACTTTCAGTCACATCAAAGCCAGCATAGTGGAACGTTTTATCCGTACTCTCAAAACACGCATGTGGAAACGATTCACGCTTCAAGGTAACCACAAGTGGGTCAATGTGCTTCCGGAACTCGTAAACGACTATAATCACAGTTTGCATAGCACGATACGCATGAAGCCTGCCGATGTCAGCAAGTCTGATCAGGCACAATTGATCTCTACTGTTTATTGCCCCAAGTACCGGCCCACTAACAAAAAACCGAAATTCAAAATTGGAGACCAAGTAAGAATTAGTAAATTTAAGCGCATGTTTGAAAAAGGCTTTACCAAAAACTGGAGTACGGAACTTTTCACTGTTGCTCGATTGTTACCCGGTAACCGTCACACGTATATAATAAAAGATAATCGCGACGAAATTTTGAAAGGGCGATTCTACGAGGAGGAACTCTCTAAAACAAAATACCCCAATACGTATCTTATCGAAAAAGTATTACGTAGAAAAGGTGACAAACTGTTGGTGAAATGGTTGGGACTCGAGGAAAAAAGTTGGATCGACGCAAACGAGGTGATTGTGTAACAGGTGCTTGGGATGTGGTGAGGCGACTGCCAGATTTTCCCCCGGAGCGTCAGGCTAGGAAAAACGGCGAACTGTTGCCGGACAACATTCGCTGCCTTATTGTCGGACCTTCAGGGTGTGGGAAAACAACTTTACTTATTGATAATTTTCTTCTTGCTCCCGACTGGTTAGATTGGAAGAACAGGCACTTGTATGTTTTTTCCAAAAGTTTGGAGCAAGCAAAATATCAACAGCTGACAAAACTGTACGAAGGGCTGAGCATAGCTACTTTTGCCTCCGAAGTAATGCCACTAGACTGCTGCCATGAAAATTCGGTGGTGGTCTTCGACGATGTCATCCTGGAGAACCATAACGAAATTCGCAATTTTTTTACACAGGGGCGGCACAGAGGCATGGACTGCTTCTACCTTGCTCAGACCTTCTCCAAAATTCCCAAGCAGCTTCTCCGAGACAATGCTAATTTTATTTGCTTGTTTCGTCAAGACTACACTAATTTAAAACACGTCTACGATGATTATGTAGGCGGGGACATGAACTACAATCAGTTTTCCAAATTTTGCTCTTCATGCTGGAATCAAGATGATTTCGGATTCGCCACGATAGACATGACGAGGAAACCCAATGACGGAAAATACAGAAACAAAATAAACAACTTTCTAAACGTTGCGACGTTACAAGAAACGTCTTGACGTATTATAAATAACAAATGAAGAAACGCAAACTCGCAGACGACAACTTGAAGCTGCGCGACTACCTGGCCAAACGCTTCAGGGGTTGGAAATCAGAGAATCGCGGAATTTACGAAGAGAAAAAGCGACAGGACCAACCTATTATTGATGCTATAAGTGGACTAGGTAAAGACATCAAAGATGTTACCGAGCAAAATAAAGATTTAATCAACGAGCTCGTACCACTTGCTGCTCGAAATTATGCTGTGCCTACACCGATATCCAGTATTCACACTACCCCGTTCGAACTTGGAGCCGCACCTCTGAGACGTCAGGTTCTAGGCAGTACCTCTTCGGACAAGGTAGTTGAATTAGGTCCGTTGGCAAGAGATTACCTGAGCACCGGGAAATTTGAAAAAGACGAGGTGTTTGGATTGTACCCCTCTGTGGAACCTAACGAGGGTGTGGTTTGGAAAATTGGAAAGTCAAAAGTTACGTTCGAAGGTGACGACGTGAAAATTAATTTGGGCGAGAAGAACAGCTGGACTAGGTATCCTGGCACTGTGGGCCTGTGGGAACTTATCACCAAAAAGCAACCTAAAGATTACACAGACGAGGATTACCAAAGTTACACAGAAATTTTAATCATAACGGATGCCCTGTACCAAAACAACGATGCAACACAGAATCGCGTAAAATCAAGCAGTGGAGAAAAATACAGGAACCTCATCAAGCCAATATGGAACCAAATTAAAACTGGCAGCGGTGTCAAACTCTACAATACCCTACCTAAAGAGTTTGTTTGGGTAGACGACGTAAGGAAGCTTGTAGATCGATTGCTGGTTATCGCAGGCGAAGAAAATGCGGGCAATCGCAACTTCCACAACGAGAAGGTGGGCATCATGGACATGATTAGCACCAAGCTTAGCAACTTTATTGTCAACGACAACAAAGGTATAGGTTACCTTATCAAAATCATCAACACCCTGCCTCCCAAATTCTGGAATGTGGCCGAGGGTCGAGGTCTCGTGAACGACATCATCAACAAGCTACCCTTCGAGATGCACCTACCAGGTTACCAATACTGCGGACCGGGTACTAAACTGGAACGGCGACTGGAGAGAGGAGACATGGGGGTAAATCTGCTGGATGCTGCATGCAAGGATCACGACATTGCTTACAACACATATACGAATTTAGATGCGCGTCACGATGCTGATAGAAAATTGGAGCATGTCGCGTTCGGGAGACTCGTCAGCAGAGACGCCTCGCTGGGTGAACGGGTTGCAGCATTGGGCACGACCATTGCCATGAATACAAAACGAAAATTGGGGTGGGGGCTGTAATTAAATAACATACAGTAAAAAAAAATATCTACGCATATAACAGACTTACCAACAGAAGTGTTATACAAAATATTTACATTTACCTTCGACGATAGTCACGAGGCTTATTGATTTAGTTAAAATAACACCACAATTTCGCTTGCCCTGTGAAATGCTACTTCTGGATCATCTGAGAAAAATAAGCGGTGTAAAATCTTCTTCTTCTCCCCTATGCTTTTTTTCGGGCTGCTGATGGAAAATTGGCTGATAAAATAGACGAACTTCACGAGTGGAGACAGGGGAGGAGACGATATACAGACGACTGGTATGCTTCAAATGCTGAAACCAGCAGGATCATCGATCACCTCATCGCATTAGGCAATGCCGAAATTTTTTTCTATAAATAACACACTGTAAAAAAATCTACGAGACCAAAAAAATATTTCTTCGATATGAGTGAAAAAATTAGTGACGTCCAGGCATTAAAACAAATGCTAAATTTGTCAGTCGAATATATAAAAATTCAGGAATTGGAAGTGGACAAACCTTACGCAATAACTTCCGGTTCAATTGTTGCAACCCAGTATGGTCCCAAAGTACGTCTGTTGCTCAACGGACAATACAGCCTATTTTTACCAGATCGATACGCTAGCATGTTATCCGACGAGAAGCTATCTATTTTAATCGAGAACACAACTCGAATCGTGTACAAGGGGAAAAAAGAACTTCTTGGTAAGAAAACAAAGCACATAATCGAATTTGTTTAATAGCTGCAAAGTATATATAAATAACATACCGTAAAAAAATTACACGGGAGGGAAAACAAAAAATCTCTGAACATATATAAAATAACATATCGTAAAAAAAAAAATACATTATGAAGCCCAAGGGCGTCGTGTACCAGATACCATATTCGAATCTGAAAACGCTGGGTGCCCTCAATGGGTTACTCACCAAAAAACAACTCGAGAAGAAACGTTCATGCTTGTCCAAAGGACACGGAATGAAATTGCTGCTCAGCACTCCACAATTGAAAAAGTTGCAGCATTCGCGGAAGCAGCAGAAGATTGGAGGTTTCATATTTAGCATTCCGGCCATCTTGGCAGCTTTGGGTGCAGTGGGCAGCTTGGCAGGAGGCAGTGCTGCCATTGCCAAAACCGTCATCGATGCAAAAAAGAACAAGGCCGAGCTGGAAGAACAGAAACGTCACAACCTGGCTATGGAGAAGAAGGGGAAAGGTGTGACCAAAAAGCGAAAAAACAACCTCGATGCTTTGAAGAAATATAAAAAAAAGAAGAAGCCCTGTCCAACTTCGATATTGAATCTCTGATCGAACCGTTGGGAATAAGAAACTTCAGGGGTGTTTTCATGTCCGATTCTCTACCCTCTGCTGTGAAGAAAAAGGAGTATGGCGTGGTCAACCTGGACAGTTACAAAAATCCTGGTACACATTGGATATGCTACCTCAAAATTAACAATAACAATGCATTTGTTTTCGATTCGTTCGGTGGCACACCGCCTGCCAGGTTGGTGAAGTATCTCAGTGTTGCCAACCTCTACTACAATAACGAACGCATCCAGGGTTTCACCGATGTTAACTGCGGCCACCTATGCCTTTTCGTTCTCGCATACATGTCTAAAATAAATAACCCCTCAGTGGAGCATTTTCAGAAAGCATTGTGGTACCTAAAACACCATGGGAGTGTTCCATCTCACCAGCGAGACTTCGGTCTTGAAACTCGCGTTGCATGACGACATCATCTATCCTAAATCTATTGCTCTTCGTGCATTCTACAGCATGTACCTGATACCCAATGTCACGGAGCACAATAACAAAATTACTGTTGGAAATGAAAAAATAGTTATCACGCCAGGACAGTACAATCTGTCTACCTTGCAAGCCCAATTGCCAAGAAATATACTGCTATCTCAAAATTCTGTAACTCACAGAGTTGAAATTGTGTCTGCTACGGAAACAGTAGACCTAGGCACTGTTGGAGAGCTTCTGGGATTCGAGAACAACACAAAGCTCGAACCTGGCATCAAGCACATCGGTGCCAACATTCCTAAATTTCTAGCCATCGAGACTCTGAACATACATTGCAACGTGGCAGAAGGCATGATCACCAAATCCTCGGATGGTATCCCAGGCAGCCACAAGCAGACAGGTATCATCGCTACGTTCAAACCAAACTCTGAATTCATGGAACCGATTATATACACACCCTCACCACCGATATACTTCCCCATATCTCGTAATCGCATAGACAACATAGAATTGGCAGTGACAAACGAAAAAAATGAGGTGGTGAATTTTGCCGGAGCTACTACCACCGCCGTCGTGGAGATTAACGTATAATAAATAACAATCATGGAGCAAATCGAAAGTTACGAGTTGCAGTCCTTCCCACCCAATCGTCGCACGTTCGCCAATTTGAACGAGCCCAACAGGGAGATCGAATACGATGTGGACGTTGGGGATGGGTTTATTCACCCTCACAGAGCTGATTTGTATATCAAGTTTGATGTGGTGAAGAGAGACAACGGGGAAGCATTTAACGCCAATGCAAATTTAAAACTTGTGGACAATTTTGTACCGCATCTGTTCTCGCAAGTGGAAGTTAGAAAGCATGGCACCGTCATCGATAGGGTTGACTACCCTGGGATTACTTCTACAGCTGTGGGAACACTGAAGCTCTCCAAGACCGATGCAGCATACTACCAAGCAGGAGGATTCGAAGCCGGGACCAAAATATCGACAACAAGCCACACAGTACTGTTTCCCATGCGTCTGCTGCCGGGATTCTTCTCCGACTACACAGAGATTATGTGGAAGGGTGGCTTGCGCGTCACTTTTCGCAGAAGCGCCAACGACAACGATGTGCTGATGCGTTACAGCACCTTGGGTGCAGACGGTGCGGCACTTGCCAACACACTACCCGACGCAGCCAAGTGCGTCATCCAGTTCATGGAGCTGCGCATGCCTGTGGTGGAATACGAATCTAACTACGGTCTCAAGTACAAAGCCGACATTTTGAAGAACCCCCAGGTACCCATCCAATTTTACGGTTACCAGTGTGTGCAGAAACCTGCTTCCGGCAGCCATTTTGAATTTGATGTTACTACGCAGTTCAACAGCATCCGGTACGATATGCCTGAGTTTACGGTCGTGCTCTTCCAGACGGGGAAAGATAATAACCAAGAGAAAGATTCTAGCCAGTTTGATAATTGCAAAATTAAAAATGTTTACCTCAAAAATGGAAGGAATGAAGTTTTTCCACGCGAGAACTACAATCTAAACATTACGAACAACGATTACCTGAAACTTTACGAGGCGTACACAGCTTACAAGAGAGTGACCTCCGGCAATGTGGACGTGTACTACAACCCCAACGAGTTCATAGCTCGCAGACCCATGTTTGTCATCAACACATCTAAAAGAAAACAGGTGGTTGTTAACGATCGTACCAACATCAAGATTGTATGCGAGTTCCACGACGCCTTGCCTGCAGATACTCTGTGCAGTGTCATTCTTATTGCAGAGAAAACATTTGTGTATGACGTCAAGAATGAAAGAGTAACTGAACAGTTTTAGATACAAAAAAAAAATTAAAAAAATAGCACACAATAAGAAATGTGGAATTTTATATACACAAGTACAAACTACAATAAGCAGTTTCCCAGAAGTTTAATTTTGCTGTGCCATGCATGCATGTAATCGAGGAAGTTGAAGTAAATTAAAATTGTTTTTTTTTATTTTGCATTGCCTATTACTCTTTGTTACACTCTGGGCAGGCCTTACTAGTTTGGAGGCGATAGTGGCCCCACGGAAGTGTATGGACCCCACATTCAAGAATACACCTCTTGTCGTCGTGTGCATCCAGAGCAACTTTCCTGACAATATTAGTTGTAAGCACATGATCGACGCTTTGGATACGATGCTCTTTTTGTAGAATGGGCGATTTTGTTCTGAGGCACTCGAGGTAATCCTCAAACTTGAGGTGCTCCCGAACCACTTGCCTGCTTACACCCTTTGCCTTTTTTTGTTACAGAACCCTCAGCCCGGATCGCATAGGCTTTGGCACGAAGTCCAGCAAAATCCACAATCACATCCCCGTCTTTCTCGTCCTTGAGTTTGCCGGGTATTTTTTTGTTCCGGGGCAGAATTCCATACCGGTTTAGCTGGGGATAGCCCGATGTGTCGAAGAGCTTGACAAGAGCTGGAACTTTGGCTATATCACCATACGCATCGACCGTGCGAACATGGTACACCAAGCTGTCTGTGTCTGTGTAGAGGAGCGAGATATTGTGGTTGTAGTGTGCACGTAGTATGTCGTAATATGTCTCGAACATGCACAACTTGCTCAGATCCAAAACTGCAGCTCCCACATAGATGGGCTTGTTGAGTAGCACCTCGCCCCGGTTCATGTGAATCAGAGACATCTGTTCATTGTAAATTGTTCGAGATCTGAACAGCGGGCTTGCAACAAGTCGACGACACTGTGTTTTCTTCGTCACCAACCTCACATCAACGCGATTTCGCACATTCTCCATAGTCTTCCCCAATACCGCATTGTTCATTAATTTGAAAAAATCGCGATCAAGTTCCGAAGTGGCAGCAGTACGATGTTTGGTGTTCAGTTCGATGTACGGCTTCAACCATGGAGACTGCCTGAACAAGAGCACGCGGTGAACTGCTTTGACCGAGACCTCTTGCTGTATTAACCACTGGAGGTTCCGGTAGTGTAGCACATAACATTTTTTGGGCTCCAAGTCCATGACGAGCTTCGGTTGATCCGAGCCAGGTGGACATTTGAATTCCGGAGCAGGCGAAAGGTCACAGAATGTATCCTGCAGCTTCTCGGGGAAGTCAAGGTCCACCTCGGCAAAAAACCCAAACTCGTCGCACTTTTTTTCGATGTCGTGGTATAAAGGATCAACCCACTCAAACTGTCCTGTTGGGAGTGGCTGCATCATGGAGTGCCCGTAAAGGTTGTTCACGTCAGTGTACATGATGTAGCTTGATGGTTGGGAGGGGTCGTAACCAGTGGCCATGTGGTGATTGTTGGCATGTGCGAAGCGTTGCGACACTTGGACCATGCCGCCCCGGATAGCTCTCTCGATGAAAAGCATGACATCAACATCGGAGATAAGTGAAAGTTTAACTTTAGTCAGCAGGAGCATGGCCGACCATGCCAGTCCAGGAAGGCTGTAAAAATATACAGGGTCCAGGTTGTAAATGTTTATCGCAGTCGCCCGAAACGCCTGGAACACATCGGCAAGAAGCGTCACATCAAGCTTCAGGTATGCATCGTGGTAATCACCAAAAGTTCGGCAACCCAACTTGACCCACATAGACTGAGCATGCTTGTACTCCTCGTCGGTAATACCTGAACCTCTCAGCTGGCTGTAGAACTTATCCTGGGGAGGCAGCAACTCTTCTTCGAACTTGGAAGAGTCGGTGACGTATTCATAGGGGTAGACCCCTTTACGCCTGATGAGTGCAACATCTAAGTTCGGGAAACTTGATGTAGTAATGGCTAGTTGGTCGTCTCTGAGCTTCCCAGCAAGAGCATCCAGGCTTGCCTGGAGGAACCTCAGAGAGTCGAGGAACCGAAGCTCGATGCTCCTGCTTTTTGAGTCGGCGGGGATCGGCACCCACTTGCTGACGCTAATATAACGCTCCTCGTTCTCTGCCAGGACATTGATTCTCGCATTGTCGTACCCTAGATGTGTGACCAAGTGATGGAAATCATATCCCGAGCCATTGTGAAAAAAGACCGGTATGAAGCGCGGGTCCCTGGCTCTCGAGTTACACCTCTTGCACCACGGGCCAATGTAGCTTCCGGTCCCATAATGGTCATGGTGGTGGACCTTTTTCTTATCGTCATTGAAGACTGAGTTGCAAACAGGACAATTTAGAGCTATTTCGTGCTGATGTTTGTCTTTGGGAGACAGAGGCTGCATGGGCTTGGGGGCCAACAGCACCTTCCCTATCTTGATGGCTTCCTGCTGCATTCTCTCCAAGAAGTGTTTGACCGGGTCGGGACCGCGATACACATAGGGCTCGGAGGCAATATGTTGGTCTCGCCACACCACAACATAGGAGTAACTCGAGGCCTCGTGGATTTGGAAAGGAATAGTAGAGGATGTTTCGGGGTTGGGATGGCAGTTAGACAGAGGTTGAAGAAAGGCCTCGAAGTCTGCTACAATATAGGCAGGATGCTTCACCATAGCACTGTGCATGCGAAAACACTCTACTGCATTAGGTTCGGGCAGGATAGTTTGTGCAGGCTTGTTGGTACCACAGTAGAGCATGTGGCGAGCTAGCTTCTCAGCAGCAATGTTGGGTCCTCGAGAGTGTTTGAATTTATATTGTTTTTGGTTGTCGAAAGTGGACAGGCACCTGCGACACACCACGATGTGACCATTATGTTTATTTTTCTGATTTGAAACAAGTCTGGAAAGAGAGCGAATAAGCGTATAATGGTGGCAGGTGTTATTCTTGATAAGAAGAAGGTCAATTTGCTGTGCACTATCATCATCTACATCGCTTACCCGAATAGGGTAGACCTCATGTTTGTTCTCGGTGAGACCGTAAACATTAATGGCTAATTGCAGGCCCAACAAGTCACGAGCACGAACCTCAAACTTGTGAATATGCGAGACTTCTACAGGGTAGGCAATCCCGACCATTGCGTCCTCCAGTTCCGACTCATACTGCTTGTAGTGTGCAACACGGTACGAGTGGTTTTTCCAGTGAACAGGGTGCAATGCTGCCAGCACCGACCAGAGGAAGCATTTGGTGTCTTTGTTCTGAATATTGAGAACAGCTTCCCTTCCTTCAACCTCGGGTGGCAGGAACTTGTTAAGTGTCAGACAAAGTTCGTGGGGGTCGCCACACAGCGAACCGCCCGAGCCTTCAGCCTGATGCTCCTCGTGCTTTGCCACAAGCTCCTCGACAAACTTGTCGTAGATGCTGTCGAGGTCAGTGACATCTGCCTGATGCAGTGTTTTTGCTTTTGTGGCATGGAAGAATTTATATATTTCATCAGACGGTTTCTTATACTTGCAGCATAGCACAGCATAGAATTTAGTGGAGTGTGTGGCCAATGCATCGTTGAGGATGGATATTATCTTAGCTCGCTCGCTCCCCAGAAAACTACGCACATCGCAGAAGCTGTCTGATGTTATGTTAAAGTCTTCTAATAAATGCTCAAACGCAAATCGGTCTGCTTTCTTCGCCAGCTTGATGCGTTTGGCAGGTGGCGATGCATCGAGGGAGGTTACTTCTACCTTTCGCTTGGAAGGTTGCGGTAGAGATGTTCCAGTGCTCTTGCAAGTAAGCTGGTGTCGCTTGAAGTTGGCAATAGAAATATTTTTTTCACACTTAGAGCACAGTTTGGTCGCACATATTCGCTTTCCCGGCACACAAGTACGACAGTGTCTTTGAAAATGTTTACTTGACACAGCAGTTTGGCACGTAGGGCAATTTTTTACAGAACGCATAATGCAGAGATTTTTTGGGGGTATGTTATTTAATACCCAATGCTGTGCAATGCAAAATATAATTGTTAACTTTTTTTTAAAAAAAAAAAATCTATTTTTGAAATATTCTCTATAACCTTACTTAGGTTTTTCCGCCAAATTATATGCTTCTAGTCTCCTATACTTTGGTGGAGCCCGTTCAGGTTCTATCCCCTGCCATGTGGGTTCCTCTGCCAATCCAGCAAAGGTGAGAAATCAGCGCTGTGCTCCGGCTTTAGACAGCCAATATAAATTTTGCTTACTTAAACCAATCAGAAAACACCACGTATAAATTATTAGCCAATCAAAATCTCTGTTATTTTAGCTATCATATAAAAAAAAATGCAAAATATCCCAGTTTCAATTCGATTCATTTATCTGAATCGAAGAAACCGACAATTCACATATCCCCATATCATTGTATGCTTGCCCTATTAGCACCTCTTTTGCTGTTGTGCTCAATTAGTTTTCACTAATTGGCAATTTTCTTGAAGAGGTCTAATAGAACAAGATACGGCGGTATGAGAAATATGCAAATTTAAAGATATTTTAGCGAATTACGCCGGCATAAGCTAAGTTCGTATTGCTAGAAGGCCTTCGTCGTTGCAAGTCACCTAACCCATTCACTGGTAAAAAAAAGTTAAAAATGTTGACGTACTGAAAAAAAAATAACTTGTCCCACTCAAGCATTCATCGAGTTCCAACATTTGTACAGAGATGGCTCTGTTGTTGTCGCTTATCAAATATATATATAATTTTGGAATATCTCTTAAACGGTACGAGTTAGCCAAAATCTGTTTGCAGATTTGTAATGTACACTCGAAGATAAGTAAAAGTGTGAATACAACCTATGCTCGGAAATCCAAAATGGCGACCGGAAGTAGGTTTATCTCTTAAACGGTACGAGATAGCCAAAATCTGTTTGCAGATTTGTAATGTACACTCGAAGATAAGTAAAAGTATGAATACAACCTATGCTCGGAAATCCAAAATGGCGACCGGAAGTAGGTTTATCTCTTAAACGGTACGAGATAGCCAAAATCTGTTTGCAGATTTGTAATGTACACTCGAAGATAAGTAAAAGTATGAATACAACCTATGCTCGGAAATCCAAAATGGCGACCGGAAGTAGGTTTATCTCTTAAACGGTACGAGTTAGCCAAAATCTGTTTGCAGATTTGTAATGTACACTCGAAGATAAGTAAAAGTATGAATACAACCTATGCTCGGAAATCCAAAATGGCGACCGGAAGTAGGTTTATCTCTTAAACGGTACGAGATAGCCAAAATCTGTTTGCAGATTTGTAATGTACACTCGAAGATAAGTAAAAGTGTGAATACAACCTATGCTCGGAAATCCAAAATGGCGACCGGAAGTAGGTTTATCTCTTAAACGGTACGAGATAGCCAAAATCTGTTTGCAGATTTGTAATGTACACTCGAAGATAAGTAAAAGTGTGAATACAACCTATGCTCGGAAATCCAAAATAACAACCGGAAGTAGGTTTATCTCTTAAACGGTACGAGATAGCCAAAGCATCAACAAGAGCATCAACACTGCACCACCACTATTGCCAGTTAGCATACTCACCAACTCTCCACCTTACTGCATACCTATCATCTTAGAAGAGTACAAAATATTACAGCATAGATCGCTGTCAACTCCTATTTGTAGATTAGCCTCGCCTGTGAAATATCATATAGCAAAATTAAAAAAAATCTAAAAATTATACACCGTGAAAAGCTACGACGAGTTGGAAACACTGCTGGGGTTAACATACACCATAAAAAGCTACGCCTCGCCCCCGAGTTGGCAACACTGCTTGTGAGGTTAACATACACCGTGAAAGGCTTCAAAATATCATATAGTGGAATTTTTGTAGAGTGGGTTGGCAACACTGAGCCCCACATGATGATTCGAGCCCCAAATGATAATTCAAGCCTTGTCAGTGTTGTCAATTCCTATTTGTAGGTTAGCTTAGCCTGTGAAAAATCATATAGTGGAATTTTTGTAGAGTGGGTTGGCAACACCGACGAGCCTCAAATGATGATTTTGAGCCTCAAATGATGATTCGAGTTTCAAATGATAATTCGAGCCTTGTCAGTGTTGTCAATTCCTATTTGTAGGTTAGCTTAGCCAGTGAAAGGCTTCAAAATATCATATAGTGGAATCTTCGGATGGGTTGGCAAAACCCAAGCCTCAAAAAAGAAACATCCAATAGAGTTGCCAAATATAAAAAGGGGGCAATAGGCCCCCCTCATAAAAGGCTACAGTAAGGGCCCCCACAGGTCACCAACAGTGTTGTCAGACATAAAAAATACATGGACCCCTCAGGCCCTTTGATGAAAGTTTACAGTGAAAAACCCAGTAGGTTAACAACACTGTCAAAGAATCTACGGTAGTGTTGCCAGATGTAAACAGGGGGTAATAAACCCCCCTCATAAAAGGCTACAGTGGGCCCACAGTGTTGCCAACTGCCCCCAACAGTGTTGCCAGACGGTACATGGACCCAGGTCCTTTAATAAATACGGCAGTGTTGCCAGTAAACAGGGCAATAGACCCCCTCATAAGCTACAGTGGGCCCAGTGTTGCCAACTCATACGGCAGTGTTGCCAGACATAGGTACATGGACCCCCTCATAGGCTACAGTGAGCCCACAGTGTTGCCAACTCTGCCCTCAAAATATACATAAAAGGCTACGACGAGCCCCAAATGATGATTCGAGCCCCAAATGAGGTTTGTGAACTCTCATGTACGCTGAGGCTAGTGGGGTTAACATACACCGTAAAAGGCTACGCCTCGCCCGAACACATGTACACTCACACACAAAAAAAACTACAAAATTTATACACCATGAAAGGCTACGCCGAGTTGGCAACACTGCGGTTAACATACACCGTAAAAGGCTACGCCGAGTTGGCAACAGTACACTCACACACAAAAAAAACTACAAAATTATACACCGTGAAAGGCTACGCCGAGTTGGCAACACTGCGGTTAACATACACCGTAAAAGGCTACGCCGAGTTGGCAACACTGAGCCCCAAATGATGATTCGAGCCCCAAATGAGGGCTTCGAACTCTCTAATTGCCTCTACTGTGCACATATTATACATTTGTTAAAAACCATATGAAGAGATTACTTAGGTTCCCTAGAATCTGAGCGTGATTCACTGTGTCATGGTCGTGGTAGAGATACCTTACGCCGTCGGGGACGGAGTGTCCCGATGGAGTTTATCAGTGGATTGGTGTGGGTTCGAACCTTGGCCCATATGCGCTGTTTGGCGATTTGGAGCGTCTCCTCTATCATTGGATATTGCAGATCATCATGAATCTGGGTGATATGGGTGTCCATGGGGTAGGACCCAATCATGCGTAGCGCTCTGTTCTGCACAATCTGGATCTTTTTGTGATGGGTCTGTGCCATCTGGGTCCATACCGGACTGGCATAGAGTAGAATAGGGCGAACCAACGAAGTGAACACATGGAGGCGTGTGGCAAAAGGAAGGGTTTGCTCGCGTAGCAATGGAGATAGGTAGCCAAGACGCATGCGTGCGCGCTTGCAGGCCGCATCTGTGTGAGGTCCAAATTTCAGTCGTCGGTCCAGGATGACAAAAGTCATGCTACTTAGTAATGATACTTTTCTGTTCATCTTGTTTTAAACAACTTGAGAATGTTACGATGTTTACTTGGTTTTCTTGCACTGCGTTTTTAAAAACCAAATTTCTTTAAGAAGACTCGAGGGAATTGATTTATAACTTATTTTACAGTCCCAATGCAGTTTCTTAGCGCAGAAATTCCGAAGCTTTCAGGAAATTGCAGACATTTGGTGCGCAGTCCCATCTGGTGTGCGAAATTACATAATTTTCTTCCCATCCATATTTCGTCCTATACGTCACGAATTTAGGAAAATAAAGTGGTAGAAAAGCTAAGTAAAAACAACCAAACAAAAATATCAAAATTGAGGGTTATTTCGCCGTATGAGGACCAAAGGAATGTAACTCCGAAAATTCTGTTTTGAGTTTTGTTAATATCTCCATTGAAGATCTAGCTCTATTTACAATCAGATCGACATATATCCACTCGTAATCCTTAGCAGTAAAGTGGAATCACGTATCTCCAGTTAACTGACTCTTTTTAAGAAACAGACATATTCCTTGTGTATAATCCATTATTTCTTGTCTGCTGTAAATATAATAAATTGGAGTTAGCTCCCTCTGGTTCTCACACGCCGATTTATTTCCGCAGAGCTTACTGGGAGGCAAGGATTAGTTTTTGGTCACTATAGAGTCAGTCGGGAAAATACGCCCTACTTTTTTTGGCGGTTTATAGCTTCGCTAAATGAAGGAGTGTCGCAATAAAAAGGATGCCAAATGAAAGCTACATGTTTTGTTATTGTTACCTATAAGTTTTATTACTTCAAGTCATATAGCAAAAGAACCAGACAGAAATAAACAGATGAACGTCAATTTGGGCAAATCACCCCGTGTTCAGGGGGAAAATGCCCACCCATTCGGGGTAAAATGCCCAATACAAGAAACAATTGCTATAATACTTGACATGACATATTTAAAGGAAAATAATGCACAGCATTAACTGGAAGATTATTAACGTTTGTTTAGTAAACAGAACATCATTTGTACAGGCAAGCACAACGTTTCTAAGAACATTTATTTTGAATTTACCAAAATACTGAACAGAATATACTGTTTACATTTGTGAGAAATTGCAATGCACTTTGGACACATGGACGTGAATTTGATACATATTTCATGCATCCACATACTACAACGATTACACTGGATCCAGTCACATTGTGGTCCTTTCTTATCATAGTAATGTTCATGGGCATATTGTACTTAATTTCTGTGGGCATATCACAAGCAGAAAATTGAATCACAAGGTTGGCAACTCTGATCACCATGCGGCAGTTTCACTCTGCAGATGTGTTTCCCTGACTCTTGATCTTTACACCCATATAATTCAGTTTCTTTCTCTCTTGGGAATATTATTGCACACTGTTAATACAGCAACGTCCAAAAAATTATTACCCCAAAAATTGTCTTCTTACCTCATGAAATTAACCCTGGATGGCTTCAGATTCTTCTCACAAGCTCCAAACCTGCTGCCTCGTCTCACCACGGAGGGCAAAGCTAGATAAATTAGCGTGTTGTTATGTCTTTATTCGTATACCTACGTACGTAATAATTAGACCTCGGATTTTAGGTTCTAAAACGTGTGCTTTTAGGTTCCTAAAATAGGTTCGAAGAATCCTAAAATAGGCTCTAAAAATCCTAAAATAGGTTCGAAGAATCCTAAAATAGGCTCTAAAAATCCTAAAATAGGTTCAAAGAATCCTAAAATAGGCTCTAAAAATCCTAAAATAGGTTCGAAGAATCCTAAAATAGGCTCTAAAAATCCTAAAATAGGTTCAAAGAATCCTAAAATATGTCCGAAATATATTTCTAGGTGCGTTCCTGCAACGAACGTAAAGCAAAGGTAGAAATTAATTATAAGTGAAACGTCGACAATGACACAGCTAAAAGAAATACAAGAGTTGGTTAATGTAATGTAATCTAATGACTGTAGAAGAAATATGTACGTACATGAAATTGAGATCTGCTTATAATGCACAGCATGATGAAACATGAATGCAATTTATTTTCCATTGAAACTTAACGCCTAAGCGATTGCGAAAGACATCGAGACTGGCATTACACAAAGGGCTGCCTCATAACAGTCTCAGATAACAAGCAACTTAAACAGGATCGCTACTTTCATCCACTTGCCTCTAATTTTCTAAGCCTCGTCTTCATTTTCATGTTCTTCCTTGCTGTTTCTCTCTCCGACAGAAATAAATCCAGGTTATAATTGGAAACAGGTATCCGTGCAGATATTCTCAGCCGTATTCACAGTTGTCAAAGCAGAATTCGCTCTCTCTCTCTCTTTTTTAGCCCTTTTCAATTTTTGGGGTTTTCAGCCTCCCCGACTGGCTTCAAAAGGAACATTTCGCTTTTGCGATCCACCCTTCTCTTTCCCCGTTCCCTTTAGACATTTTCCCATCCGTAAGTAACGAGGCGGATTGATGACGGGGTGTGCACCCCCCTCCCCCACTCCTTGCATCGTTTTGGCAGGCAGCTGGCTGCATTCATAAAAAATTTCCCGGTGCACTCGAATTCCTGCGAATAAGCGATGCATCGATTGTAATGCACGATAATGGTATACTCCTCTTGCATCAGTGTGTGTGTGAAAGCTGATCGTTATCTGATCGTTTTGCAAAGGCCTCTGATTACAACGTCATTATAATGATCTCTGAAAGAACTTCTTTGACATTATGTTGCCGGGTAGGTAATGCACTGGATGAAAAATTGGATTGCGAGCGGTCCACTTATGGAAATCCTGTTCGTAATAGCTCAATCAAAACTCACAGGCAGTTAGTGTATTCTTCTTCCTTCCAGTCACTCACATATACGAATGATAACCTAATTTATATTATTTCAGAATTTTTACGGTACTTAAATTTAGATGCGTAGACCTCATGTAGTTGATAAAGTTAGAAATGTACAGTAAAATGCAAAAGTGAGTTGAGAAAACTGAATTTATCATTCTATCCTTACTGGTAGTCAACCTGAAACACACGAATTAGCACATTGCATAACATGCAAGGATGGCGACGAGGAAAGTAAATTTTCCTCTTGTCACCTTTCTTTTCAACACTTAGTACTCTCGCATTGGTGGCCTAGAGCGCCGAGTAATTACAGCACCAGAAAAACTCAATATGCTGACCAAGGCAGAAATTTATTTTATTATAAAACATAAACTAAAAGTAACGTTTCAATCTTCTAGCAAGGTCTTCTTCAGACTCTGCACCAAGTACAAATGTAACAAGGTACAAAACAGGGCGATATATATACACACAAACATTACTCCTCTCCAGACTATTAGAAAGTTCTTCTAGAACATTCTAGCAGGTGCCTTTCCCTTGTCAACTGTACTTTCACCTGAAAGGCTAAACATTTTCTTCCGTCTGGAATGTGGTTGTACTCTTTATCTCACGCTCTTTTTCCTTCATTCTACTTCCTTAAAGAAAAAGAAGGCAAAATACATAGCCTAGGGAAAAAGCTGTAAAAGAATGGCTATGAGAAGGAGGATAGACTGGACATAAACAGAAGATGGAAGAAAAGTGGCAGGGGTGAAGAGGAAGTGAAAGAAAAAGTGACGTGGTTTGGAATAAGGAGTATGGGGAATACCACAGAAAAGATATGCAAAGTGCTTAGGAAAACGGGCATTAAAACTTACAGGAAGGGAGGGAGAAGCATCTTAAGAATAGTGAAGAATGCAAACAAGAAAAAGGAAAGCAGAGAAGAGGAAGAGGAAGGGATTATCTACGAAGTGAATGTAAAGAATGTCAGAATGTGTACATAGAAGAAACGAAAGGAGACTGAAAGACAGGTTGTAAACAACATTGGGATGATGTACGACTTAAGAGAGAGAGAGAAATGCGATATTTAAACACACGAGAGAAACAAGACATGACATAGAGTGGGATGAGGCTAAGCAGATAGGAAGGAAGAAGAGAAATGGGGGACTGGAGTTAAACAAAGAATGGAAGAAGGTGTTAGAAAGAGTGGAAAGGACAAGAGAGAAAGAGGAGAGAAGAAGGAAGAAGAATGCAGGAAAAAAAGCTTGAGATATAGAGTACAACCACATTCCAGATGGAAGAAAATGTTTAGTACAGTTGACAATGGAAAGCCGCCTGTTAGAATGTTCCAGAACAACTTTCTAATAGTCTGGAGGGGAGTAATTTTTGTGTATATATATCGTCCTGTTTTGTACCTTGTTACATTTGATCTTGGTGAAGTCTGGAGAAAACCTTGCTGTTGAAACGTTACGTTTAGTTTATGTTTTATAATAAAATAAATTTCTGCCTTGGTCAGCATATTGAGTTTTTCATATCATGGAAACAAGGCTTAATGTGTTATAAAGCACCAGTTCAAATCCTTGCCTGTTTGTCGGAGTTCTTTTGTAAGGTCCTGTCATTAATTTCTCTAATGATCAGTCATCATTATCATCATCGCGGTTAGCCTCAAGATGCTGTAAATCGGCGTAAAATAAGGAAAGCACATCAAAATAACTTATTATAGAATGCTGGGGGATATAAGATGAGGTTTACAATAGGCAACATTATAAACAGTGGCGGCGATTAGAGGAGGGGGGGGGGGGAAGTTGAACCACACTTTTTGCGACTTATGCCCCCGCACTATGCTAAACCTTATCTACCAGGGAAAGTAAACTGTCTCAACCCCTCCATAAGTTTTGGCACCTTGACCCATAGTTTTGGAACCCAATCGCCGCCACTGAATATAAGGTACAGGCACCAGCAATACAAATTATCCTGAAATACGTGCTTCCCTGCAATCCTTTTATGTGCGTTGCCTAACTCGGAGGGGATGTCCGATTGCGCTATTGAAAAGTCGTTATTGAAATTCACTCATCGCCGCAGATTTACGCAACACCCACAACGCATAGCAGGGGAGCGAACGCAGAAAAACTGAAGATTGCGAAGGAAGGTGAAAGATAAAAGGGGTGGTGAAATTGGGTTACGGAAGAGAGGAAGCTGGAATGGAGAAGGCTTCTCTTCCATGCCAAACCACTCGAACGACGGCGACATCAAAGGATAATGATCTGGAAAACATCACCAGAGGATGCAGATATGTAAGACGAAATATGTAATACAATATCTTCCCAAAGAATGCTAGGAAAGGGCTGTCTAAGAATTCTTTTTTGGAAGAACTTCTGAGTATTCCAGAGTTCGTTGGATATTCTTGCATCGTATGAAAGCAACTATTGGTCCTCCTGGCTTTCTAGACCCGCGATCCAGTAATTTTGCTTTTTTAAATGTCGATGCGTCAATCCCAACAATTTTACTCGTAAAGAGCTTTCTGATTGGTTTAACTTTATATGTTAATTAATATATACCATTCAAATTGAATACTAATATACAGGGTGGTTCATAAGTGTGGAGACACCCGAATAAAAGTTGAATGACATACTATTCTGCAAAACTAACATAGGGGTGGTGAAAATGTTATAGGGCATATGACGATGACGGCCGCCATCTTGAATTCAACTTCAGAATTTTAAATGGGAATGGGTTGATATGGTAGATGAAGTCAGGCCTAGAATTTCACGAGAAATACAATGGTGAATGTTTTCTCGATTTATCTTTAACCAGTAAAAAGTTATAACTGAATTCTTGTGCCAATTTGCTTCTTTACGATGTGTTAGTAAAATGCGTTAAAATTTGTTTAGCGTGTCGGTAACGCATCGAGATCAAAGTAACGTCTAGGGAGAGAAGTTCACATGCCATTGCACAAGATTTTAATCGGATATTCGCGTTATGAATGGTTGTCTCAAACAATTACAGTGTGATGCTTCAATTAAGTGAAAACTCCTTCACAGTGACAAGGCTAATGTTTATGTTCATAAGGAAGTTCATAAACATAATATATAACCTACAATGTTAGTTTTGCAGAATAGTATGTCATTCAACTTTTATTCGGGTGTCTCCACACTTTTGAACCACCCTGTATAAATCATACCTTAATCATAGAGAGTGTTCGTTCGATTATGTCTAGCCTTGTTGACAAATATAAAGATTTGTCTCCATTAAATGATAACAACTGGATCTAATGCAATCTTTTAGTTTATTCCACTTCACTACATTTGTTAATGAAAATTCCTGACCAAACTAATTTGAACGTGGTGGTCCTTCCGCCAACCTTCGAATTTGAAGGCGGTAAGTAACGCTCTCCCCTAACACCCCACCCCCCTCGTGTTTGATAATTTGATTGATTGGTTGATTTGTTGTTTTAAGTCCACTTTATGCACAGTAAGGCTAATCGGGACTGGGCCTACAGTTTAAAGTGGGATCCGAACCACTTGTGCCTCCACCGGGTATCGAACCCGGGACTCCTTGATTACAAGGCGACGACGCTACCAATTTGATAATTTGATTTTTCACTGGAAAGAATGGATTTCCTCTCTTCGCTGGTGCAGCGCGAACGAAAGACCATCTTTACAAGTGGTTGCAAACTCGGGCTGCAAATCGAAAACTTCAAGAGATTATCGCGTGGCCTGATATAATTGACGCCAGGGCCCGGTATAATTGACGCCAGGGCCCGATATAATTGACGCCAGAACCCGGTATAATTGACGCCAGGGCCCGATATAATTGACGCCAGAACCCGGTATAATTGACGCCAGGGCCCGATATAATTGACGCCAGAACCCGGTATAATTGACGCCAGGGCCCAATATAATTGACGCCAGAACCCGGTATAATTGACGCCAGGGTCCGGTATAATTGACATCAGAGCCCGGAATAGTTGACGCCAGAACCCGGTATAATTGACGCCAGGGCCTGATATAATTGACGCGAGAACCCAGTATAATTGACACCACGGCCCAATATAATTGACGCCAGAGCCCGGTATAATTGACACCAGTCCCGAATAGTTGACGCCAGAACCTTGTATAATTGACGCCAGGACATTGCGGTTGAAAAACACTGCTCTATAAACTGTTTGTTTTTCAGAATTTTTTTTTCGATAAGTTTGAATTCTGCTCCTTTAAACGTATTGATCAACTTATGTTTAATACAATGCCAGAGCAATCCTCTGAGGTATCTTTACAATAAAGGCTTAAAAATTCCATTCTTAAGGACTTTAACGTGCTTGCATATTATGGAAATAATCCCCGTGCCTCCATAAATTACGCATTGCAACTCTCGTAAGCACTACACTGCAGTTTAACTTTCACAGTCCTGAATTACAAAGTTGTGTCAACGTTTATTGTTTCGACATAAATTAACTATGTCACAGGCACCTTTATTTAGAAAGAAAATCCGTTTTCAAACAACTTAGACTTTCGTTCTTCAAAGTTCATCAAAAACCTCACCGATGACGTCACACTTGTAACTAGATGGACCAACCTCGTTCACTGCTTTTATTTATGCGTATTGGTTTCATGTGGAAACTGCCGTGCTTTGTGTTAATTGCACGATGCTAATTGTGATTGTACAGGGTGTCTACTAGTCAAGAAATTATGTTTGTGGTCAAGAATTTTTGCTGTTTTTTTTTACAGTAAAGTGAGTTTTCATTGCTATATACCTGTACTGGGATTTGATAAAATTGAATATTTGGAAATTAAAAATTGTATTCAGTTCTGGTTAAGATTTGTTGACATTATTTCTTAAGCATTACATTTTTGTATTTGTTAACTTTTGTGAAAATATGAAATAATGTAATGGGGCCATTCTCTATCTAGGATGAAATCTGAAGCATTAATTTTTACATGCATTAATGATTAAAGCAAGTCTAAAATTCTTGTTAAACTAGAGCTTCGGTTTTTATCTTAACTGGCTTTGTGAATGAAAATATCTATTTCCTTAATTTGCAATTATACCTAAGGAGGGGCCGATTAAATAATGTTAAGAAAAAGGTCAAGAAAGAGGAATGAAAGGTAAAAAGAAAACTCATGAAAAAGTCAAGAATTTTGAATTTGTTATTTTGATAGACACCCTGTCGTACTTCGTTTTTTTTTTCATTTTTCCTATTTAACGTTAATTTTGTGACACTTTTGGCTAATTGCGACGATGAGGATGAGTGATGATATGATAAAATTAATTTAATGGACACTCATAAAGAACACCCGTGCCGGAATTCGTACCCAGAACCCTTGGGATCGTAGCGCCTTGTATTTTCCAAAGAAGGAACGCATACTTGTGTGTTTGTTGATTGTCATTAAACTGATAGGACATAAGTATAGTTTGGATTCACAGTCACAGTAATCCTCTGTGGGCTTGTGTTATGTGCTGCCCATATGTGTGTGCGATTATCCACTCATTTCATATGATCACAATTCATCCTCATGTTGGAAATTTACGAAAAGTAACAGAGAAGCGAAGTACAGTAACACCTCGTTAATCCGGACTAATGGGGAGGGGGATAAGTTGACCGGTTTAACGAAAGTCCGGATTAACTGAAATAACCTAAAATAACAGTAGAAAGTGCATTAAAACTCCGTTTATAGTAACAAAACACGTTTATTATGGTGTATTTAAAGGGCATAGGCCTAAATACATTATACAGACCAGTAAAATGTAAAGCAATACTGTACATACAATGCGATTGTTGATTTTTAGCCACATTTAAAACCTTGCATTCTGCTTCTTTTTTCGCCCTTTTGCCTGTACGGATTAAGCGAAGTCCGGATTATCGGGATCCGGATTAACGAGGTTTTACTGTATAATGAAACAAATTAATTAACAATGTAAACATGGTTGAGTGCCTCCTCGATGGCGTTGTGGTAGCTTCTTCGTCTTGTAATGAAACGGTCTCGGGTTTGATACCCAGTGGGGACACGCAGTGGTTCACATCCCACTTAAAACTGTAGGTCCAGTCCATTCCCAATTAGCCTTACTATGCGCAAAGTGGACTTAAAACACCAAATCAATCAATAAACATGGTTGACTGGAAGAAAACACCTATGCCCGTGGCGAAATTCGCGAAATAAACGCTATATTATTAAGATTATCGCGATTTTAGCCCCAATGCAGTTGCTCCGCCACCGTTAATGGATAACAAACCTTTTCCTGCTACCACAAAAATAGGCAATAATTAGTTTGGAGGGTTCAATGAACTAACCGATCTCTAACTTGCGCCTCCTCATTTAGCTTCTTTGCGAGTGTTTGTACTGAAAACCGCTAGATGGCAGCACCTTGCCGGCTATTCTTTTTTTTTCGAGAGAAGGACTTCAAAATACAAGCTCTCGAGTCGTCAACCAAGAAGCACACACTACTTTCGAACAAGTAGACACTCCACTTCAAGGCAGAAATACATTCGACTTCCGCCATTAAAATTCCGAAATATTAAATGAATTAAAATGAAGTTATTACACGTAAACCTTCACTTCCAAAGACTATCGTGTATGCATAATAATCTCTCATTTTATACATAGAAAATATTTGTCAAAGCAGTTTTAAGAAACGTGAGCGTAGCATATTCATATTAAGTTGTCTATAACTAAATCAAATTTCATAAAATCCAAGCCTATGATAAGATTATGAGGAAATAGGCACGATTCAATGCAAATCCTATTTATGCCTTCAGGCGGGTTGAATTACTGTGCTAATTAACTCCCCCTTCCCCCTCTATCCCCCTCTGCTTAAAATTTCCCGTCGGCTGACGTGGAACCAACTGATCCATTCTATACATCAATAATCATACGTCCGGAAACAATGGGGTTTTTGCAGGAAATAGACGCGAACGTAACCACGCTCTGGCTTATCACAGACATGCATTTTGGACCGCTTCCAAAAGAGAAATGGCCGGTTGAGATGCAATCATTCCCATCTGCTGCATTTTGCATTACGAGACACATCACTTGCAGCGCCATTGCGGATTGACAGTGGTACCATACCATGATTTATTTTTTCTCGATTTCTTTCCCGAATGTCGTGGTGTTGTGTAGGTAAATGACAGCCGTAATTAGTTATGCCCTCATAAATTCAACCAATACCGCTCGATAGCGTAGTGGTTAACGCCGATGAGTTTGAATAGAAGTGTGATAGGTTCAATTGGAGAGTTTGGAGCACGTTTCAGTGCTTCCAATCAGTATAAATTGTAGATTGATTCCAGTTTAATCTATATGTATACATAAAATTGATTTAGGTTTTGAGAAAGTTATGCAATCGTTGATACAAGTGCAAATAAATGTTTTATGAGTTTTTAGATATACCGGTTCATGACACCCACACCTGTTCCGTAAGGTTTCTTCACTGCACTGCGAGGTGGGTGCACAGGTGACAGACGAATTTGTTTTAAGCACTAAAGAACACTTCAAACACTGCAAAGAACACTTTTCTATTTCTCGGCTACAAAAACAACATTAACTTCGCTGTCACTTGTTCCTTGTAGGAAGGAAACCGTAGCTATTTTTCTCGATCCCTATTGGTCTTTTTTTTGTTGTTGTTGTTTTAGGTCCGTTGTCAGGACTTTCTTGCCCCAGCATCATTTATATTTAGCTGGAATCTCATTATTCAATTACAAAAGTAATTATAATACATTTATTTTTTCTTTACATGATTATTTACATTGACCCTCGCAACTGTGGCAGGGAGGTATGATCGACAGTGTTCCCGCGGACAAAGACAACTAACTACTACACAAAAAATACAAATAAACAATAGTATACAATGATAAACAATAATGCTGATACAATATATTACATTACAATATATTGTTTTCCTGACTTCGAGTGTTTAAAATTGTTTTGTGAATTGTGTCAGGACTGTTGATTTCAACTTTGTTATAGTGTGTTCCTCGTCGTTAAGGTCGTGGTGATGTTACCATGTTACGACGAGGTCGTATGTTTTCCAATGTTGTTGCTATGTGGATGCAATTGTATAATTCCTTTTGTCAAGAATACTAGGATGTTCTACAGATGCGTTCACGACCTGTTTTTCATTAGATTATCCTCAACATCCTCTGGATAATGTTCATTTCCCTCGTTATTCGCACATATCGGAATATTTTACTGAATGGCAAAGTTTTTATTTCATAAACACAGAGAGATCTAAAAGTGAGTAGGGGTTGGATGTGCAGTGTACCATCCACAACATAAAACAGACCTATTATTTCGGCTTCCACAAGACTGTTCAATATTTACAGCAGAATCTTACGCAATTTACCGAGTTTTAATATATATGTACAAGAATTAAATCTCCGAAAGTTCTTAATACTTACTGACTCGCAAAGTGTTTAACAGGCTCTTAAATCTTCTTACAGAAGTCTTTACAAATTATCCCCTTATATTATAAATTGTATACAATTAGTCCAAATAATACAAAAATCTGGAAAAACCATTGAGTTTACTTGGGTTAAAGCACATATTAATATTACAGGCAATTCTCATGTAGATGAATGTGCAAAGAAAGCAGCGTGTCTTCCAAATATTACGAACTTATCAATATACTATACGGATCTTCTCCCTAGAGTAAAGAAGAAAATTTTGAATGAATGGTTTGATTGGTGTCGAAATGAACTTACAACAGTTGGACATTCATACAGAACATTTGCTGAATTTGAAACACACAAACCATGGTTTCATCATGTAAGTGCTACAAGAAATATAATTGTATTAATTAATAGACTCAGATCGTGTCATTTGTGTACTAGGCAACATTTATCCAGTATTGGAATAACGAACAATAAGAAATGTGAATTCGCTGGGAAGTGCAGATACACAACATATAATACTGGAATGCTCAAAATACTGTATAATAGCGAGAGAAATATCTTGTATAAAACTTTATATACTAAAGCTCCAGTTTGCAACAAATTTGTTAAGTTTAGTTGTTAATCCAGATGTGTGGATTGGTTATAGTTTGTTATCACTTTTAAGGAAGTATAACATACAATTGTAAAGAGGATTTTTTTGTTGAGGTTGTTTTTTAATCTAATATTTATGTAATAGAGGGGGGGGGAAGATGGATATGTTAAAATATAAGGGAGTAATGAAGGTTTTAATGTAATGTAATGGACAAAAATGGCATAAGAGCTGTTAAGTCCAAAATAAGGAATGAATTGTTGATGAGATGCGTTCGAATTTTTATCCAAAGTTTGTACTGGGCATCTTGTAAGGATTCCATGATAGTTTTGAAGTCGTGCATCTGGCTAATTCTTGTTGTTTTCGGATATCATCCAATTGCTCTTATTGCTGTTTTGAGTCACCTGGATCTTTTGGTGGTATGTTCTAGCCATATGTTTCCACACCGAGCCGGCATATAATAGTATCGGTCGTATCATCATCCTGTATACGTGTAAACGTGCTTGTAATTGCAGGACCGGTGAACTTAATATCGGGTACAGATATCCGATCCGTTGTTTAACTCTGTTTGTCATCTTATTCGTGTGTTGCGCAAACGTCAATTGTATCTCAAGGGTGACTCCAAGGGATTTTACTGTGGCGTCACTGGATACCACTTGTTGAAATAGTTTGATGATGATCTTCTTAGTTGTAGATCACGGTCCAAACTCGATTGATTGGCTCTTTTTGGTTAACATGTATCGTCCATTTCCGTGCCCAGTCTTCGAAGGATCGGAAATAAGTAGATAGAAAACGGGCATTTAAAAACAAACCGGTTATAACCGGTTATACAAGTGTCATGTGCCATCGGGCACTTAACAAGTGCAATCAGGTGACCCTGTGTCGGGATGTGTCATGTGCCCATCTTGCATCTTGGAACATGCATGTTAGAACATGTTATTTCCCCAGTAGGGAACAGTGCATCTTGGGCTAAACTGGTTATAACTGGTTATACAAGTGTAACTTGTCATCGGGCACTTAAGAAGTGCAACTTAAGGCTATGCCTATATACACCTACCCCACACCCACACACACACACATCCACACCCACCCACACCCACACCCACCCACACCCACACCCACACACACCCACACCCACACACACACCCACACTCACCCACACACACGCACACACACACACCCACACATATTTACTTCCGGTTTAAGTTCAATTGGACACCAGGCCCAACTTGCATATCTAGTACTAAGACAATGCATTGTGCAGAGATATTCTAGAATTGCTCTGTGACTCTCTCATTTCTTACATCATAAACATATGATTTTTCTCCTATGAGAATAACACTACATATTGTGTCATCAGGTAATGCCTCCAAATATCTGCATTGTTTACGAGTATCTTGTAGAGAAAATAAGATTTGTAGGTATTTTTATTGAGAAGTACTTTCTTCTGTGTGTACATCCCATTTCTCTGCTGAGCGTACATGCAATCAATACCGCAGCGCCATGCCCCGGGGCTCGCAGGAACTAATTAGAGTTGCGAGCAGAACTTCCCTTTTCTCCAGCCACGTGGAGTTGAGTATTGATCCAATTTTTTCGAGAATAACACTACATTTGATAAGCAACAACAACAGGGCCATCTATGTGCAAATGTCTGAACTCGGTGAACACTTGGGAACAAGTTTCATTACTACATCATTTCCAACTATCTTTGTTAGTAATAGGGATTGGTAGTAAGTGTTAGACAAAGTACTTTGGAGCTGAATATGCCTTTCTTAAGACGTCGTATATTGCTAAAATATCTTTAATTTACATATTTCTCGTACCGCCGTATCTTGTTCTATTAGGCCTCTTCAAGAAAATTGCCAATTAGTGAAAATTAATTGAGCACAACAGCAAAAGAGGCCTAATAGGGCAAGCATACAATGATATGGGGATATGCGAATTGCTGGTTTCTTCGATTCAGATAAATGGATCGAATTGAAACTGGGATATTTTGCATTTTTTTATACAAAATCTGATATTTGCTACATCCAGCTTGTTTGTTGTAATCTATTCATATTTAGAGTCAAGCCTATATCTGTCCAAGTTGTTATACATAGCATTAGGTCAGTGCCTTCTGGGACATGCATGTCTGTGCAGGTATTTGTGCTAGGTCCCCGCCCGAGCAGTTCTATTCCCGCCAAAGTGGTTCCTAAATACAAAATCTCAAGAACTAATTGACATAGAGCTATGGAGTTTTTTTTGTCTGCCTGGTACTCAAGTGCTCTATCATTGTAGATTATAGTCGAGAGCCCCAACTCAATTTTCTTCTCTGATTCTTGTTGTTCTATAGCTGGTCTAGGAGGTTTTTTAAGTGCTAAAGGTGTGTGAATATAAAGCTCTGTTCTTAAATATTGTATATTAATAATTTATTACCTGAAATTATACAATTTGAAAAAGAAACCTATAAAAATAAACATATACCCCAGTATAAACTCTATTTCATGATATTTGTTGTTTTTTCTATAATTTTTATTAACATAAAATTATAACAATTTTAGTTAAGTGTGAGTTATTCCAACAAATTTTTCTAATTGTATATAAATAAACAATAGGTAAAAAAAAATGAGTAACAAAATAATTAGATCAAACCAAAAACAAGAAATCTTGTATAGAAATGAATATACTACAACAGACATAGATGATGATCTCTCAGATATTCCAAATTTTCTGGCTAAACTGAAGCAAAAAATTATAGATGCAATTCAAAGCATGCTTTTGAAATGTTCCCTCAAAATATACTTCACTCTATCCTCACTGTATATAAATCCTCGTGGTGAACAAGAACAATATTCTCATTGTACCCGTGTGTCAATTTTACACCGTGATGATATCACTTGTTTGAATGATATTTATGATAAAATGTGTGAAACACTTAAACTAAAACAACAAGAATTTGAAGGCAGAGGTTCAGGATGGCGATTGTGTAATACTGATCATAAACTTGAAATTAAATTAGCTCGATATACTCCCCTTGGTGGTGGGTCTAGTTATATTGAGCTGCCCAAAAAGATTAGAAACAAACATGCTGTGTTAAATATTCAAAATGAAGATGATATGTGTTTTCTTTGGTGTATTATAGCACATTTTTATCCAGCACCAAATAATAAACATCGTGTCTCTCACTATATGAAATATTTTGATGAGTTTGAACAAATAATGTTTGGTATCCAATATCCAGTAGGTATTTCAGCTATCCAGCAATTTGAAAAACAATATGAACAGCACCACAATCAACCATTAGCTGTGTTTGTTTATGGCTATGATGAAAAATTCCACATTAATGTACTTAGACACCATCCACCAGCTAATGATGCACATATTATTAGATTGCTGTATGTTTCTGAGGGAAATCAAAAGCATTATTGTTTGATACAGGATCTCCCAAAATTAGTGAGAAACCAAATAACATTACATCATAATAGAATTACCATATGTGATTGTTGCCTATCAATATTTCATGGCACAAGTATGAAAACAAGAGAAGAACAATTAAAAGAACATATTGAAAAATGTTACCTCTACCCCTGTGTGACTTATAAGTTTCCACTCAAAACTATAAAATTCAAAAATTTTAAATCACTAGTGCAGCATCCATTTGTGATCTATGCTGATTTTGAGACAATACAGAAACCAATGGCAGTATGCCTCCCAGATTCAAATTCATCATACACAACACATATTGCTAAACATGTCGCTTGTGGTTTTGCTCTGAAATTGGTAAACACATATCACACAAACAGTCCACCCCCTTATATTTATCGAGGTGAAAATGCAGCCCAAAAATTTATCCAAACTCTTCGAGAGTGGGTGGAAACACTTGCTCCGATTTTACATAACACAGAACAGATGAATGATCTTACACCAGAGCAACAAGACCAACATAATAATGCAACACAGTGTGCATACTGTAACAATAAGTTTGATTCACATTGCCCAAAAATTCAACATCACAATCACTATAGTGGGGATTTCATTGCCAGTATTTGCAGTCCATGTAACTTGAAAATACAGAGATACAAATTTATTCCAGTATTTATTCACAATTTGCAAAATTTTGATGCACACTTGTTTATCTCAGAATTGGGATATGATGCAGAGGATATTAATATTATACCACGCAGTAAAGACAAATATATCACCATAGAGAAAACTATTAGATTAAAAAATGGAAAAATTGTTTCTCTCAGGTTTCTTGATTCATACCAATTTCTATCTAGTAGCTTGGCAACTCTGGTGAAACAATTAACCGATAGTGAATTTGTTCACACGAAGAAATATTTTGGTGATGATAACATGAAATTGCTGAGAAGAAAGGGTGTCTACCCTTATCAATACATGGATAATTTTGATAAATTTAATGAGACACAGTTACCACCACGAGAACAATTTTATAATCATCTTGAAGATGAGGAGTGTAGTGAGGAAGATTATCAATATGCCCAGAAAATTTGGAATACACTAGATTGTAGAACAATGGGAGATTATCATGACAAATATTTGATTCTGGATACCCTCCTATTATCTGATGTGTTCGAGGCTTTTAGAAGTAGGTGTTTCCACATATATCAACTAGATCCTGTATATTATTACACAACACCTGGTCTATCCTGGCAGGCTATGTTTAAGTATACAGGAGTTGAAATTGGTCTTGTTGACAATATTGAGCAGTTCATGTTTATTGAGTCTGGTAAACGTGGTGGTATAGTACAGTGTCCTTTGAGGTATGCAAAAGCCAACAATAAATATCTAGCTGATTACAATCCTGGCAAATCTTCTACATACATACTATACATTGACATGAACAATTTATATGGTTATGTCATGACCCAATCACTCCCAATTGGGAACTATCAATGGATGACCAATGCAGAACTTGAAAACCAGGATTTTCTAAATTGGGGTGAAGATCATCCAGTGGGTTGTCTATTAGAAGTTGATTTAGAATATCCATCTGATCTTCATGATGAACACCATGGATTTGCTATGGCTCCAGTTTCTCAGAAGATTCCGGGTACAGGGGAAACAAAATTGGTGTTATCTTTTGAAAACAAATATAATTATGTGCTTCATTATCGACTGTTACAATATTATGTCAAGCATGGTTTGAAACTCACCAAAATCCACAAGGGATTGAAATTTGAGCAACAAAAATGGTTAGCCCCTTATATTCAAGAAAATACAAATCGTCGCATACAGACAAATTCCAAGGTTGAGAAAAATTTGTATAAATTAATAAACAACTCTATTTATGGGAAATGTCTAGAGGATAAAAGAAATAGGGTGAGATGCTCTTTGGTGTCTGATCCTAAAAAAATCCAGAAGCTTATTAATGACCCCACATACAAGAGCTTTAACAGCATCACTGATGATCTAACTCTTATTGAGAGGAACCCTGTCAGTGTAATATGTGATGCACCAATAGCTGTGGGTGTTGCAGTTCTAGAATTAGCTAAATTGGAGATGTATAAGTTCCATTATGATGTTATGAGGCCCAAAAATAATATTCAGATAGCCTACATGGATACTGATGCTTTTGTATATGTAATAAAAATAGATGATTTATACAGTGATCTGTTTTCTATGAGAGAACATTTTGATTTTAGTAACTATCCAAAAGATCATCCACTGTACAGTGTTGAAAATCAGATGATCCCAGGAAAAATGAAAGATGAGGTGGAAGGGTCCATAATATCAGAATTTGCTGGCCTCAGGCCAAAAATGTACTGCCTAAAGATAGATGGCAAAAATGAAATAAAAAAGGCCAAGGGTGTGAGTCTAAGCTGTACTGCTAAACTCACAATAGAAGATTTCAAACAGTGCCTATTGAAAAATGAAACCTTATTAATGTCAGCTCATCATCTTACTAGTAGATTGGATGGTGTCCATACCACTATAAAAAACAAAATAGCACTCAATGGCAATGATAATAAATTGCAAATATTAGATTGCAATGTTCATACAAGAGAGTATGGACACTATAATACAAGCAAATCTTGCAACAAATGTTCATCATAGATAGATGTAACTTAAAAATTGTTATATCTCCATCCCTAATTGAGCTAGGAGGATGGTTGATAACTTGTTAAACATATAGAAATTAAAATTGTTCTATTATTCTTTCATTCTTCACATCATATATGTATGACTTCTCTACAATTAAAATTGCACTGCATGTAGTGTTCTCTGGTAGTGCATCATGAAATTCACATACTATTTTAATATTAGTTCTATCATTTATAACTACTAATTTTCTTTTTGAAGCATTTATTAGAAACATTGGCCTATGAGCTATGAATTCATCTGGATCATAATACATATTCATATTTCCTTCAGTAACTCTCTTAAAAGCAGAGTATCCTTCATACAATTTTAAATAATCTCGATTTGCTATGTTCAAATTGTAATTTTCACGGGGGAACACTTCATTTCTACCATTCTTTAAATATATGTTTTTAATTTTACAGTCATCAAACTGGCTGCTGTCTTTTTCTTGATTGTCATCTCTTGCTGTTTGGAACAGTACAGCTACGAACTCTGGCATGTCATATCTTAAAGATTGAAACTGTGTTGTAATATCATATTCAAAAAACTTGCCTTCTACAGCTTTAGATATGCACTGGTAAGTATAAAAAACTAAAGGAATTTTTGGATTCTTCAAGATGTTGGATTTATACTTGAGAGAATAATTTGCTTCATATTCAACAATTGGCATTCTTAGTTCCATGGACTGTATAACACATTTTACAGCCTCTGGCAAGCTAGCATCATTTGCTGTACCATCTGCATTTAAAGTTTTGTACCTCATGATGGCATTGTTATCATTGGGTGCTCTACGAAATATGATGCTAAGACCTCCTTTCCACATGATCTCTTTGTAATCACTAAAGAATCCAAATAGCAATCTCATAGGGAACAACACTGTGTGAGATTTTGTTAGAATTTTTGTACCTGCTTCGAATCCAGCAGCTTTGTAGTAAGCACTTTCTGCTTTAGATAGTTTCAAAGTTCCTATTGTAGTGGATGTAATACCAGGGTAATCAATTCTGTCTATGACTGTGCCATGCTTTTTGACTTCAACTTGTGAGAACAAGAAGGGTACAAAGTTATTTATAAGTTTCACATTAGCAGTAGGAGGAAATTCTTCACCAGTGCTCTTCTTAACAATATCAAATTTTATATACAAATCTGATCTGTGTGGATGAATAAACCCATCCCCTGCTGTGATTTCAAACTCGATCTCTTTGTTGGGTTCATTGAGGTTTGCAAAGGTCCTCCTGTTTGGAGGGAAGGACTGTAATTCATAACTTTCAATATTTTCCATTTTGGGTATTTATTTATATATTTATTTATTAAATATTTATTTCAATTACTGCAGTGGTATTGGCACCAGCAAAATCAACTATCTCATTCTTCTCATTTGTGATTGTTATCTCTATGTAATTAACTTTGTCATGTGAAACTGGAAAATAGATTGGTGGGATGGGGGAATAGAAAATTGGCTCCATGAATTCAGAATTTGGTTTGAATGTAGCTATGATACCTGTTTCCTTGTGTCTACCAACTGAATTTTCTTCAGCTTTGATAATCATCCCTTTAGCAATGTTGCAGTGAATGTTCAATGTCTCTATAGCCAAGAATTTTGGTATGAATTTACCTATGTGTCTAATACCTGGTTCTAGATTGGTGTTGTTGGGAAATCCTAAAATCTCACCCATGCTAGACAGGTCTACCGTTTCTTGAGCAGACACAATCTCCACTCTGTGTGTTACAGAATTCTGAGATAGGAGTACACTGTTGCCAAGTTCTGATTGTAAAGTAGATAAATTATACTGTCCAGGGGGAATAACAATTTTCTCATTGCCCACAACTATAGAATTATTATAATTTGTTACATTTGGAATAAGATACATGCTGTAGAAAGCTCTGAGAGCTATGGATTTTGGATATATGATATCATCATGGAGATGTAGTTTCAAGATCGATGTCTCACTAGAAAGATGAAAAATTCCCATGCTTAATGTACCACACAGCTTTTTGAAAATCTTCTAATTTGATGTTATGTATTTTATTCAAAATTCTGAGCATGGTAACACAAACATGACCACATATAATTTGATTGAAATTTTGTATACGCTCATCATTGTAATAAATGTTTACATGTTTTAAATAATTAATTAATTCTGTAGGGGGCACCCCACCAAAGGAGTCAAATATGTAAGCATTGTTATTCTGTTTATAATAGCATATCCAGTGTGTACCAATATTTTTGGACATATCCAAGTTAACAACACCACATTCTCGAGCCCCCCAAGAGGGGGGAGAACTGTTTTTAGGGAGAGCGTCACTCATGAAAACACCTCTGAAATACTTAATTTTAAATATTTTAACTAAAGATTCAATATCTTGGTTGGTGAGTGCTTCTTCTTTTTTTTTAATTTTCTGAGAGCTTGGTATTTCATACCACTGAGTACCCTAGACTTTACACCACTACCCCCTCGTATGGGGCTCTCCATAGCTAGATTATGTCTTTTCTGTTCTTCTAGTTCTGCTTTATTCTTTTTTGAATCTATTACAGTTTTGGCAATAGCAGCGCTCCCGCCAGCCAAGCTCCCGATAGCCCCTAGAGCAGCTAAGATGGCAGGGATGCTAAATATGAACCCACCACTATGTGATTTTTTTCTTTTATTTTGCAACCTTTTTAATTGTGATGTGCTAAGTAATAATTTCATTCCATTCCCTTTAGCTATACATTGTCTCTTCTTCTCTTGTTGTTTTTTAGTTAAAATTGGATTAATTTTTAAATTTTTAAGATTATGATATGGAATCTGGTAGACAATACCTTTAGGTTTCATGTTGTTTATTATTATTATTATTTAAGGGTATTTATATATATTTATATTACAAACCCCACCCTAACTTTTGTTTTGTATTCATAGCAATTGTTGTACCCAATGCAGTTATTTTTTCACCCAACGAAGCATCTCTGCTGGTTAATCTTCCAAATGCTGCTTCTTCTAATTTTTGATCAGCCACATGTCGAGTATCAAGATCTGCATGTCTATTGTAAGCAATGTCATGTTCCTTGCAGGCTGCATCGAGAGGATTAACTCCCTTGTCTCCCCTCTTCAATCGCTTGTCAAGTTTGGTACCTGGACCACAGTACTGATAGCCAGGAACATGTACCTCAAATGGCAGTTTATTAATAATATCATTAACTAAGCCTTTACCCTCTGCCATGTTCCAGAATTTAGGTGGTAGAGTATTGATAATTTTAATCAAGTATCCTATGCCTTTAGGATCATTTGCAATAAAAGTAGCTAGCTTGTTACTAATCATATCTACAATACCCATCTTCTCATTGTAAAAATTGTTGTTTCCAGCATTCTCTTCCCCTGCTATCACCAACAGCCTGTCTATAAGTTTTCTTACATCATTAATCCACACAAACTCTTTAGCTAAAGTGTTATATTGCTTGATACCACTTCCAGTCTTGAGTTGGTTCCAGATGGGCTTGATAAGGTTCTTGTACTTGTCTCCACTACTTGATTTAACTCTGTTCTGACTAGCATCGTTGTTTTGATACAAGGCATCAGATAGTATAAGAATATCTGAATAACTTTGATAGTCTTCTTCAGTAAAATGTTTTGGTTGCTTCTTGGTTAAGAGCTCCCATAGACCAGGGGTACCAGGGTACCTTGACCAACTGTTTTCATCACCCAAATTGACTTTTATGTTGTCCCCCTCGAATGTCACTCTAGACTTCCCTATTTTCCAAACTGCTCCTTCATTAGGTTTCATAGTAGGGTACAGTCCAAAGACCTCATCTTTCTCAAACTTGCCTGTACTCAAATAATCCCTTGCCAAGGGTCCCAACTCAATTTTCTTCTCTGATTCTTGTTGTATAGCTGGTCTAGGAGGTTCTTTAAGTGCTAAAGGTGTGTGAATGCTAGATAAGGGGGTAGGAGGGAAGTCTGCATAGTTTTTAGCAGTGAGAGGCACCAAATCATTGATGAGATCTTTATTTTGCTCTGTGATGCTTTTAATTTCCTTACCAAGACCACTGATAGCATCTATAATAGGCTGATCTTGATGCTTGCGCTGCTCATAAAAGCCTCTGTTCTCATCCTTCCACCCCTTGAAGCGTTTAGCAAGATACTCATGTAATTTTAAATTATCTTCAATTTTATGTTTTGACATATTTATATTTTTGATTGATGGTTATTTATAATGTTTCGACGTTCAAAAAGTCGTTGATTTTATTTCTAAATTTCCCATTGCTAGGTTTTCTTGTCATGTCGATCGTAGCAAATCCAAAATCATCGGTGTTCCAGCATGAAGAGCAGAATTTTGAAAATTGATTATAATTTAAATCTCCCCCAACATAGTCATCGTAAACATGTTTCAGATTAGTATGATCTTGGCGAAATAAACAAATTAAATTTGTATTATCTCTTAATAACTGCTTGGGAATCTTGGAGTAAGTTTGAGCTAAGTAAAAGCAATCTATTTCCCTATGTCTACCCTGTGTAAAGAAATTTCTTATCTCATTCTGATTTTCTAGAATCACATCATCAAAAACAACAACAGAATTCTTCAAACAGTGATCGAGAGGTTTTACTTTTGAATCAAATGTAGATATGTTAAGTCCCTCATACACCTTCATGAGTTGCTGGTATTTTGGTTGTTCTAAACTTCTTGAAAATACATACAAGTGTCTATTTTTCCAGTGTAACCAGTTAGGGGCCAGCAAAAAATTATCTACAAGCAAGGTAGTCTTCCCACAACCTGAAGGCCCTACTATGAGGCATCTTATGTGATCAGGCAGCAACTCACCATTTCTCTTAGTAGTTTTTGCTATATCTGGCAATCGCTGTACAACATTCCATGTTGGTATCAAAGAATAACTTTGTCTGCATCTATCCAACTTTTCTCTGCTAATCCAAGCCATTTAACATAAAGTTTATTATTCTTTTTAAGTAATACTTTTTCAATTAGATATGTGTCTGGATATTTTGTTTTACTGAGCTCCTCTTCATAAAATCTCCCTTTTAGTATTTTATTGTTACTATCTTTTATCATATAGGTATTTCTATTCCCTGGCAAAACTTGAACTATAGTGAATATCTCTGTAGACCAATTCTTAGTAAATTTCTTCTCGAATAAATGTTTAAATTTACTAATTCTTACTTGTTCTCCTATTCTGAATTTTGGTTTCTTAATTGTATGTTTATATTTATTACAGTAAACAGTAGAAATCAATCTTGCCTCATCAGCTTTAGTTACCTCAGCTGGTTTCATGTGAATAGTACTGTGTACTGAGTTATTATAATTATGAACTAAGCTAGGTAAAATATCTATCCACTTGTAATTACCCTGTAGAGTAAATTGCCTCCACATTAGATGTTTTAATGTTCTATTGAACCTTTCCACTATACTTGCTTTGAGATCACTATATGTAGAATAATGTTTAATATTATACTGTTCCATTAACTTGCTAAATGTAGAATTATAAAATTCTTTTCCTCTATCTGTCTGTAGATATTTTGGTGTCCTGCCTTTGCTAAGTATCAATTTAAAAGCTTCAACAACACAAGCACCTGTTTTGGATTTTAGGGGAATTGCCCATGCATACTTACTAAATGTATCAATAACTGTAAGCATGTACTTGTAATTATGATTTATCTTATGTAAATTTTTCAAAGTTCCAGTTGACATTTCTATCAGATCTGCTTGAAACAGATCATCTATACCCTTTGTCACCACACTCAATCGCTTGTAGTTGCGACGAGCTGGCTTATGTAATTCATAAACTATATCTTGTCTTGACATCTAATGGTATAAGAGAATATGACATAAAATGGATTATCCTCTGGGTATAATTGTTTCACTTCAAATAATAATTGATCACCTGCTTCTACATTAAAAACAGATAATTGTTCATCCTCATGTACTTTATATCTTTTTGCAGATTCATCCCAGTATGCAACAGGTATCTGAAGTGCTCTATGAACACCATCTTTTCTTTGTATGGTGAACTGTGGTACTTCAAAATGCTTACCACTCTTCAAGTAACCAAATTTGAGAAATTTAATATTACCATCGAGGAAAAATTCATGAGACTGATTGTATGGGTACAATTTGTAAACATTGCCTGCATTGACATATGTCCAGCGACCTCTAGTATTTGGAATACTCTGTAGTCTAACAATATCAACAGTAAAAAATTTTTTTAATTCTTGTTCCTCCAACCTGCTTAATATTTGTTCCAGGTGTTCCTCTATGGTTTGTACTACTTCACTGTAGCTAGGTTTGATTCTCACATCAACATACAATCGTTTGAACTCTTCCTTGAGGTTGTGGAGTTGTGTGGTGAAATTAGATAATGCTGATTCTTGAGTAGATTCCAGAGTAGCAAGCTGTAGCTTGATGTTTGATATAATCTCTTGTAAACTCTCTACAAGTTTCAATTTGGTACTCTGGCTTGCAAGATCGTGCACTTGATTTTTGATTTCCGCAAATAATGCATGAAGTTCATTGATTATCTGGTTGGTAGGTAAAGTATTAATAGTATTTTGAATTACACCAATCTCTTCCTGTATGTTTTTGATGTCCTCTGACTTGAGAATTCTATTCACTGCTCTTTTTACAGATCTTAACTCTTGGGAAGTGGGCAAATTAGCTACAGTGTTTTGAAGTGTGGTCAAGGCTTCTTTCACAATATTTAACTCGCTGGCATCTGCAACACTGCTCAAGGCATCCTGAAGGTGCTTTAAGTCATCTTGGGTTGGTGTAGATTGCTGTAATATTTGCAATTTGTTCTGAATGTTATCTATGAGATGGTGAAAATGCGATAATTCAGTTTCGGTATTCAGATTTTCCAATTTCGTGATTTGTTCTTGAATAATGTTTAAAGTTTCGGTTATACTTGGCAACTTGAATTCTAGAGTTTCTTGTACATTTGTTAATTCATTTCTCATAGTAGTCAAAGTATCCTCAATGTGAGCTATGGTACCCTGTATCTTACCAAAATCTTCATAAGTTTCTAACTGTAGCTTGATATTGGCAACGCTGCGTGCGATAGCATTTAATTCTGAAGATGAAGGAAGATTATCGATAAAATTTTCTAATGTTTGTAGTTTAGCTTGAACTTCTGCTATAGCTGTATGCAACTGATCTGTTTGGAGTTCAGTTTTAATATTTTCCAGTGAAGGGGTCTCAAAAGATTGAAACTGCTCTTGTAATTCTGCAATACTGGCATTGAGCTGTTCATATTCCCCCTGAGTTTTGATATTTTGAATAATAGAAAGCAGTTCTGTGCGAAGAGTATTCGCTTGATTGTTTAATTCTTGTTTTAATTGCTCTGTAGCAGTTGTTTGTATTTGTCTAAATTTCTCAAGTTCAATTTTCAATTTGCCTACACTCTCCCCCAAGCTTTGAAGGTTGTCTATGGATGCTAAATTTGTATATTTTTCAAGTAGGGATTTGAGTTCACTATCAATTTTCACTATGGGGTTAATCAATTGAGTTTGGAGATTAGTAATCTCTGTTTGTATATTTAAACTTAGTGAATTCTGTAAGATTAACAAGTCAGCTTTAAGCTTTTTTAATCTTTCATCTAGTCTGGCAATGTCACTTGAATTATCTGGTATTTCTTGTCTTCTTCTGTTTCCAAATATATCCATTATGTATATTAATTTTCGAATATGTGTTATTTAATTTTATTTTTTGTTCACGGTATTTTTATATATTCATGAGAGAATAAATTAATTTAATTTCCATGAAGAAGGGGATTAGCTTATCATACTCGCCAATAATTTCTGCATAGAGATAATCATCTTTCTCTACATCGTATGTGCTGTCGGGGTTCATATTATTGTGTTTAATTCTATACAGATTTCTACCTATATGTATATTTACCCCCGTAGGGGGCCCCCCTTCCCCCGTGCTAGAAGAAACAGATATTTGAATTTTACCTGTGACAGGAATTCTGTAAGATGCAAGATTATTATTGAACACAAGCAATTGTTTCCCTGTATCCTCATCAACCTGATACCAGATACTATTCAGATGGATGATAATTATTCCTTTTAATTGGCGATGAATTTCTTTAATTACATCCATGTTTACAGCTGTTTTCTCTACAGGTTGAATATGTTTCTTAAATCCAAACAGGTTCATTGGCATTATTTTTCATTGGGTTATTTATTATCATGAAATAAGTATCAGAACTTTATGCCCAAGATGCAAAAATGGGTGTGGGTGAACTTGGACCAAGATGCAAGAAAAATCATGCGACACACCCTTGACACAGAGTCGCGTGATTGCACTTGATGTTAAGTGCCGGATAGGGGCAAGTTACACTGTATAACCGGAAGTGGACCGGAAGTGGACCGGAAGTAGACCGGAAGTGGACCGGAAGTGGACCGGAAGTGGACCGGAAGTGGACCGGAAGTGGACCGGAAGTGAGTGTAAGTGGCCTCTTGCAGAGGGGTAGGCATAGCCTTAAGTTGCACTTCTTAAGTGCCCGATGACAAGTTACACTTGTATAACCAGTTAAAACCAGTTTAGCCCAAGATGCACTGTTCCCTACTGGGGAAATAACATGTTCTAACATGCATGTTCCAAGATGCAAGATGGGCACATGACACATCCCGACACAGGGTCACCTGATTGCACTTGTTAAGTGCCCGATGGCACATGACACTTGTATAACCGGTTATAACCGGTTTGTTTTTAAATGCCCGTTTTCTATCTACTGAAATATTTTTGAGGATTTTCGATACTTGGGAGTCGTCTTGCCCAGCTGAATATTGCCGCGCCATCAGCGTCGGTGGCGATCATTCCGTTGCGGAATATCAGCTGTATAGATTGCGTACAATAACGACGAAATGACCGGTCCCTGTGGAACTACTGCTCGTACTGGTGGTCTAAGTCCGGAGCGACGGTCGTTGAATGAAAGAACAAATGATCTTTCGAAAATAAAGAGTGGCAATGATCTTACAATACCTTATCAAAAACTAGGTTGGCGATTCTTACGTGCACCAAACTATAGAATCTAATTGTGAGACCCAGCATATCGTATTAGTCCACTAACAGGGTTCATAATTTCAGGTTCTTGATCATGCCGTGGTTTTAGCGCAATCATAATTTATTCATGCGCGTACACTTAATTGTTGCTCCATCTTATTGATCTTCTAAAATTTCTCACTTTTCTTTAGAACCTCTAGTGCTGCCATCTATATGTGTCTTCTTAAGCTAGCTTATACGCTTGTGACTCGTGATATATCTCCCTGGAAACCTTAACGAATACCCTTCATACAGTAACTCAAAAGCGTATTTGAGCGGCGTTGAACGACTTCTAATATCACAAAAGACAAAGTAACAAAGAACCTTCCTGTGGTCAGCCCTTTCACAAACACTGCCAGGGATCTCAGTACGCCTATTTCTAATAAAGCAGGAAAGAAACCTGAAAGGATACCCGAAGGAATGGATTCGTTCCTCTTTTTCCTAGAGGACGTCTTCGCATGACCGGTTTTTCTTTGAGCGCATGAGAGCCTTGTGGAATCGACTTCTACCTTTTCCCCTTTACTTATCTTCTTTTCCTTCTATGTTTTCGTTCCTTGATGTGGATTACATGTATTTGTACTTTCCTTTGCTATGTACTGTTTTAAAGTTGTCTACCCCTTGAATTCTATTTTTGATCAATTTTTCTCAACAAAATCCGTTGGAATTTTTCTTTCACAATATTTTTTTTTATTTTAAAATTATTCAGCATTCTACAGGATGGTCCAAAAGTCACGATCGGATACTATTTATAGCGCAGGAACGTATTATTCACGAGTGAAATGGACGTAAAACGTTTTCGTAGGTTGAGAGAGGAATGTGTTAAAGTTCGGCCCCCCCAGTCCCTGGTTTAACTCCGGCCCTCTGGATTACTACCCTTGGATTATCCTTTCGCTCTCTCCTCCCACCTCACCCTGGGTGCTAAGCGAGCAGATTATATTGGCGCCGGAATTACGAAAATAGGGTTTCACATAACAATTTATATTTTTTAGTCCCTGGTTCGTTACTCATGTACAGCAAGTGAATAAATATTTGGTTCAAAATGGACAGTACAGTAGTTCCTGGAGTTAATTCAGCAAATCATAACATTTCTAGTAGACTTATATTGGTTTATTATACGTATTTATATATATATATATGCATATTTACATAGCGTTTCCATGTGTGCATATACATAATTAATCAATTTCCTTAATTCAACATAATTGCGCACCTATGGCTTACACCATCGGCACTTCCTTTACCGCAGAGTTAGCATAACTATCTCTGCGGGCCTACCCTCAGCTTAAATGATATTCCGTTCATTACAAATGCGTTTCCTTACGCCTTCAGATTTTCTTATGGGCATCAATTATTCAATACGGAAATATTCACATATTCAAAGCTTTTTCTAAAAAGGGACTTGGGACAGCAACAGGGGTTGGCGGACACCAAATGCTACATTATTATGTTATGTCTAGCCACCAAAAGTGGACTATACTTGAGGGGACGTTCCTCGTCGTCGAACAATGGGGAAACACTGTGTTTTTTGCTAAAGCCCATTGGCCTTTTTTATAGTCGAGGTAAACGTCCGTAGACGTGGACCGCGTAGCGTTGGAAAATTCCACTGTAACGGTATTTTGAAAGACAGCTCCCCCAACCGGGAGATAAAAAAAACAGGGGAATCTAATAAACAGTAAAGCACAATCCAATAAGCACATTCACTTACATCCAGTAATAACATAAAAGTACGCTCATGGAAACATATTACTTAGCCCTACACCTTGTAGTTGGCCATCAGTTAATTAATACAATATACAAAACCAGTAATGGTCAATCCGACCATTCAAATGTTTATCCTCTTCGCGTATATTGTGTGGTAATAATTCATTTGTTTCCCGATAGAGGTCAGTCAATTTGAATACTCTGATTAGAAGTCAAGTTTTCCAATGAATGTTCTGAATTTATACTAAGTATTGGCCGAATTCGTACGAAATTCCTTCCCAAATATCTGCTTAGAAATACCTCGGCGATACACCGGTGCACTGAGAATAATGGCCAAAATACCGAAACGTTCCAACAGTAAGTGCTGCACTGACGTTAATCTCGCAGGTATTCTTGGCTACATCAATAATGTCCAATCCAAAAAAATTTTTGCATTTGCTATCGCATTTTGTTTTTTTTATAATATTATATGTCAGCATCCGATCGTGACTTTTGGCCCACCTTGTACATAGAGAGCTAAATGCATCAAATGTACTTGATGCACTAAAGTGTTGATTTTTTTTGCCCTTGCCAAGAATCAGATTTACAGAGTCATGCATTTTTGTTTATCGTTTTGTAAGGGTAACACCAAAGTGCGTCATATGCAAGTGAATATTACTTTTTATGTCGAGCTGCACTTTAATGCATAAATTGGTGCGTTTATAATGCACTTTTCTGCATCTTTATCGATGATGCACTTAAACCGAGCTTCTGAAATTATGCGCTTTTTCTTCCAATTGATGCATTTACTATCCTGTTCTTTGTTCTTATTTTAATTATCTTTAATCATTCTGTCTAACCCTGTTTTGCATCTCTTCTGAATCAAACAAAATGTCAATTAAATCGAAACAACCGAATATAGAACAGAGCTTGTATGATCTCTTCATTTACTTGTAAAAATAGGTTTTCAAATTCCACTAAGCTCTTGCCTCTGTTACATAAATTACATAAACCACATCGTATTTCTGCTCTATGTTATTTACAATTGAGTAAATAATAACATGAATTGAATCACAAATATAAGAATTACCGCGCTTTTAAACTAAATATATTACTAGCAGGAAACAGGTACATGTATTATGGTGGAATCACTCTCCTCGCAACATCATATAAAATTTTTATCTCCCATTATTACGTTAACAGCCATTGCACCAATAGGATTATCGTATTCAATCAATCGGATTTTATGCGGATTTAAACGAATGAAACCCACAGTCGATCGCATATTTCTAATCAACAGTACGATTAAAAGGTGTTAGTAATATAATGGCAATATCCGACATTTATCCCTTTAGGTTTAAAAACCGTATTCTTTAATTTGAGGAGAAACTGCGCAAAATGATGAAATGTTTACAAGATTCATGGGAATAAAATACCAGGGTATATCAGCAATTTATTATTAAGATACTCGCAAACACACACATTTGACTTGCGAGATTTTAAAATTGGGGAGCCTGACTGGGTACATTATTTCAGGAACTCCCTTATTTTGTAATCTACGTAGTTCTCTGGATATCTGTGGGTCTTAATCTAAGTTTAAATTTCAGATTGAGCTTAGTTTATACACTTTTCGTAGATTTTATACACTTCTGCGTTTGTGCTGCCACCTGGAGTGTTTAATATGAACTTTATTTGAGAAACTTTCTAGAATCAACTCAAAGTTACACCAGATCAGTTACCGACGTAAAAGGGACATTCACAAAGGCCCAGCCTAGAATTCAAATCCAGGACTTCTGGCGGTGTAGCGCACTGTGCTAACCACTCTCACGGATGTCGGCAAAATAAAACAAATCAATAAATCTTCAACACAGTAGGAACTCCTAGGCCAGCCGCACAGAACGCGACGAGTCACAAAGCGACACGAAGCAACGCAACACGACGAATCACAAAGCCACACGACGAGTCATTTTGTTTGTTAGCTAAAACCTGATAGCAGATTTCGTCCATGTAGCGCAATAGGTCTGTCAGTTATAATTTGGGAGAAACGATGCATAGTAACAGTTTTCAGCAGAATCAATACATTAATGTATATGTAGAATTAATGTAATTTTGTGTGTTGTGAATCGAGTCATTTTATATATTACCTTAATGCATTACTTTTGTCACGTACTAACATAACATATTTTCTAAACAGTTACAAATTGCTAGTTTCTAAACAGTTACTAAATGGCGACTGAGGAAGAGGCAATTGCAGTATGTTCATATTATTTGATGAGTTTGCAAGACAATAGAACCTTTCGCAGTGGCTGGACACATCCAATAAAGGAATGTACGTGCGTGTTTAACGAACTACGCGAAGATGAGAACAAGTTATTTGATTTCACGAGGTTAAGCAGAAATCCGACAAGATCTTCTGCTTTGGCGATCTCCTGTGTCAGAATATAATCACGTTTAATTTGCAATTAAATAAAAATATCGCCGCCATGATACTGTACCTCCAGTTGGGAAATTTTAACTGAAGTTGCCTCCATTTCTGATCAATTCGTCTGTGGCTGAATTGAATGGATTCACGCATGAGCAGATTGTTTCTCGCAAGCTGCACCTTGCGATACCAAATCCCGCAGATTCGAATGTTTCGTCGGATGTGCAGCCGACCTTAAGAGCCTCATGTTAAACCTTCTCCGAGTCGGTTTGCAACAAAAACCACTCGTCGTGTCGTGTCGAATCCGGTGTTCGGCTGGCCTTAGGGCGTGGGAATATCCGATCTTGCCTTTCCGAGTATCAGTACCTTGACTTTAACAAGGGGGTTTAAGCAAGCAAGTGCACTTTATGAGTCTTGGACGAGATGATGGGTAAGCACACTTCCTCCTTCATCTACGTTACGAGAGAGAGATTACAAGAACAGGCCCGTTCGAGAACATATTTGTTTCCTATTGATTGATTTGCTTTATTTATTGGTGTTTATGCAGGGATAATCGGGACTGGACCTGCAGTTTAAAGTGGGATCCAAACCACTATGTGCCTCCACCGGATATCCAACCTGATTTGCTTTATTTTACTTCGCCTTTCGTCCCACTTTTGGCTAATTTGCGAAGATGGGGATGAGTGATGATGTGATGAAATTGATGAATGGACACTCACAAGCATCCAGCTCATGCCGGGATTCGAACCCGGGAACCCTGGCGTCGTAGCGCGATGTGCTAACCACTCTGCCACGGGGGCCGGCTGTTTCCTATCGAGATCTCACTGTACCCACAATGGGCATATTTTTTCTTACACTCAAGTGCTCATCCATTATGCTCTACAACAAATAATAAGAGCGGAATTTCATTTCTCACTGCGGTAAATGGCTTGTTTCTGCACTCGCTTCCCCCTTCACGAGTTCATTGGTCGAGCCGTTTCTAGTCACTATTTACACAGAGACTTGGTATAGTTCAAGGAACAGAGTATAGTGTAGTTCTTTGAACGTTTCTCACATTTGAGCGTGTGCACGTTGGCCTCGAGCCCACCGTCCTGGTGTCGACTCCCCCTCGCGTTACAACGGAGATCGGGTCCTTTCTCTTAGACCGATTCTCCTGTGAGCAAAGCCTAAAATCTGGAAACCTCCAGGGACCAGTTTACGTATTTAACGTAAAAGCGAGATCGGTTCCCAAGTGCCGATTCCACGTTCGGTTCTCCGGGAATCGGACTGTTTCTCCCCTCGACCGAATCTCGGGATTGGAGCGGTTAAGATTGAACCTGGCTCGCTGCGAGCTAGAGACCACAATAAAGGCCCACGCTTGGAAGGAAATGAAATCTCAGCTTTAGCTCAAGAGCTGCATTATTAAAGCCTCGGTTGGTCTCTTGTTTGCTGAGATCACCAACCACCTTCATTATGGCCCAGTAAGGGAAGCGTCGAGCAGGCACTGAAGGCACCAGGAAACTAAACGCTCTCTTAAAGCACTGGGGAGACTTTATAAGAATGAAATTCCGCGACTTAATGCAATGTAAATGAAGAAATTGAGATGATATAAGTAGAATAGGTGGCCCGGTTCGCCAACCGAAAATGGGGCTCCGTGGGGCTCGCAGTGTTGCCAACTCCTTACTCGAAAAAAATCACCAAGGTGTTTTTGGGTATAACCTAACCTCAAGCAAGGAGCTGGCAACACTGCTTGAGGCTTGTTCTGCAGTGTTGCCAACTCCTCACTCAAAAAATCACCAAGGGTTTTTTTTTTTGGTCTAATGTAACCTAAAGCAAGGAGCTGGCAACACTGCTTGAGGCTTGCCTTGCAGCGTTGCCAACATCTTACTTGAAAAAATCACCAAGGTTTTTATTCTAGTCTAACCTAACCTAAAGCAAGGAGCTGGCAATACTGCTTGAGGCTTGTCTTGCAGTATTGCCAACATCTTACTCGAAAAATCACCAAGGTTTTTATTTTGGTCTAACCTAACCTAAAGCAAGGAGCTGGCAATACTGCTTGAGGTTTGCCTTACAGTACATAAAGCAATTTGCCAACCTACTGGTATTTTTTGCCATAGTTTTTTACAAAAAAAAAGAGAGAGAGGAGAAAAAGAGAGAGAGGAGAAAAAGAGAGAGAGGGAAAAGTTAAACAACCGACAGTATTACCAATACCTACCTACAGCCCTTTTTTTCTTACTTGGCAAGGGCTACCTTGCTTAAGGCTTAGCCAATTTATATACTGGCGTAACATACATACACTAGGCAAGAAGAACCGGCAACAAATATATACTGCCGTAAAAGAGAGAGAGGGATGGATGGATGGATGGCAACACAGTATGTGTGTGCGTGTGTGTGTATAATATGTAGCATTATTAACTAGAGTGTGTTGGCAACCCACCTACAACTAAAAAAAAGATAGAGATACCAACATTGCTGTAAGATGAGGAGGGGGAGAGACCTAGAGCTGGCAACAGTGGTGAGCGAATACGCATTATTTCCAAGTTCTGGGCGCCAATGTATATCGTGATTTTTGTAAACCTCTCTCGGGGGAACGATGTGTTGTACACGTGCGCGTGCGCGCACCTGTATTGTGACCCAAACAAACAAATAACAATTATTGTTTTTTTTAGGATGCCTGGCCCCTAACCCCGCCAGGGTGCGTGGTGCCCAACCCAAAAAGGTTCTAACGGCTGCGGCTCTAGATTAGCGCACCTCTGTAGGGTTTCATGTGTTTTTTTTTTTTTTTTCCCAAACTTCCATGAAACCCTACAGAGGACCTCCGTAATGCATGCAACGTGTACTAACGACTCTAGTGTTATTTTGATGTTGTAATATTTTGGATATAGAGTTTTATTGTGAGATATAGATAAAAATAATTATGTTTATTATAATATTTTTTGATGAAGATGGAGAATGTATGTGTGTGTGTTACAAATAAAGTTGCATGCTTATTTTTTAGTGTGTTTGTATGTGTATGTGTTTTTGATGTTCGACAGCATCTGAAACGATAAAAAAAAGAATTTTATTGTTAATTTTCTCGTGTAAAAACAACAACAAATTTTTTTGTGCAAATTTTCTGATTGTCTCGTGCTATAGTGCAAAAAAGATATTGTAACTGATAACTGATGAAATTGATATTGTAACTGATCTTGAACTAGTGAAATTTTCGTATTGTGCTATTGAAACTGATTGTGCTAGTACAAAAATTTCTTATTGTGCAAGAAAAAATGTTAAAAAACTTGTTAAAACTGCTCTGTGACCCTCTCGTTCTTCACGTCGTGGACGAAGGACTTCTCTGCAATCAGGATGACGCTACACACGGTGTCCTCGGGCAAGGCTTCGTGGAACTCGCAGACAACCTTGATGTTGGTTCGATCGTTAACCACCACCTGCTTTCTCTTAGATGTGTTGATGACGAACATGGGTCTGTGGGTTTTGAATTCGCTGGGTGTGTAGTACATGTCCATGCTTCCCTCGGTCACGCGTTTGAAAGAAGTGTAAGCTTCGTAAAGTTTGAGGTAATCGTTTTTGGTCATGTCGAGGTTGTAATTCTCGCGCGGGAAGACTTCGTTGCGTCCATTCTTCAGATAAACGTTCTTGATCTTGCAGTCGTCGAACTTGCTGGAATCTTTTTCCTGGTTGTTATCGCGCCCGGTCTGAAAGAGCACTACGACGAAATCTGGCATGTCGAACTGTATGTTGTTGAACTGTGTCGTCACGTCGAATTCCATGTGACTGCCCGACGCCATCTTCTGCACGCACTGGTAACCGTGAAAGTGAATCGGTACCTGCGGACTTTTCAAGATCTCCACTTTGTACTTGAGGGCGTAGTTTGTTTCGTATTCCACGATCGGCATTCTCAACTCCATGCTCCGGATGACGCACTTGGCTGCTTCGGGTAATGTGTTGGCTATCGACGTGCCGTCGGCGTTCAAGTTGGTGTATCGCATCAGCGCGTCGTTGTCGTTGGCTGCTCTTCGAAACGTGACACGCAATCCTCCCTTCCACATGATCTCCTTGTAGTCCGAGAAGAATCCTGGCAGCAGACGCATGGGAAAGAGCACTGTGTGACTTGTCGTCGATATTTTCGTCCCTGCTTCGAATCCTCCTGCTTGATAGTATGCTGCGTCTGTTTTGGATAATTTCAATGTTCCCACTGCCGTCGACGTGATGCCTGGATAGTCTATTCTGTCTATGCGGTGTTGTGTTTCCTCACCTCCACCTGCGAGAACAGGTGAGGCACGAAGTTGTCCACAAGTATCAAATTTGCTGCTGCGGGAAACGCGTCTCCGCTTTCCTTCTTCACCACGTCGAATTGAAGGTAGAGGTCTGCTCTGTGAGGATGAACGAACCCATCCCCTACGTCCACGTCGTATTCGATCTCCCTGTTCGCTTCGTTCAAATTGGCGAACGTGCGACGGTTGGGAGGGAAAGATTGCAATTCGTAACTTTCGATTTGCTCCATTTTCACTATGCGTGTTATTTATTATACGTTGATCTCCACGATGGCAGTGGTTGTTGCACCTGCGAAATCCACCACGTCTCCTTTTTCGTTTGTCACCACCAACTCTATGTCGTCTATGCGGTTGCGGCATACTGGAAAATAGATCGGCGAAGAGGGTGTGTAGATGATCGGTTCCATGAATTCGGAACTGGGTTTGAACGTGGCTATGATTCCTGTCTGCTTGTGACTTCCCAACTCCCCGTCCGAAGATTTTGTGATCATGCCTTCCGCCACGTTGCAGTGAACGTTTAGAGTTTCTATGGCTAGAAATTTAGGAATATTGACTGCTGTGTGCTTGATGCCAGCTTCGAGTTTTGTGTTGTTCTCGAAACCTAAAAGTTCTCCTATGGTGCCCAGGTCCACGGTCTCCGTCGCAGACACGATTTCCACTCTGTGCGTGACCGAATTTTGAGAAAAGTACGTGCCTTTGGGTAATTGAGCTTGCAAAGTGGAAAGATTGTATTGGCCTGGCGTGACGACGATGTGTTCACTTCCGACGCTAATTTTGTTGTTGTGCTGCGTGACGTTAGGTATGAGGTACATGCTGTAGAATGCACGCAGAGCTACGGATTTAGGATAGACGATGTCGTCGTGCAGCGCGAGTTTCAGGATTGAAGATTCGCTCGTGAGATGGAACACACCCATCGTGTTTCAGGTTCCACAATGCTTTCTGAAAATGTTCTACCGACGGGTTATTTATTTTAGACATGTATGCGAGAACGGAAAGGCATAGGTGGCCACAGTTAACATCGGTGAAACCCTGGATGCGTTTGTCATTGTAGTAGAGGTTGGCAACACTGAGATACTTCACCAACCTGGCAGGTGGTGTGCCACCGAACGAATCGAAAACAAATGCATTGTTATCGTCAATTTTGAGGTAGCATATCCAATGTGTACCTGCATTTTTGTAACTGTCCAGGTTGACCACGCCATACTCTTTTTTCTTCACAGCAGAGGGTAGAGAATCGGACATGAAAACACCCCTGAAGTTCTTTATTCCCAACAGTTCGATCAGAGATTCAATATCGAAGTTGGACAGGGCTTTTTCTTTTTTTTATATTTTTTCAAAGCATCGAGGTTGCTTTTTTGTTTCTTGGTTATACCTTTCCCCTTCTTCTCCATAGCCAGGTTGTGACGTTTCTGTTCTTCCAATTCGGCCTTGTTCTTCTTTGAGTCGATGACGGTTTTCGCGATGGCAGCACTTCCGCCGGCCAAACTTCCAACGGCCCCCAATGCTGCCAGGATGGCTGGGATGCTGAATATGAAACCTCCAATCTTTTGCTGTTTCCGCGAACGCTGCAAGCGTCTCAATTGAGGTGTGCTGAGAAGTAATTTCATTCCGTGTCCTTTCGTCAAGCAAGAACGTTTCTTCTCGCGTTGTTTCTTGGTGAGTAACCCATCGAGGGCACCTAGATTTTTCAGATTGGAGTATGGTATCTGGTACACGACACCCTTAGGCTTCATGTTGATGCTCTATATGTTATCTTCACGGTATGTTATTTATATATATGTTCTGAGATTTTTTTTTGTTTTGTGTAATTTTTTTCGGTATGTTATTTATATATAAATGTTCTGAGATTTTTTTTTGTTCCGTGTAATTTTTTTTTCAAGGATATACTCCACGCAGAGCCGTTACACAAATTCTATTACGTGCTTTGTTTTCTTACCAAGAAGTTCCTTTGTACCCTTGTACACGATTTGAGTTTTGTTCTCGATTAAAATAGCTAGCTTCTCGTCGGATAACATGTTAGCGTATCGATCTGGTAAAAATAAACTGTATTGTGCGTTGAGCAACAGACGCGCCTTGGGACCATACTGGGTAGAAACAATTGAACCGGAAGTTATCGTGTAAGGTTTGTCTACTTCCAATTCCTGAATTTTTACATATTCGACTGATGAATTTAGCATTTGTTTTAATGCTTGGGCGTCTAGTGATTGTTTACTCATTTTTTTTATAAGATGACAAACACAACTGGAGTTTTTTTTTTTTACGTAGTGTTATTTATATACCGAAGAAATTTTTTTCACGGTTCGAGAAATTTTTTTATTTCTACACACCCCATCCAAATTTTTGTTTCGTGTTCATGGCGATGGTGGTGCCCAGTGCTGCAACTCTTTCTCCCAGCGAAGCGTCTCTGCTAACGAATCTTTCGAAAGCTGCGTGCTCTAACTTTCTGTCTGCTTCGTGACGTGCATTCAGATCGGTGCGAGTGGTGTTGTAGGCGATGTCGTGATCTTTGCATGCGGCGTCCAACGGATTCACACCCTTGCCTCCTCTCTCCAATCTTTTCTTGAGTTTGGTACCCGGTCCGCAGTACTGGTAGCCGGGTAAATGCATCTCGAAAGGTAACTTGTTGATGATGTTGTTCACGAGTCCCTTTCCTTCGGCAACGTTCCAGAATCTCGGAGGCAGCGTGTTGATAATTTTGATGAGGTAACCTATGCCCTTGTCGTCGTTCACGATGAAGTTGGAAAGTTTTGTGCTGATCATGTCCACAATTCCTACCTTCTCGTTGTAGAAATTACGATTGCCTGCATTCTCCTCTCCTGCAATAACCAACAACCTGTCTATGAGCTTGCGCACGTCGTCCACCCACACAAACTCTTTGGGCAGGGTGTTGTAGAGTTTGACGCCGCTGCCTGTTTTCACCTGGTTCCATATCGGCTTGATGAGATTCCTGTACTTCTCGCCGCTGCTGGATTTGACCCTATTCTGCGTAGCGTCGTTGTTTTGGTATAAGGCATCCGTCATGATCAAAATTTCCTTGTAACTCTGGTAATCTTCGTCGGTGTAATCCTTCGGCTGCTTTTTGGCAACGAGTTCCCACAGTCCCACCGTACCCGGATACCTGGTCCAACTATCCTTCTCGCCTAAATTAACTTTAATGTCGTTGCCTTCGAAGCTCACCTTCGATTTTCCAATCTTCCAAACCACACCGCCGCCTTCGTTGCTCTCCATGCTTGGATACAATCCGAACACTTCATCTTTGTCGAATTTCCCCGTGCTCAGGTAGTCTCGTGCCAAAGGTCCCAACTCGATCTTATCCAAAGACGACGACGTGCTACCTATGGCTCGACGTTGTGCCGGTACGTCCATCAGTTCGAACGGCGTCGAAGGAATGCTCGAAATGGGCGTGGGTACGGTGTAACTTTTAGCTGCAAGTGGTACGAGTTCGTTGATCAAATTTTTATTTTGTTCCGTGACGCCTTTAATTTCTTTACCTAGATCGCTGATGGCGTCGATCACAGGTTGATCTTGACGTTTCTTCTCTTCGTAGAATCCGCGATTCTCGGATTTCCAACCTTTGAAGCGTTTCGCGAGGTAATCGCGAAGCTTGAGATTTTCGTCTTCGATTTTTCGTTTCGTCATAACGTTATTTATACACGTCGTTTCTCACAACGTTGCAACGTTTAGAAAGTCGTTGATTTTGTTTCTGTATTTTCCGTCGTTGGGTTTTCTCGTCATGTCGATCGTCGCGAATCCGAAATCGTCACTGTTCCAACAGTGGGAGCAGCAGCGTTCCGAAAATTGATTGTAGTTCATGTCTCCGCCTACGTAGTCATCGTACGCGTGCTTGAGGTTGGTGTGATCTTGACGAAACAAACATATGAAATTAGCGTTGTCGCGTACTAACTGTTTTGGAATTTTGGAAAACGTTTGAGCTAGGAAGAAGCAATCTATTCCTTTGTGACGACCTTGCGTGAAAAAATTGCGAATTTCATTTTGATTTTCCAGGATAACATCGTCGAACACAACGACTGAATTTTTACGACAATCGTCGAGTGGTTTTATTTCCGAAGCGAACGTTGCAATGTCCAGACCATCGTACAGTTTTATCAATTGCTGGTATTTCGCTTGTTCGAGACTTTTCGAAAATACGTAGAAGTGCCTGTTCTTCCAATCTAACCAATTCGGTGCGAGGAGAAAATTGTCCACGAGCAGTGTCGTTTTCCCACACCCCGAAGGACCTACGATCAGACAGCGGATGCTGTCAGGAAGCAACTCGCCGTTCTTTTTTTTTGTTTGACTTTCCGAATCCGGTAGACGCTTCACCACGTTCCACGTACTCACAAAATCACTTCGTTCGCGTCGATCCAACTCTTTTCCGGAAGTCCCAGCCATTTGACAAACAGTTTGTCGCCTTTCCTACGCAATACTTTCTCGATGAGGTACGTGTTGGGATGTTTTGTTTTAGAGAGTTCCTCTTCGTAAAATCTTCCTTTCAAAATCTCGCCGCTACTATCTTTTATTAAATACGTGTGTCGGTTTCCGGGTAAAACTCGAACTACCGTAAAAAGTTCCGTGCTCCAATTTTTTGTGAACCCCTTCTCGAAGGTGCGTTTGAATTTGCTGATCCTCACCTGGTCTCCAATTTTGAATTTTGATTTCTTGGTAGTCGTGGGAGTGTACTTTGGACAGTAAACTGTAGAAATTAAACGCTGCTCGTCAGATTTCGTAACGTCAGCTGGCTTCATGCCTATCGTTCTGTGTACCGTATCATTATAGGTGTCGACGAGTTCCGGCAGTATGTCGACCCATTTGTAATTTCCTCGAAGCGTGAATCGTTTCCACATGTGTGTTTTCAAGGTTCGATTAAATCTTTCCACGATGCTGGCTTTGATGTGACTGAAGGTTGAATAATGTCGAATGTCATGTTTTTGAATAAACTTTTGGAATACGGCATTGTAAAATTCTTTACCGTTGTCCGTTTGCAAAAACCGAGGTCGTCTGTCGCTTTCGCGAAAAATTGTCTTGAATGCTTCCGCGACGCATGTCCCCGTTTTGGCTTTTAAAGGTAGAGCCCATGCGAATTTCGAAAACGTGTCTATGACGGTGAGGAGGTACTTGTTACCCTTGTTCAATTTATGTACATTTTTTAGATTGCCGCTACTCATCTCCACGAGGTCACTTTGCCAGAGGTCATCGATTCCCTTGGTTACCACAGCTAAACGTTCGTAGTTGCGGCGTGCAGGTTTATGCAATTCTTCGACGATGGCTTGCCTAGACATTTTTTAGAGATTACGTTTGAAGAGAAGCACCAGCGTGATGGGATTCAAAGAAGGTGGCACTTCGCTCGTGTTTTGAATGATCAGCTTATCGCCAGCACTCACGTCAAAAACGGTAAGATCTTCGTCTTCGTGTATTTCATATATGTTGCGCGTTTCGTTCCAACGTGCCAGAGGAATGTTTCCCGCTTTCTGGACACCACGATTCGATATCAAGGTCATGGTGGGAACGCTAGCTTTTCTGCCATAAGACCAGTACGAAAATTCATTTATCTGAATCGTGCCATCGAGGAGAAACTTGTAGTACGGATGATAAGGATGTAACATGTACAGTTTGTTACCTTCGACGAACGTGGAGATTCTCTGTTGATTGGGTACGCTGTTGATTTCGATGGCTTGCAGAGAATGCAGTTTAGCGAATTTAGTATCGACGCTAAGGAGGTTGCTGTGAAGCTGTCCCAGTGTATTTTGTACGGGCAACAAATGTTCGACGATGGTATCTGTTACTGTAGAAAATGACGGTTTGATTTTCACTTCCACGTTCAACTGCTTGAAGTTTTCGTTGAGTTCTTGTAATTTGGCACCGAAAGAGGCCAGCGTCGATTCCTGCGTGGATTCCAGCACTCCAACTTGATCTCTGATGTTGACGACGATACTCTGAAGGTTCTCGACTTGATTCAATTTCGAACTTTTCTCGGTAAGATCGTTCACGATGCTTCGCATCTCGGTAAACTGCGTGTGAAGGTCGGCGACGCTCTGCGAAGTGGGCAGCGTCGACACCAGCGAAGCAAGTTCGTCTCGAATCTGTTCCACGTTCGCCGTTTCCGTTTCCAGTCGTTTCAGCATACGTGATATGTTCCTTTTCAAAGCGTGCAATTCTTTTGAGGTGGGGAGATTGGCCACCCTACTCTCGAGATCGCTCAATGAACTTTTGATGTCGCTCGAATCGGATAGTGCCGTCACCGCCGATTTCAATTTTTCCAAATCTTCGCTCGAAGGTACGCTCGTCCGTAACGATTCCAAGTCACCCTGTATGTTGTCCAGTACGTGATGAAAATGAGCAAGGTTCGATTCGACGTTCAAATTTTCTAAATATTCGATCTTCTGCTGAACCGTGCTCAACGTGTCTTGTATGCTCGTCCACGCACTTGCTTCAGCGTGAATATTTTTAATTTCTTCGTTGATCAACTCCAGAGACGCCTGAAGCGTAGCGATGGTGGTTTGAATGTGTTCGAAATCTTGATAAGCCTCCAATTGAATTTTTATGTTCGCGACGCTTTTGCCGATGACCTGCAGTTCGTCTGACGATGGTAGGTTCGTCATGGTATCTTCCAAAGTTTGTAACTTGGATTTAATTTCTTCCAACGTGCCAGCAAATTCTTCTTGTAATTTGGAAACAACAACATGCAAGCGTTCTACATCAATATCCTTCACGACGGTTTGAAGTTCAGATAAATTCTTTTCGATTGCCGAAGTTCGTTCTTCGATTTCGAGTTTCAATTTTTCCAAATCTTCATTTTTCGATTGAAATTGCTGCAATTTGGCCAAATCATTTTGAAGCTTATCCACGCTCAACTGTATATTTTGAACGTTGTCGTAAGAAGGTACGTCGACATAATTTTTTATGAGCGTTTTCAGTTCGGAATCGATTTTCAGAATGGGGTCGAGACATTGCGTTTGGAGCGTAGCGATCTCCGACTCTAAACTTTTGTTTAAGGTCTCCTGCAAAGCGATCAAATCGCTCCTCAACTTTTTAATTCGGACGTCCAACATGAGAATCTCTTCTGCGTGGTCTACACGCTTAGTGTTGCCGAAAATATCGTTAGGCATTTTGGTTAACGGTTATTTATAATAGGATAGATGATTCGTAATTCTACGAAGAGAGGAATGAGTTTGTCGTAATCTCCTAGGAGTTCCACATATAAACAATCTCCTGCAGAAACATCGTACGTAATATTAGAAAGCATCTTGTCGTGCTTGATTCGAAAAATGTTCTTGCCGGTAGATATTTTGATTTCGCCAACGTTTTCCGGATTCACGGTGATTTGAAGTTTTCCATCGATCGGAATTTTGTAAAAATGTAAATTGTTGTTGAAGACGTAAAACATCTTGCCCACATCGTCATCCAATTTCGTCCAAATGCTGTTAAGGTGAACAATCAGTAGACCATTGAGTTTAGTTAACATGGAAGGTAGAAATTCATGATCTGTCGTCGCACGGTGTACAGTCTCCATGTTGGTTTGTTTTCGGAAACCAAAGAGATTCATAGGTATGCTGGTTATTTAAGAATACGGTCAAAGTTTTTTGTAATAACAGTCAGTGTTTTTTTTTTGTAATGACTAACAAAATGATTTTTTTTTTGTTTTTTTTTTGTTTTTTTTTTGTTTTGTTTTATGAATCTTCTGTTGAAGATGGGCATATGTTGCAGGTTTGGCTTTCTGCTAAGCGATAGTGCCCCCACGGCAGTGTGTGGATTCCACATTGGAGAACGCACCTCTTGTCGTCGTTGGGATCCAGGGCAATCTTCCTCACTTTGTTGGTGGTCAACACATGGTCGACGCTCTGGATGCGCTGTTCTGCTCTTAGAACCGACGACCTGGTCTTGAGGCAATCCACGAAGTCCTCGAATGTGAGATGCTCCCGAACCACCTGTCTGCCGACACCCTTGGCCTTCTTGGTAACGCTGCCCTCGGCTTTGATGGTATAGGCCTTGGCGCGAAGACCTGCAAACTCAAGAATCACGTCTCCGTCCTTCTCATCTTTGAGTTTGCCAGGCACCTTCTTGTTGCTGGCCAGGATACCGTACTGGTTCGGCTGGGGATAGCCCGAGGTGTCGAAGAGGTTAACCAAAGATGGAACTGTGGCTATATCCCCGTATGCGTCGGCTGAGCGAACGTGGTACACCAAGCTGTCCGTGTCCGTGTAGAGAAGCGAGATGTTGTGGCCGTAGTGTGGACGTAATATGTCGTAGTACGTCTCGAACATGTGGAGCTTGCTCAGATCCAGAACCGTGGCTCCAACGTAGATGGGCTTGGTGAGTTTCACCACACCTTGCTTCATGTGAATCAGAGCCAGCTGCTCGTTATAGATTGTTCGTGACTTGAACAATGGACTTGCGACAAGCTGACGACATCGCTCTTTCCTCGTCACCAATTTTATGTCCACGCGATTCCGTACATTCTCCATGGTTTTGCCAAACACTGCATTATTCATGAGCTTGAAGAAATCCTTATCAAGCTCGGACGTGGCTGCGGTACGGTGTTTGGTGTTGACTTCGATATATGGACGCAACCATGAAGAATGCTCGAACTTGAGGATGCGGTGAACTGCGTGGACTGTGACCCCTTGCTGCATCAACCACCGGAGATTCTGGTAGTGAAGGACGTAATTCTTCTTGGGTTCGAAATCCATGACGAGCTTCGTCTGGTTGGAATCGGGTGGACACTTGAACTCGGGTGCAGGGGGAAGATCGCAGAACGAATCCTGCAGCATCTCAGAGAACTCAAGGTCCACCTCGGCGAAGAACCCATGTTCCGAATCGTCGAAACCTTCAACGTCGAAGTTGGAAGGGTCAGCCCACTCGAACCCTCTAAAAGGGAGTGGTTGCATCATGGAGTGCCCATACAAGTTATTCACGTCCGTGTGCATGATGTAGCTCGACGGTTGGGTGGAGTCGTAGCCAGTAGCCATGTGATGGTTGTTGGCGCGCGCGTGCCGTTGCGACACCTGGACCATTCCACCCCGCACGGCACGTTCCACAAACAGCATCATGTCCACGTCCGAAAGAAGCTCCAGCTTGATTTTCGTCACCAGAAACATGGCTGACCACGCCAGTCCGGGGAGACTATAGAAGTAGGCGGGATCCAGGTGGTAGATGTTCATTGCGGTCGCCCGGAACGTCTGGAACACGTCGGCGAGGAGCGTCACATCAAGTCTGAAGTAGGCGTCGTGGTAGTCTCCGAGAGTTCGACAACCTAGCTCGCGCCACATGGACTGGGCGTGATGATATTCTTCGTCGGTGATGTTCGAGCCTCGTAGCTGACTGTAGAACTTCGCCTGGGGAGGTAGCGACGTCTCCGCAAACTTGGTAGAGTCGGTGACGTATTCGTAGGGGTAGACCCCCTTACGCCTGAAGAGACCGGCGTCCAAGTTTGGAAAATTTGCAGAGGTAATAAGCATTTGTTCGTTGCTCAGCTTCCCTGCAAGAGCATCGAGGCTGGCCGGGAGGAACCTCAGGGAGTCGAGGAAGCGAAGCTCGACGGTAGAGTCTGCTCCCGGGATTCGAACCCATTTGCTCACACTGATGTAACGCTCCTCGTTCTTGGCGAGAACGTTGATTTGCATGTTGTCGTACCCAAGATGCTTGATCAGGTGGTGAAAGTCGTACCCCGAGCCGTTGTGAAAAAACACAGGGATGAAGCGTGGGTCCCGGGCCATACGGTTGCAATCGTTGCACCAAGGGCCAACGTACCTACCGTTAAAGTGATCGTGGTGACGGACTTTATGATTGTTGGCGGTGTACTCCTTGACGCAGACAGGGCAAGCGATGGCCTCGTCGTGTCTGCGTTGATCGTCGGGGGACAGTGGGAGCATAGGCTTGGGGGTCAACAATACCTTCCCTATCTCGATGGTCTCGACAACCATCCTCTCGAGGAAGTGTTTGGCTGCGTCGGGACCGCGGTACACATAGGGCTCGGGGGCGATGTGCTGGTCCCGACGCACCACAACGTATGCGAAACTGGATGCCTCGTGGAGTTGGTAAGGGGTGGTGGAAGAAACTGCGGGATCGGGATCGCAAGTGGACAGGGGTTTGAGGAAGGCCTCGAAATCCGCGATGATGATAGCAGGGTGCTCCACCATGGCACCGTGCATGTGGAAACGCTCCACGGTGCCAGGTTCGGGCAAGTCTGCCACCCCCGGTTCGTTGGCATTGCAGTAGAGCTTGTGGTTAGCGAGCTTCTCGGCAGCGATGTTGGGACCTCTGATGCGTTGATAATCCTGCTGTTCTCGATTACGAAATATAGACAAGCACCTGCGACACACCTTGATGTGGTGACTATCACTGCTCCGTTGGCTCGAAACAAGTCTAGAGAGGGAGCGAATAAGGGTGTAGTGGTGATGGGTCTCGTCCTTGATGAGTAGGAGATGGATTTCTCGAGCATCATTGTCGTCTACGTCACTCACCCGGATAGGGTACACCACATTTTCGTCAGTGAGGCCATAAACATTGATGGCCAACCGCGGGTTGTGTGTGCGGGCCTCAAACTTGCGAATGTCCGAGACCTCCACCGGGTAGTCGATCCCAGCCATCTCATCTTCTAGCTCTGGCTCGTAGGGTAGGTAGTGGTTAACTCGGTGTGGTTGTTTTTTCCAGTGAACAGGGTGCAACGCTGCAAGCACCGACCAAATGAAGCACTTGGCGTCACTGTTCTGAATGTTCAGGACGGCCATCTTTGTCGCAATGGCAGGTGGTAAGGGAACGTAGCTGGACGCGGAGAGAGGCACAAACTTGGAAAGTTTGACGCGCAGTTCGTGAGGCTTGCCACACAGCGAACCCCCCGAGCCCTTAGCTTCATGTTCTTCTTGCTTTGCCAGCAGCTCCTCGACAAACTTGTTGTAGATGTCCTTGAGGTTGTCGACATCCGCCAGATGCAGCGTCTTCGCCTTGGTGTTGTGGCAGAAGCTGTAAATTTCACCAGACGGCTTCTTGTACCAGCAACATAGCGATGCGTAGAATTTAGTGGAGTGCGTTGCAAGCGCATCTTGAAACTATGAAAATATTCTTGTTTATATATATTCTATTATTTTGGCTGATATAATAGCAAATACATATATATAGCTATTTTGAAATTCTAAAACTTTCAGGTATACTTATTTTTACATGCAAACCTACATCATAAAAAAATTACACAGTCGTATTTTTTTTCCATACACACATTTTTTTTATTTTCAGAAAACAAAATTATTTTCGATCTTTATTTTTTTAAAAAATTTATTTGTGTTTATAGTATTCGTCGGGCAATAGCAGATAAAACAAGAATAGGTTTTCTACGACCCATAGTTTACGAGTTACAAAACAACTTAGAAATTACATCTTGAAATATAAATTTAAAATAACTCGAAAACAGTAAGCACTAATCATTATGTTTCCAATAGGTTGTAGAGTACATTCAATTTTTTTATCAAATATCATTAAAATTTTCGAAATAGGGTAAAAACTAAGCCAGCAAATCAAGTTTCTCAAAAAAATAAAAAAATTGTCTATATTTTCGAAACTTGAGGGAGTGGAATCGATTTTATTTGCTAGTCGAATAGTTTTCGTCAAATCCTATCCAACAAACCTAAAATCATCATCCTAGGTCAATTAGGAGTCGAGAAAATCAATGTCTTGGAAAACATCTTAAGACAAATGTCTTAAGAAAATTTTCTTGACAGACCGGAAGTAACATCTTGACAGACCGGAAGTCGACTTTCTTAAAGATTAAGATATTTGTCTTAAGATGTTTTCCAAGACATTGATTTTCTCGACTCCTATGGGGCTTAGAACTATGTAACTTTGGTCTATGTATATACTAGTACTTGCCCGACCCTGTGGCCGAGTGGTTAGCACATCGCGCTGTAACGCCAAGGGTTCCGGGTTCAAATCCCGGTCGGGTATAGTTGTTTGTGAATGTCGATTTTCATCAATTTCATCACTCATCCCCATCTTCGCAAATTAGCCAAGAGGCACAAAACGCGAAGTTAAAATAAACTAAATCAATCAATCAATCAATTATTAAGTTTCGTGTTGCAATCATGAAATTAAATTTTAATTAACTTTTTTTTCTATCCATCTCTCAAATCTATATAGCCTGTTCATATTTGGCATGTCGACCATTTTGTTTACGTAGCAAAAAAATCCCAAGCCCATTTTTTTGTGAATGTTCGTTGTAGCTATAAGTATATTTGGATATAATTGCCAGATTTTATTTAACTTTAGGTTTAAAAATCAATAAGCGTGCATAAAAAAAAACTAAATATTTTAAATAAATAAGATTCGAATAACTATGTACTTTCCACTAGCCTTTGCGATAGCGCAGCGGTAGCATTGTAATCAAAAGTTCGATACCTGCACAAGTGGTTCTTGAAACTGTAGGTCCAGTCCCAATTAGCCTTACTGTGCATAAAGTAGACTTAAAACATCAAATCAATCAGTACTTCCACTAGCCTCTGCGATGGCACAACAATAGCCTTGTAATCAAGGGTTCGATACCTGTACAAGTGGTTCTTGAAACTGTAGGTCCAGTCCCAATTAGCCTTACTGTGCATAAAATAGACTTAAAACATCAAATCAATCAGTACTTCCACTAGCCTCTGTGATAGCACAGCAATAGTCTTGTAATCAAAAATTCGATACCTGTACAAGTGGTTCTTGAAACTGTAGGTCCAGTCCCAATTAACCTTACTGTGCATAAAATAAACTTAAAACATAAAATCAATCAGTACTTCCACTAGCCTCTGCGATGGTACAGCAATAGTCTTGTAATCAAGGGTTCGATACCCGGTAGAGGTACAAGTGGTTTTTGAAACTGTAGGTCCAGTTTCGATTAGCCTTACTGTACATAAAATAAACTTAAAAACAACAAAATCCAATCCAAAGTATCAACAAATTCAAAAATAGAGTTTCCCCTGTACACTTGTATAATTTTAAACTCCAAGTTCGATACCCGGCAGAGGTGGTTCGGATCCCGCTGTAGGCCCAGTTTCGATTAGCCTTACTATACATAAAATAGACTTAAAACAACAAAATCTAATCGAGAGTATCAACAAATTCAAAAAAAAAAAATTTCCCCTGTACACTTGTATAATTGTAAACTCCAAGTTCGATACCCAGTGGAAGTGGTTCGGATCCCACTGTAGACCCAGTTTCAATTAGCCTTACTATGCATAAAATAGACTTAAAGAAACAAATCCAACCCAGTGTACACGCGTCAATACTATCCACTATAAGTAAACTAACATGATCATAATCATTGCCCCCCTCTCCCTCCGATTGTTACCTCGCTTTTATGTTATTTGCGATGAAGAATAGTTTTTTTCAAGCACATGTTATATATATGCTCATATTTTTTTGTTTAGCGTAATTTCATTGTTTAATCAAAACAACACTTTCTGTTCACTAACGCCGCTCGCAATTATTATTAACACACACACATGCAAAAAAAATAACAAAAAAAACAAACAAAACTTACCTACAAAAAGCTGCTAGCAATTTAACACACACAAAACAGTAGTATAATTGCGTAAATTTTAGTTTTATAGCTGGTCAAGCAACTTGTGTGCGTATAACTTATGCTGATATGGTACTCACCTGACAGACCAAACTAATTCGGTTTCTATTACACTTGATATTACACTTGGTATAGCGTACACTTTTATGCGACTACCCAGTAGCAATACTCGACTGCAACTGGTGTGCGCGGGGTTTCTAATAAAAACTTATACCTGTCGGTAGCTAAAATTCCAAGGTTGGTTCGAGTTACGTGTACATGGCCTTTGACGATAAATAATAACAAAAAAAAACAACACACCCATCCATCATGATTTGGATCGCTGCCTTTGGAATTTTCTGCATTGCAGTCGTCATAATATGGGTCACCTTGGCATACTATAAAAAATCCAGCAAGAAGAATAGCGAAAAAGCAGACAAAAGCCCTGGCGTGTATCACATCCCCGATTCGCCGGATGTTGATCAATACCCGAGTGTACCTGGCGTGCCCGGCAGCGGAATCAACGCAATACCAACGAGGTCACCCGTACAAAAACCAACCGGAACTGTGCCAGGAGGACACTCGGGTGGGAACAATAGCGGAGGAGACAATCAGACGCCATCGCCTCATGTTCCCACGCTAACTCCTCCAGTTACCAGCAGCACTCTGCTAAATAACCAAAATACTACAACAACAATTAACCCACCCACTATTGCCGGCACCACCACTACCATACAAAAAAAAACACGTGAAACCCTACAGAGGTGCGGTAATCTACAGCCGCAGCCGTTAGAAAACCTTTTACTTTTTTTTGGTTGGGCACCACGCACCCTGGCGAGGTTGTAGGGGCCAGGCATCCTAAAAAAAACAACAATTATTTATTTGTTTGTTTGCCTCACAATACGGAAAATAATAAGAGGCACCAGCGCGCGCGCGTGTGCATAGCACATGGTTTCCGCGAGAGAGGTTTACAAAGGTCGCGATATACCAGCTCTAGGTCTCTCTCGTCATCTTACAGCAATGTTGGTATCTCTATCTTTTTTTTTTAGTTGTAGGTGGGTTGCCAACACACTCCAGTTAATAATGCTACATATTATACACACACACGCACACACATACTGTGTTGCCATCTATTCATCCATCTCTTTCTCTTTTACGGCTGTGTGTGTTTGTTGCCGGTTCTTCTTGCCCAGTGTGTGTATGTTACACCTCAAGCAAGATAGCCCTTGCCAAGTAAAAAAAAGGGTGTGTAGGTAGGTGTTGGTAATACTGTCGGTTGTTTAACTCTTCCCTCTCTCTCTTTTTCTCCTCTCTCTTTTTTTTTGTAAAAAAGCTATGGCAAAAGTACCAGTAGGTTGGCAAATTGCTTTATGCACTGTAAGGCAGACCTCAAGCAGTATTGCCAGCTCCTTGCTTTAGGTTAGGTTAGACCAAAATAAAAACCTTGGTGATTTTTCGAGTAAAATGTTGGCAATACTGCAGAATAAGTCTTAAGCAGTATTGCCAGCTCCTTGTTTTAGGTTAGGTTAGACCCAAAAACAAAAACCTTGGTGATTTTTTTCAAGTAAGATGTTGGCAACGCTGCAAGGCAAGCCTCAAGCAGTGTTGCCAGCTCCTTGCTTTAGGTTACATTAGACCCAAAAAAAAACCCTTGGTGATTTTTTTGAGTGAGGAGTTGGCAACACTGCAGAACAAGCCTCAAGCAGTGTTGCCAGCTCCTTGCTTGAGGTTAGGTTATACCCAAAAACACCTTGGTGATTTTTTTCGAGTAAGGAGTTGGCAACACTGCGAGCCCCACGAAGCCCCATTTTCGGTTGGCGAACCGGGCCACCTATTCTACTGATATACTCTGTTCCAGAATGTTGTGTTGCAAGGCTGTATAGAAGGGGAGGAAGCGAGTTGGGAGTATAGTCCACACGTTAACGTTGAAGAACTGAAGAATGCCGCCGCCACGAAGATGGGTGGGGATAAATAGCGGACGAGTTGCTTTAGTCCAATCACACTTAACCTTCTCCCAATGGGCGCAGCTGTCATTCTCCTCGTCTACTCCACGTGGAGTCTTAGTCATATGACTGCGGAGAAGCTGTTGCCGTAATTTGCAACTTCAATGTGGAGACTGTGGGAAGGTGCTTGTGCGCGGAGGGACAATGTGGTGTAGAGTAGATGTATGGCAATACTGTGCCTTCAATGTGAATGTTGCAGCTGGTGGGCGCGCTCCGTTGACTTCAAAGCCAGCCGGTCGTTAACGTAGCTAGCGCGTCGAGGTTGCACGCTACCGCAAATGGCTAGTAGCTGCAACCACGCTTTCCCCTCCATTCAATTAATTCACTCTCTTCTCCTCTCACGCTTTCATTGGTTGGGCCTTCTCAAGCCACGACTTGCGCAGAAACTCGTTTTCGTTCGCTCGCTCCAAAGCTTCCCGGGACAGAATATACAAGTGCACTTCTCTGTGGGTTTGTGAAATAGCTTCTGTTTCGTCTCTGTATGTGCCGAGTGTCCTTCTACGCTTTGTCCAGGAAATGTCTGGAGTAAGCTCCAGGTTCTATTATGCCCCCTTCCCCACGAGAATATCGTGAAATTGAACACGCGCATCGGAATCCAACAGTTGTCCTGTATTATTGTATGAATTTGCACACTCGTGGCCGTGGCAATAGCCACGTGTCAGCCAGGTATTCTGTAGGAGTATCTGCTCTTGTAACATAACTCTTATAGTCGACACGCTAGCTACGTTAACGACCGGCTGGCTTTGAAATAAACGGAGCGCGCCCATTAGCTGCAACAATCACATTCAAGCCAAAGTGTTGCCACACATCTACTCTCCACATCTACTCTACGCCACCTTGTCCCTCCGCGCACAAGCATCTTCCCACGGTCTTCACATTGAAGTTGCAAAGTACGGCAACAGCGTATCTATCCGCAGTCATGTGACTGAGACTCCACGTGGAGTAGACGAGCAGAATGACAGCTGCGCCCATTGGCTCAAGGCTGAGTGTGATTGGACGAAAACAACTCGCCCGCTGTTTATCCCCTCCCACGTTGGTGGCGGCAACTCTCTTCAGATCTTGGATGTTAATCAAGTAAACGCGTCATCTATACCTCTTCGCTTTATAGAAGTAGTGTACGTCATGAAACAAACTGCGAGGTGCCGGTAGTTTATAAGTTTTTAACCTTGTGAAGATGCTCTCTTTTTAGTGTTCACTCCGATATTATTGGGGTCTGACTTGCTTGTTAAATATTTCTACTGTTATTCTTGTATACACGGGGGTAAACTATGGTAATGAATTTTTCTGGGTGATAGTCGTCTCCTCCTAACGAACTATAAGGTGTCGGGAATGTGAAAAGATTGAGGACATAAATACGCGGCAGAGTGGAGGGTCCAGCACTTGCAACAAATGACTATGGAAGACGACCGTGCCCAATGAGAAGCCGACTTAGTATTATCCCTCCTCTGCAGGAGAAACGGCGTGAGCAATGACATGCACCAATGATGGGCTTGATAGTATGAAGTTTGTTACCCGCTACCATATCCTTCCAGAAGAAAGGACAACACATTTTGAAGGTTCCTGGCTAATGGAAGGCCGATAGCACTTGACTGTCTCCATGAGCAAACTTTTGCAGCAGCTGCTGCTTCATTGCATTTAAAGCTCACACTGACAATCAAGGACGCTAACTGTAGAATATTTCACTGCACTATAGTGTGTCCGGGAGAGAATGCTTCCAGACTTTGGAACACACTCAAAGAATCTGAATAAATGAAGACTCTCTGTAAATTGTGAACGTCAGCAAAGTGCAGATCCTTTAGTATTGCATAGCGTTTTCCCATTTAGATGAAACGAGCAGGGTGTAAACGTACCTGTTACTGTGCGAGTTGACAACAAGCACAGCCCACTGATTCAACCGATATGGACACATCCGTATAGAAACCAGTAAAGTTTGAGTATTATGATCGAAACTCTAAATAACCAAAGATATCCCTGCCTTTGTGACAGCAGTTAGAGACAGGTTAATGAGAGATGCAGGTAATTCCCAAGTGGGGAGAGACTGAAAAAGTGGAGGAACGGCAGGAAGATTCCTATCTACACCAAGAACTGAGGACCTCGTGTGCACGAATAGAATAGTGTTACCATCGCGTGTATCGAACCCTTGTCACCCGTGTGACAGTCAGACACCATACGGGCTGGACGACTGTGGCCAGGGGAACTCCTGGTAACACTATTGCGTTTTACAGCTCTTCAATCGTAAAGTGTGCCCTTACACCATAACACTTAAAATGTTCATAAAAAATTAATATACTTCAAATTTGAAAAGTTCTCTCTGAAACATTCTGTATGTAAGCAGTCTTGATTATATAGATAGAAGTGCATTCTCTTTGTCGCAAATTGTGGATCTTTTGGAGTTGTAACCACGGGCTGGAGTTCGCAAACAATATTTCTCCCGTTGGGTTCCTTCAGCCCAAATACACTCTCTTCTTCACTTGGACCAGATTACATGTCCTCTGGAGAATTTTGTTTTGGGAAAAAAAAGAATATCACAGCTTTCCGCCATCGTTCCTCTATCCCTCCCTCCAACGTCCCTCTCTTTCTGACAGTAAATGCTGGGCTAATTAGATTGGCAAAAGCCGTAATGAGTTGACATTGCGAGAGATTCTAAAGATCCCAGAAGGAAAGGGGAGAGACCGTACTGAAAATCAGTGGTGCCAACTTTAGAATTCAACTTCCCTTTTTTTCTGAATAGTATTGATTTTTAGTGGAGTAAATTGCGAAACTGGAAATCAACCATCTGTGTCCTATCGAGCTCTCAGAATGTAGCACAGCTTCAAAGATAAAATTTAATGGACAGTGCAAGAAATTACAAATTGAGTGATAAATTTTGTTTATTTGACTTAGCTTTAATACCACTTTTAGCTAATTGCGAAGATGAGGATGAGTGATCATTTTATAAAACTGGCGAAAGGACACTAAAAAAGAACACCGATGCTCAGGCCGGTGTTCGAACCCGGAGCCCCATCGTAGCGTGTTGTGGTAATCATTCCGACAGTGAGGTCGGCAAAATATTGATGTAAAAAAATATCATCTGCGTACGGGTCTTGTTGATTTTACTATTCTTTTTCACAAAAAGATAAAAATACCGAATGAGAAATTATTGAAATGCACATAATTGGCCGAATCGTTAATAATCAGATCGGGTTAGTATATTGGTGTTTCGATCAGTCATATAATACGGAGAAAACCCATTGAACAAAACAAAAATGTTGCCCCGATCGCTTGTTCTGGAAAATGCATGTTGCTTTAATATTCATTCAGTCAAAACTAATACAGAGATCAACTCCTTATCAGCAAGATTTACATACATTATGACTGAAATAGTATACTATGTGCTATATATAAACATTAAGCGCATACAAGGATAAATCATGGGGCAACACAGAGAATTATCCTGTCTGTGTCCATTCCACAGGACCTTGTTGTGTTAAACAAATGCAGTATCCAGGCTGGTTTACGTGAATCAGAGGTTAGCATTAGAGTGCTTTCGGAATAAGTCACCACTTAAACCCCACATAATTGAGCTGAGCTCAATATCACTCTGCTGATGTGGCACGATATAAAGGCAACTAGTTTAAGTATGAGATATTAATGCCCTCATCAATCATTCTAAAAGAAAGGTAATAGTCATTGCCTTCTTATGAAGGAACCTAATATACATTACCATTGAAATCCAATACGTATTTTTTGTTACGTTGGGTCTTTTGGGTAAGCGATCCATAGCCCTTTCACCCTGCCGCCTGCCTTTATGACATGACGTATGCAGGATAAATTGATCCCTTGTAGTCCGTTTCCATTGCTGTGTCAACCTAGATGGAGCACGCAATAGCTGCCTCCCATTTCATGCGGTTTCCGCTATTCTGCCGAACGGCTGATGATCGGCCACTCCCCGTTATTTGATTAATTGAGCCCATGTTGGGCGCCAACTCTCACCGCCATTCCAATGACGGATCATGTTTCACCCGGAATCGTGTTCGGCGGAATGGAGTTCCGAAGCGAGTCGAATTCACGGACCAGATTCGTGCGCCCGAATTTAGCACCTCCAATTATGTGACTTATTAGCTTGCAAGGTCATGTGGCACCTGACGTGTGGGTGCCGTGCAGCACGTACGTGTACCGGCACAGTGGCGACAAAGCGTTCATTTGTCATTGTACGGTGTGCAAACTATTGGACAGCAAATCTGGGAGGAATTATGATTGCGTGTTCCAGAATGACTATAATTTATTTCTTCATTTTCTGAAACGTACAAATACAGTACAGCACCACGAAGATACATGAGCCAGTCTTGTTTCCAAATTTTTTAAATAATTCACATGATTTGTTGTTGAATTTTGTTCCTTAGCGTATTTTTTCTGTCTCTTTTGGCTAATTGCGGCGATGAAGATGAGCAATAATATAATGAAACTGATGAAAGGAGACCCATTCCCGTGGCGTCGTAACGCGCTGTGTTCACCACTGGATCACGGAATAACTGATATGAAGCAGTAGATCCTTAGAGACTTGTTCAGACAACGAATGAAACTTTAGAAAATTAGAATAAATACGCGGGAGTCTCCATCCTTTAGTATTACTTCAGAATGTAATTTTTACAGGCACAACAATAGCATATCAAACATGTTAGTTAACTTTAGTAATATCTTCCTTGAGATGAGAATGAGACTAGATTTAGAATTCTAAAACTAAACTCTTAAATGCTGTTAGAGTCAGATTATTTTCATAAAAACTCCAGCTGACCGCCCGAGTCCAGTCTGTGAGCCTACCAACAGTCCAGAGCGCGTGCAACAGGGATAGCGATAGGTGTTGGGTAGAGATGACGCCAGCGGCTCGTTTGTTGATTGGCTGCTCCGGGACTTATGACTCGCTCCAAAGCTGCCAATGCAAAACAGCCAGAGATGTTACGAAAGTAATCTGACTTGTTGATAACTCTTCGAACACTTACAACTATTCTTTGCATATTTCGTATGTTATTAACTCAACGAACGAAGGAAGGTTTAATAGTTTTTGCTACGTTAAAGTGCTTTAACTAAATAACTAACTCTCTGCCACTTCTAAACACAAGGATTTATTGCCACCGCAACATAGGCTTCCATCTGTTCCTATCTTGGGCACTCCTGATCATCCGTGCCAATTTCCCTATGGTCTAACGTTATATTGTCATCCCATCTTTTTCTTGCGATTCCTACAGATCTCTTACCACTAGGTTTCCCAATAAGAACCTTGTTAACTTTTCTATTCAACCCTATGTTAGTTACATGCCCTGCCCACCGAACTCTTCTTCATGTAATTACTGTAATAATATCAGGAAATGAATATAGATTGCGCTGTTTAGTGTTATGCGACCTTCTATAATCTCTTATTTTTTCGTTTAAGATTTTGTTTTCGGAAACTATTAACTATTAATTTATGTTTTTGTTTTAATACAAGCGACCACGTTTAACACACACAATTTACAGCCTCAGCTTCTATCTTAGGTGAGGATATTTTAGTTCTCACAGATAGAATAGTTGTAGTTTTTGTTTAGTAGTGAATGAATGTATTGGTTTTAACAATTGAATATGGAAAATTCTAACATTTTATTTTCTTTATTTTTTTATTTATTTATTTATTTAAAAAGTGTTTAAAACTGCCGAGAACCGTTCTAGCCTTAATACAGCAATATTACAGTTATTTAGACGGGCCTGTCCCCAATTTTTTTTAGTTAAGGGGTTTATCCTCGTATTACGTGACGGAAAAAATAGCCTAAGTGCTCATAAGTTAAAATCAATCCATCAAGTTATGAGTCTTGGGCATCTGGACTCCGCCAGTATAACCCTATGTGCAGCCTGTGTTGTGTCCTGTCCATATCTGTCTTTGATCGTTTTCTCATTAAAATCATCGCCATTGATCCTAATCTCCGCGATTAGCCAAAATAAGCAGAAAAGCGAAGTAAAGTAATGCAAATGAAATCAAGCTTTTGTTTTGGTTTTGTTATTTAGCGTCGCTTTACTGTCACTTTTGCTAATCGCGACGATGAGAAAGGTATGATGAAGGAACACTAGCAAAGAACAACCACGCCCAAGCCGGGATTCGAACCCTTAACTCTTGGTATCGCAGCGTGCTGTGCTAACAACTTCCCCGTGGAGGTCGGCAATGGTCTAGTCGGTAGGGCGTCTGACTGTCACGAGGAAGACCCAGGATCGATCCCTGCGGTGGGTGATCTAATGTTGGGATTGTTTCGGCCTTGTTCCCGCATAAAGCGGCTAAAGGGGTTTACGCAGCCTTAATTAAATTATTACCTCGAGTCCGTGGTGCTGATTACATCACATCCAAAATGACAGAGATCGAAGAATGTGTTGTGCCCTACCTTGCATCACCCTTTTATGCCTCGTTGCCTGCTGCAAAGTGCGCAGGAACTACACCTTTACCTAGATAGTATATCTACACATCACATAAGTGTACTAACAGCTGAGTTATACCATTTAATTGTAGTGAAACAATTGAATTAAAACTAATTAAATTGATTTTGCAATTTTGAAGACAGCATGAGATCCTAACAAAAACCTAAAGCAACTTCTATATGTGCAAAATATAAAACAAAGATCACTGTGTACTTAGTACCTAGAACTCAATCTCAGAAATTCTACACTCCATCTTTGACGAGGACTCTGAACAGTTGATTCGCTATTGAAGGTTCCAATTTCAAGAACTGCTGTGGGCATAGACGTTTCTAAATAATTGTCCATTTCCATAAATTATTATTCGTCTTCATTATCACAAATATATTAAAAGGAGACAGAAAATTCACATAATAAAAACACAGAGAAATTTTATCATTTTGATGAGCATATATGCATATATGGGTATGGGCAGTTTTCAGTCTCACAAATCCCGAAATGTGTTATTAAAAATTCAATAGCTTCCTAGCCAATTCGTATAAACATCAGTTCACACCAGGGTTGTTAAATGTACAAGAATTTCAAATAAATTCAAGTCCGGTCCAGGAGACAAAGAAAATCAGCAAGCGTAAAGTGTTCTGGACCATATAGAACCTTTTTATCTGTAAAGTATTTCAATTTGGTCCAGAAACCTTTTTTCTCGATGAATTTAAATACGGTCTAGGAACACTTTTTTTTTCTGAATGAATTTAAATACGGTTCAGGAACCCTTTTTTTCCGGGTGAATTTAAATACGGTCCGGGAAGCTTTTTTCTGAACCAATTTACATTCGGTCCAAGAATCTTTATTCCAGGATCAATTTAAATACGGTCCAGGAACCTTTTTTTCCGAATCAGTTTAAATAGGGTCCAAATTCCGTATTGAAATGAAACAATACGGAACTTGGATCAAATTCGGACCTCACGATAAACAATTATCCACTTGTGAGCATGAAAGATTAATCTAGGTGCTGGCTGGCTCGAGAATGTAAGGTACAAGACAGAAATGGGCGAAACGCAAACGCTGCAGTCACGTTACCACTCTCCACATAGCCCCATTCTCTCGCGCGCGTTCCTTCGCTTGGTTGTAGAAACTCTCCCGTTCCCTGTAGTAACATCTGCGGGTAACACATCGACGGCTCCTATTGGCTGCGGTTCCTGTATCAGATGCCGGAGCAACACTTAACGTGTTTGTTTGAACTCAATGTGACACCATATAGTCCATTGCGTTATGTACAGTAACTCTTCGACAAGGAAGTTTTTGAATCTGGCCCAGGAGAGTACAACAGCGTTTTGATTTATTCCCTGCGCTACGTTTTCTACAACTGCAGTGTGACATTCTAATGTAAAACGTACTCGCGGACATTTTTAGAGGACAACTTTTAATCTGTTAACCCTGCTCCAGGAATTGTAAATAAATTCAATCCCGGACTGGGAGAGAAAATCAGCAAACATAAATGATTTCTAGACAGTGTATAACCTGTTCATATTTAAATCATTTCAATTCGGTCCAGAAACCTTTTTCCGGATCAATTTAATTACGGTCCAGGAACCTTTTCTCAATGTAACAATACGCAACTTGGACCGAATTTAAATTGTGCGAGAGATAAAAAGGTTCCGGTCCTGCAGCGGAACCCAACGGAACCCATTAGTATTTGGTTTCCTTTAACAACCCTGGTTCACACTTCTCTCTACCGCCTGCTTACTCCGCCACCCTTTTGACAGTGAAGATAATTGGGTTGCATACGGCACAGGATACAGCGATTCCTTGCGCTCTGTTCTTCACACATCCCTCACGCTGGTTGAATTCTTTCTTTACATAAAGCACAAAGTATACTCTGTATTAGGGTATCATTATCTCTGGAGCAAGGCCGCGCATAACGTCATAGAAGCGGGTGGAGGGGGTAGATTTAGTGACCAGAGCGAAGCTGTACACGCTGCTCGAAGGCTGGTAACTGCTGTCGCTTTCCTCTTCCTCGCAATCCCGTTTCTTCTCATGTGTTCATTGGTGGAGCCGTCTCCCGTCACTACTTGCGCAGAGACATGTTTTCCTTCGTTTACTTCAGAGATACCCGGGAGAGAGTAGTGTAGAATTTCTTGCACTCTTCCGCAGAGTATGGGGTTGTGGATTTACTTCATGAATTCAAAGCTGTCGTCTCTCCACCTCGGTGAGTGAACGCATTGATTGTGACTCAAGATCTTACTATCTCAGGGTTTGCGTTTGAGTCCAATGTACGTGTAGGTATTGCTTTATAATATTTCTCTAAATATAATAGATTCTCATGGTCGTGATTGACGTAAACTAAAATAATAACAAAAACATACAAAATTTGTCCTCATCAGCAACTGAACTGTGAATGAATAAAATTATTAAATTCAGTTTTATGCGCAAGTACACCACTCGGGACTCAATCCGACATTTACGTGGAGAAAAAATACTTGCCTCAAACTTGAAAGCGATACACTTAATCATTAATATTTCGGAGAAGCCCAATCGTGGAGGGTGAATATGAACGGTAACCACAAATATACGCTCAAGTCAAACCGGGACTTTTGAGTTTATTAAACAAAAGAACGAATTTCAAGGAACGGAAGCTGCATTTATTTTTCGACATACTCCCCTGCTACATTTATACATTTATCCTATCGTTTAACTAATGCCTATAAAGCTTCAACATAGATAGATTTGTCACTACGGCTGAACCATGCAAGAGCACCCTACTTCACAATCGATCGTCACTGACGGACGTACGGCCATTTTTGAATAGTTTACACCATTCAATGTCTTACTGCGGCTGAGTGTCTCATTACGAGATTGAAGTCTTCTGTATATCTCCGCGTATCCTACGCCTTTGTTCACAACAAACTTCATCACGCGCTAACATTTTTGTCTGTCATTTTCATTAACGGTCTCTGTACTGGCCTGCGATAAGTACGCAGCCTATCAGTAACAGGATACACTAGCCACTTACTACTACGTGTAGTGCCGCCACCCCAGCATATATTATTATACCTGTAAAGTTAAAAGTTCTGGTTTGATTTGAACGCCCCTCGTATATAGACTCGCTTGTTTTCGACATGACCTTTGGCCACGCCTTGTGCGCTCAATGCTCATTATGACTTTGGAGCTGTCGATATGTAGTAGTGAAGGAAGTGAAACAAGTTAGTACGTTCGCTTGTTTGAACAGTTTAGAACTCAACGTTATGTGTGTACGTGCTCTAATATTGTACAGTCACGAAAGTAAATGGGATCATTACAACCCAGAAGTGTCCGTGACTGTACAAACAGTTAAAAAAATATTGTATATTTCTTAATAATAAACTGCGTAAATACTGGGCATTTCAGAAAAGGTGTTTTGTAAGTACATATAAACGAATTCAATAGCGACACCTAACCAGAAAGTAACTTTTGTACTTCTTTTGTTATAATTGAAAAATAATTGTTTTGCAAATTTGAATATGTGCCTACAGAATTTCTACTCTGCGTCTGTAATACATTTTGAGATCCATATTTTGAAATATGAAAATTAAAATATCATTCATCGAAGTTTTCGGGATGAAAATACCCTTTCTTAAGTTCCATAGCAACGTCCGTTTCCATGGCCAACAAGAAGCATGGCAAACACGAAAGTATTACATCTGCAAACATTTTGAAAAAGCCATGATGGAGCTATAGTAAGTTATAACTGTTTATGTAATATTTGGACTGAATCTTCTTACGTAGATGTCACTCTTGTTTGAAGCACGTTTTGTAACTAAGAATTGAATTGTCTGTATTATAAAGATAAAGTATAAGGAAAATGTCGGAATTCGGCTTGTATTATGCCAATGAGGCAGTTGTGGGATTGAGGCTATATATAGATTGGAATTATACAAAAAAATATACATATATAACAATTTCATGACTATACTTACAATGTTAAATTCTATTCATAATGCATCAAATTCCCAGCGGAGAATGTTTTGTTTACGTAACATAGGAAGGAACTCTGTGGTAACCTTTCATTTTCATGGTTCGTTTCCAAAGGAAACGTGTATTATGAATCCTGATTGTTTGTCTATGCAATGGGCTTAATTTTATTTAAACATTGGACTGAACAATATGCAATTATTCTGGAGTCTAAAAGCGATTTCCCATGTATAGGCGACATTTCTATTTGACTGTACAGTGGGATCCATGAGTATTACCGTGCAAATTGCCCATCACCATGTTCGTGCACTTTATTTGACCCAATAAGAGCTTCAAGAATTAAGAGGAAACTCAAAACAAGCTGTTGACAACTTCTGCACCATCATACATAAAAAACCTTGCTTAAAACACATCGGATGTAAGAGAAAAATTAATGAAAATAATCATGGACAATTTGCACGGTAATACTCGTACAATCTATTCCGATAATCTTCTGTTGATCTATATTATTTAGTATGTACTGAGAATACTATAAGCATCATTTCTATAAATATTTTAGCTGGGATATACAGGACGTTGCAGTTAAGAACAGACGAAATTTCACATCATTCACAAAACATCGACTTGAACCATTTTTCTTAACGTTTTGCTGGTGGAGTCCTGTGGTATATGCTATAAGCATTTTGTATGTACACAAACATTTAGTCAATATTTTAATACAGCCAAGAATGATTTTATCCAGAATTTTCCACCTGGGGATTAAATCGTGCCCTTAAATTTGTATGGAGTAAAACTAAGGATATGGAGGTGTTTGGGGTGCAACAGGACAATCATATTACAGACTTTGTGTACCGTGTACCGGGAATCTCTGGAGCAAACGAACGAAAACAAGTCTCTGCGCACGTAGTGACGCGTGACGGCTCCACCAATAAACACGTGAGAGGGAATGGGATTGCGTGAAGGGGAAAGCGACTGCTGTTACCAGCGTTGGCAGCAGCATCGACTAATTCGCTCTGGCCACTTGATTTCCTCCCCTTCTCTGCCGTTATGCTCGACCTTGCTCCACAGATTACTGGAATAGAGTATAGATACAGTTACAGTTTTAATGTCCATTTTTCCAACATTTTGGAGAATGTTTGCACTGTTTCTCGGATATATATTTATTGCGGATTCGTAGGTCCTAGTGTCTCGGAAAATATATGGCAAGGCTTAGGATGAGTCTCCAACCCAGCTCTTCCTAATAAGCTTCATTAAGGGACATTCCGGCTTCACGGCGGAGAGATTTTCTTATGTCCCGAGCTTAAGTGCAACTTGTTGGGAAATTCCGCCGCAACAGCAGGAAGATCGTAATAACTGGAGAGACTGCTGGAAATATTTTCCTGGAAAACTTTCCGCCGAGTTTCCAACGCCCTTAAACAAGTCGTGGGGGCGAGAGTTAGGGAAAGAAGGAACTTCCCAACCCCGTAACGAGGAGATTAGGGGTGGTTTATTTCCGTTAATTTACCTGCGCGGACCTCTCGCGCTCCGTTAATTAATACAGAATGCTCCCAGCTGAAGCGTAAAGCCCGTGGAACGCTATGCGACGCAATGCGATTATCACATAACATTCTTTTTTACCTCCTGTGCGGCCAGGCGGGAGGAGTCTGTTCGTGTTATATTTATGATGTCTGCGCGACTTGTCTGGCTTATGCGGAGAGCTTAATTCATAAGAGACTAAACAAAAAACTCAGATAGCCTTCTACATCCAGAGTGACGTTTCTCTGGGGGATGTGGGGGTAGTTCCTCCTTCTGGATACTTGCACTCTCCTAACGTAACGCAAAGATATATTATGTTTCGAAAAATATTCTTTGGGATAAATTATATTGGCAATCCATGCTTTGCCTTCACCCCCTACCCACCCACACTACAAAGCACCAACATTTTATGTGAGTCCTTCGATATTTTCTTCTCATTTCAGGATTTGCGATTTTTACATTCTACAAATTTTGAAATCAGGAACAAAACTCTAATGTTGTTGCCTTGTAATCAAGGTATCCCAGGTTCGATACCTGGTAGAGGCACGCGCCATAGAAGTTCGGATCCCACTTTAAACTGTAGGTCCAATCCAAATTAGCCTTTCTGTGCATAAAGTGGACCTAAAACAACAAATCAGTCGTAACAAACAAAGAAAAAGCATAAAATAATGATGTAGGTGATAAAAGGATTACCAGTTTGCATTTCTGATTTTGAAAAGTTTAGCATACTTAAGAATATTTACGTTATGTATTCGTGTTTGAAGAATATCTTTAAGAAAGCACTATTACTGCTACTATGCGAAAGAGAAAATTCCAGCAGTGTGTTTCCAGGATATAAGCCTACAAGCTAGGAAGAGAAAAAATAAGAACAATAATTAAATAATACAGTATGCAGCATATTCTCAGGAGAGAAAAATATAATTTAAAATGATTCAACTGCTTTAAACAAAATTAACATGGTATGCTTTGAATGGTCCCTCGATACGGGCCTGTATACCTGTAAGTTGATTAAATATGTGGGGTGTAAGTGGGATACTTTCCGAAGATACACATATTATCAACATTTCCCACGTAGTACACCCTGGAATACATTTCGTATTCAAACGAGGCTTTGGAGTCTCGACACACATCCATTATAATTATCCGTGGGACTCCAGTTGTGTGTTGTCCTGTGGTGTATGTGCGATTGTCCTTCAGCCATTTGTTCCAATACAATTTCATCCTCATCGTCGCAATTAGCCAAAAGAGGTAGAAAAGTCAAAGTAAAATAAACCAAAGCAATCAAATCAACGATTAAATATGTACCAGTATGGAGTGATTTTGTTTGTTTCAGTTGTTACGCACTCACATAAATGACTAATTCAGTTTTTAATATGTTAATCATATAAAATTAAATACTTGTATCAAAGTATGATGTCATAATTTGTTGGACTCAAATTTGTAGTCTGTTGCAATGGTTATTGACTAACCTTAAGGCATTTGAATGTTGGTTGCTAGGTGATGTGATTTATTGATTACACTAGGAGAAAACCTTGGTTTTATAATTGTAAAGGTTCAATAAATGCAATTGTTTTAATAAATAGACCAAGAAGGGGTCACGCGAGAACATATCATCATTTATATAAAATACACATTTTGAAATCTCCGAATTGTGACTGTGGTGATTTAAGGGGTGATGCTCATCATATTATTTTGGAATGTCCAACACATGACTTTATACAACACATTGTCAAAAATTAATTTTCCTTTTCCCATTAATATGACTTCAATGTTGTATGCTCCAGATGTTAAAATTGGATATGTTATATTTGCTTTTTCGAGAAAGCTGATATAAAATTATAATATATTTCTGTTACTGAATGAGTTAACGTAGCTATATAAAATTGTATTTAAGTGCGTTTATGAACTTTGTGTGTAAAATTTATATTAAAATGTATCTTATGTACTTATAATGTATGCTGGACATAAACAGCCACCTATAAAGCTGTAAGTTCAAATCTTTGTTGAGTTGAGTTGAGTTGATTCTGATGGCTGATGTAAGTTAATTTCAAAATGAACAAGATTGGTAGATAGGGATTGAACAAAAATTTACATATATGGGTCATTCATAAAAAAATGTACTAGATTTAAACAATAAGAGTCCTGTTTTTTTTTACATTTAATATACCCACAAAGGTTTTAATTTTAATACTAAGATTGAGATCAGGTCACGTACGTTTAAATCCCCATTTATATAAAATGAATTTAGTTAATATACCTATGTGAAAATGGACCAGGAACATGCTCATCATGTTTTATTTCAATTTCCACTTTATACCAATCAAGGAGAGATCGTATTCAACAATATAATAAAAAAATACCTCTCCCAACTTTTTTATCCTCTTTAATATCGTCACTACATGTAACAATTGTATTTATCATTTTTAGAATTTTCATGGGTATATACATATGAAAACTGCATATATTCAAAATGTTTAATTTCATGTAACAGTATCATGTTACATGCATGACTTATTTTTAGGGCAGAGCTGGTATAACAGCTAAAACCAATAAAGTATGAATGAATGAATTGTGTACTCGAGAAATAATTGCAAGATTAATATAGTTTTATTTCTAGCAAGAAGTTTATTTTCGAGTTCCAGTGTGTGATATTAAGATCAGCTAAAGTTTTAAGATGATGTGACTGTGAGGGATTTCATATATTTTACATAAACATACCCGTAAGTTATTTCGACGTCTAAAGAGGTCTCCTATTAGGCTGGTGCATCTTATTTTCTCCGGAATAGACTGAGTTTATACAGGGAAAGTGTCACAGTTTATGTCCATTTTATTCACAGCTAGGCAAGTCGAGTCTGCACTACAGTTAAAATCTGAAACACTATGTGCCCCCACCAGGGTATGAAACTCCTCCCCTCGATTACAAAGCGACGACGTTTACCTTAAACTGTTTTTAAGGAACCATATCAGTATTCATTTTTACCAAATATTAAAAGTAGAATAACATTTTGGCAAATTTGCATGTGATATTATACGTGTCTAGGAGTTCGTTGGATAATCCGAAGCAACTCTCCTTGTAGGTAATTGAATCTGAGCATAGACACACGCGCACGCACACACACACAGATATGTGTATGTAGGTTTGTAATGTGTGTGGCATGGTGCGGATGAGAGGTTGCCGTGATTCAGTCGATAGGGCGTCTGTCATGTGGGAGAACCAGGTTCGATTCCCGGAATTTTTCCAGTAATGTTCCTCTATAAAGTAGATCCTAGGCTCACCCAGTCTCCAATCAGTTCGTACCCGGGGCTTTGAGTACTAACGTGGTGCTGATCACGCCACCTGCACCATGGTCGATATCGTGTGGACACTGCATGATTATTTGAGAAGCCCACGACACCCCTTCCTTACGCCTATTGAAAAGTTATTTAAAGATACAGTGAGTGTCCCTTAAATAATTCATCATATCATCACACATCCTCATCGTCGTTATTAGCAAGAAGTGGCAGAAAGCGACGCTAAATAACAAAAATTAAATCTTTTCCTACGACAGGAAAAAACTTTTTATTACCCAAAACCGTTTCCTGAGTCTATATGAATAACTACGAGGCAATGGTTTTTTAAGGTGAGTACTCACAATATGGCGGTGAAGATAGGAAGGTGGTCCTAATCCCAGTTTTAATAAAGCGCCCGAAACGTCTGGTCCGAAGCACTTTATCATTTATGCTTCCTGGAGCCATTTCAACCGAAACAGACAAGCGTCCTAAGTAGCCCCTCGGTTGGCCCGGCCATCAAAGAGAGGGGAGGGGAGGAGAGGGGCTGAAACTGTGGAAGGCCGTCGCATTATATGAGCCATAAAGAGCATCTGCTCCATCTGTCGGGAAACCGTGTCAACGTCCGCACCACGTGAGATATCTCATCTCTGCAAGTCGTAATCCACGCCCCTGCGTTTTCGGCGGCTGATCAGCTTCTAAATTCCACACGACCCCCCCCCCCTCCCTCACCCACACGCCCCTGGTGCATGAAAAGGCCGGATCAGAGCCGGTCACATGCGATATTTAATGTATCACAGCCGGTGATAAATAATATGAACGAGAACCATAAAAGATAATGAAATTTGGCCTAGCGTTTTCTGCAGTTGAAGATTCATCATATGCCATTGCAGCTTCTGTACGTACAGTTTCGACCATAAGCTTCCTCATCAATGAAGAACGTACCTGTGACGCGTACATTACCTCGGTGGTTTATGACATGGTTGTAAAGATATGTCTGGTTCGATTCCTGGTGTCTAAGTTTACCGCATACGTCTGATTTCGATTAACATGCTGGCGGACTATTTCTGTACTTGATGTTTCTTCTTTGACAGTTTTCAGTTATCGTAATAATGACGGTGAATGATTGATCTGCTTCTCTTCTGTAACCGTTTCTGTCTATCAAGTAATCTAAGTCTATGGCACTATTCATTCCATGCCATTTTTCTGCCACAACCCTCTATTGTCGTTATCTTTCTTAATTTATTCCTCTTTTCTTTCACCTAGCCCTCTGTTGCTGTTCTCTTTTATCTAGTCCTCTATGCTGTCCACATAGCACCTGCTATCGTTGTCATGCTTAACTTCTTTATTTTTCTCTAAAACGACCTCTGTTGCTCTTCTATTCCTTCATTTGTGCTTTTCTTTCACATAGCCCTTGCTACAGTTCTCTTCCCTAAACAGCCTCTGTTACGTTCTTTCTTTAATACTTATTCCTTCTACGTAGCCTTCTGTTGCCATTATCTCGTTTCATTTCTTTATTTTCTTTCTATATACTCCTAGAGAAGTATAATATCACATGCCAATTTGCCAAAATGTTATTCCACTTTTAATATTTGGTAAAAATGAATACTGATATGGTTCCTTAAAAACAGTTTAAGGTAAACGTCGTTGCTTTGTAATCGAGGGGTCCGAGTTTCATGCCCTGCTGGGGGCACATAGTGTTTCAGATTTTAACTGTAGGTGCAGTCTCGACTAGCCTACCTGTGGATAAAATGGACATAAAATGTGTCACTTTCCCGGTTTAAACTCAGTCTTTACTCCCTATCTTCCTTTTTTCTTTCACCTCTATTGTCGTTCCGTTCGTTCATTTCTTTCTTTTTCATTCTGCCTAGGCCTCTCCTATCGTTCTTTTCCTTCATTTATAGCATTCTGCTTTGTTCTCGTCGTTAATTTCTTTCCATTTATTCTCAAACAGGCAGTGTTGCCGTTATCTTCCTTCAATTCTTTCTATTTGCTTCCATATTTTAATCTGTTGCTGTTCTCTCCCTTCATTTCTTTCTATTCCATTCCATATAACCCTCTTCTACCGTTTGCGTTTTATTTGTTTTTTTCCCTCTATTCCTTTATTTCCTTCTTTTTCCTTCTACATAACCCTTTGTTGCCGATATATTCCTTCATTTCTTTCATTTTCCTCTCAGACAGACTCTGTTGTCGTTATTTTCCTTGTTTCCTTCCTTTCCTTTCCTTGCACATAGCCCTCTGTTGCAGTTCTCTTCATTCCTTTCTTCTTCAACATTTGTCGTTCTGAGTACTATTTCCTTTCATATCAATACGCATTCTGTCCAGTTCCATTTTGTTTTCATTCCACCCATTTGTCACGCATCTGTTTCTCTTTTTTTTCAATTATTTCAGGTATTTGTTCATTTCACACACCATCACTCGATTCACCTAGATCAATTTGATGTATTGGGGGCCTTCTCAATGGCGCAGTGATTGCGTCATTGCCTTGTAATCAAGGGGTCCCGGGTTCGATGCCCGGTGGAGTCACAAGTGGTTCGGATCCCACTTTAAACTGTAGGTCCAGTCCCGATTAGCCTTACTGTGCATAAAGTGAACTTAAAACACCAATTCAAACTCAATTTGATGAAGAAACACTTGGAAATTCGAGGTGTAAAGATCGCAAGTCTACCTGTGCAATCTAGTGGAATTATATTCCAGTGGTAACCTTGAATATGTGCCACATGGCTGCATACATACAGGATAGAAAAAATCTCTCCTTGAGAGATTATAGCTTTGAAACGAGGGTTTAAGGAGCAGAACAGTAGTAAAGAGAGTTGTTCATATTGATGTGCTCTACATACTGTGGTAATTTGTCACTGTTGTACATTAGCATCCTCTTGTGAGTGTGTGTCTTTCTATCTCTCTTGTTCTAATTTTTCTCCCCATCTCTCTCTCTCTCTCTCTTTCTGCATCTCTTTCACTCCCGTTTTCCTACCTTATTGTGCTGTTATTTCTGAATCCACTATTACGCTTTGGAGTGCACTTGCCAAACGGGAACAAGCACTAACCATTCTTTTCTGGAACTGAATCTAACGCTTGTATCTGATACGTGTAACATGCTGAGACATTCTCTTCTGAAATAATGCTGTGGACAGCATGCATTGTTTTCAGACAAAGCTTTTGGTCTTGTCATTGAACGCATAATAGTATTTACGGATTGATTTCGTGTATATGTTGTCATTCTGTCACTTGGCTAACAGAAGGACTGACAACAATATACCTATTATCGTCAGCGCATTGTATTGTTGAATTAATGCGTGACATTTTATTTTACCTGGTTGCAAATAACGGCCTATACAGCGCCGTCTTTAGGAAGTGAGGCGGAAGGCACTTTCTGCGTCCCCCAAATTCTTCATGACGTGTATTAAAATATCCACTATGCCAATCTCCTTCCACCCCCCCAACCATACTTATGCTAAATTGGTGATACCACTATCACAACAGTTTGAAAACGCAGTACGAAGGTAAAGCTATGCCTTGAAAGCATACAAGAAAGTGTATGTGGAAGGTAGCACCCTCACATTTACTATCTTTCTGGAGGTGATGTGATTGGCAGCACGCTCCGAATGCCTTTACCTCACAGGGTTTCTCCCAGGTACCCATTTTTGAAAGGCTTGGTGAACCTTAGAGCCGCTCCTTGCAGGAACATTACTGGAAAATCACACAAACAGAAAATCGAACCTGCGTCTTCTTCGATCACGTTGTGATTGATAGATTTGGTTTATTTCACTTCGTTATTCTGCCTATTTTGGCTAATCGCAAAGATTTCAATTTTCCTTTATTAAAGGGCGAGGCTCAGGCTACAGCCGTTCTACCACCTAACCCCAATGGATACATACACATACTAAATAGATTCTACATACTAAACATGTGTACAATAATAAACAAAGAAGAAAGAAAGGAACAATGAAGACACAAAAATAACAAATACAAAATTGAGAACAAAGGCTCGTCTACGCACTCAAAAAGAAAAAAAATAAGAAAAATATAAATGGAAAACATTGAAAACAAATACACAAAGGATACACAAATTAATTGAAGTAATTGTGCTTCATGTGATATAGTTAAGACTAACTAATACAAGTTAATATTATATAAAAACATATAAACCTTCTTAATATACGAGATAGAACAATATATCGTCAAGAGTTGGCAACATGTAAGGGGGAAAGTAAACAAGCAAAATGAAAATGAAACTAACTAACTAACTAACTCTCTAACCTTCTTAAACCCGAAGATTCATGGCTGCAGCAACACAGGCCTTCCAACTGTTCTTATCTTGAGCAAGATCTATATACTCTTTTCTATCCCTACCGATTTCCTTTAAGTCCATCTCAACGTTGTCCCTCCATCTTCGTCTTGGACTTCCTACAGGTCTCTTACCATCAGGGTTCCCAACAAGAATCCTGTAAACTCCTCTTTCCTCTCCCATTCGTGCCACATGGCCTGCCCACCTAAGTCTTCTTGATTTAATCATTCTAATAATATCTGGACATGAATACAAATTATGTAGTTCTAAATTATGTAACCTTCTCCACTCACCTGTCTCCTCATCCCTTTTAGGTCCAAATATTTTCCTAAGGATCTTATTTTCAAATACTCTCAATTTAAGTTCCTCTTTCAATGTAAGGGACCAAGTTTCACACCCATGTAATATTACAGGCAAAATTACTGTTTTGTATATTTTAATTTTTAGTTTCTTAGATATTAAACGAGAAGACAAAATTTTATGAAGAGAGAAGTAACATGCATTTCCTGAATTAAGCCTACTTTTATTTCCTCTTTAATATAATTTTCATTTGTTAGTATTCTTCCTAAGCACTTGTATTTTGAAACTGGTCCAAACGAGTTGTTATCAATAATTAGATTTTTGTTAATACCTAACACTTGGTTTCGGCCTGTAAGCATATATTTAGTTTTCTCTTTACTAACTTCCAAACCTATCTCTTTAGCTGCTTTAAAAAATATTTTAGCATTATTCTTAATTGTATTTATATCATCCCCTAATAAGTCTATATCATCTGCAATGCTAACAACTGAGTCACACCATTTAATTTAGTCCATGAACATGAAATGAAAATGAAAATACTTGATGATGATGAGTGATGATATGAAGAATATTGATGAACGGCCACTCACAAAGAACAGTCATGCCTGGATTTAAACCCCCAGAACCTTTGAGTGACAGTAGTGGACAATGGAATGTTTATTGATTTGGTTTACATGTTGCCTTTACAATCTGTACATTGTTCTAAACTAATACTTTTTACTGCACATACTAAGTATTTTAATCCTTTCTTATTTCAGGTAAGAGTCACCAAGATTCGAAAATCAGTAGCATGTTATGAGAGTAAGGTAGGTGATATTTACTTTTGTCCAATATATGTACACGTGTGTATTGGAAAAGTATTGTAGTCTGTAGTGGAAAACACGTTGTACAGTCACAGATACTTTTGGCTTGTAAAGATTCCATTGTCGACCATTCGTATATCTTGTAAGCTGCTACATCTGTATATACCAGCCAGTTGGATTAGCAATCTAATGGCATTAAATCACAGGATCTTGGAGGCCAGCTGATGTCGCCATCTCGCGATATAACTGAGCCTTCGAACTTCTCATGCAACAAAGTCAGTATATCGTGTGCAGTATGGCATGTTGCGCCGTCCTGTTGAAACCACATGTTTGTGAGTCCATCCCATCCAATCTAGGCCAAAAAATTGTTGACTCTGGAGGACGAACGTGGAGACCATAAATTGGACGCAGTCCACTGAACGTTTGGCGAACAGAGCACTGCTTTTGATAGTAAATTTTAACAATTTCCACACGTTGTTGAATCATACAGCGTTCCATGGCGAATTGTCAAGACTAACTCAGCACGCCTACTAAAGATAACGCCTGAGTCACTCTCGGCTTGGTCATGCGCAGTTGCAAAACTTTGAGCGTTCCTATTCAAAAACCCATTGTAAAGCTCGTGAAACGTGTTGTTCATTTGTTTGGCCTGAGGCGAATAGACAAACAACTAAGGAGGTCTTTCCTTAACTTCGTTCATGCCAATATACACTCCACGGCTCAGTCGTGGCGCAATACGTACAATATGACTTAACCCGATGTTGTAGTATGTTGGAGTGGGGCCCGCAAAAATTGCACTTATAATCATGCGGTCTGCTCCTGCGCTGATGCGATTACGTCACTCTATAAACTACGGCTGAGCCAATACCACTTTGAACCGATACTCTCACCAATACCAACATATACTTGTATAATTCCAATTTAAAATAGCAAAGGCTATATATATGTGTGTGTGTGTGTGTGTGTGATTATTATTATTATTATTATTATTACATTTTATACGTTTGCATTTCTGACGAGGGGCCATTAATAAATTAACCAACTGAACGATGCTCTGTTGCAACGATGCATTTCAACTTTACAGTATTTTTTAGATCGATCAGATATTTTAAATATTAGAGAAATATTAATTGAAGCTAAGAGTGAGGCAATTGTGTCGTCGTCGTTGTCCCCCTCTCCCCCAATGTTAAGAAATGAGATCATGCCTCTTCAACCTCCTCTAAAACTAAGGAATCACTCTTCCCAAATTAACATTAAATCATCCGTGAACACAAGAATTATTGGCGATTTACCAGCCCCGGACACAACGTCTAAAACTAACAGTAAAGCTGTAATGTGAAACCAATCTCGTCTCTTTTTTGTACTTTAACAAAGAGAATAATAATTAGTAAACGAAATGTATGGAGAGAATGAAAACTTACCAGTCTCTTGCTTCTATATCAGGCGATTGACTTCAGTACAGTGATATTCCGATGTGACTTTCTTTCGATATATATATAGTTTCGGCAAATGATTTCTAAAAAATAAAAAGAAGCATAGTTCTATTTCTTGGCGTGGAAGGAAATCCAAACCCATCACTACACTTTCCAGCAAGTAAACTGCCATCATCTGTCGTTCAAAGAAAATAATTACCCTGCCACGTTCTCTGTCCCGAAACATGCCTGCTGAAACCTTGTTTTCCAGGTTCGGACAAACAAAAGTCTAAAGTTGGAAAGGAATAGGGGGAGTAGCACAGATATTTTAATTTCCAGGAATGTGCTATGTACGGAGGCCGTACCGAAAGTAATGTAAAAGTGATCATGACCTCTGTATTAACTGATGTAGATCGTTCAAATTGCACATGTAGTTGGAGTGACTATTCCTCTATACAAACCAGCTACTCAACATAGTCTCCATTTAAAGCGATGCATTTGTGCCATCGTTGAGCCCAACTCTCGAATCCTCTTTGAAAAAAGTCCGGTGTGCACTGTCCGACATCCACAGATGGCTACAGAATGTGTACGGAGATGATACCATTGACAAGAGCAATGTGCATAGGTGGATGAAGAAGTTTACAGAAGGGGAAACCAGCATTGAAGACAAGCCGCGCTGTGGGAGACCATCAACTGCGACGACTGACACGTCATTCTCCTTGATTTCCTAGAATGTGGCCGTACCATCAACAGCAAGTGGAACATTGAGACACTCCATAGCTTACAGAAGCCATTAGGAGGAAGAGACCGCACAAGAATCTGAAAGCGATCCACATTCACCATGACAATGCGCGACCACACACCTCTTTGGCAACAAATCAGGTGATCGGCAAAACGGCCTGGTCCGTGGTCCTCCATCCACTGTACAGCCAGATCTGTCTCCTATTTAGTTGGTCCCATGACGGACAGTCTTGACGGACAACGATTTGATGACACAGACGAGGTGAAAGTGTCTGTGAAGAAGTGGATGTCGTTTTATGTCTGAGACACGTCCACCACTTTCATGGGCGATGACCTTTTTGACTGCGGGAAGTCTAAATAGAGGGATGTCCGCAAACACCAAAGAAAGTGGAAGGATTATCCACAGGTGCATCGTTGGCTTTCGAGACCTCATTGGGAGTTATTGTTACACGAGACCGCATCTGTACAAACAAAGCCTGGTAGACTTCGAAGAGAACTAAACAGAAGCAGCGAACTCCTATGGGGATAATTTCAGGTTGCGCTTCTTTTGCACGTGAGTTTGATCTACGTATGGATCTTTGTGTCAACATACTTGCTGTTCATGGAAACTTGAGTACAGGTTCATTTTACAAATGTACAACTTTTTTTTTCAAAACCAAAGGTAAGTTGAAAAATTTCAGCGAACCTTTCAAAAGGAACAAATGCTGGTTTTGGCTGCGCTTCTAGCGACTCAAAAACAATGGTATCTGCTAGTATCAGTGCAAAAATATCAACCGATACTTACTGATACCCATGGTATCGGTTCAGTTCTACTATAAACACATCCTAAGTTCGTAAACCTTGGATTTGCTGAAATTCCACGAACATATTTTTCAATGTTAGCCACACGACGTTGCATACTTACTAACTAACTCTCTAGCCTTCTTAAACCCGAAAGTTTGTGGCTGCAGCAACACAAGCCTTCTATCTGTCCCTATCCTGAGCAAGATCAATCCAATCCTATCCATCCATACCGACTTCCTTTAGGCCCATCTCAACATTATCCATCCATATTCGTCTTGGCCTTCCTGCTGGTCTCTTACCACCAGGTTTCCGAACAAGAATCCAGTAAACTCTTGTATCCTCTCCCATTCGTGTCACGTGGCAGAGGAAAGAGAAATGTTTATTCAAATGGACAATAACGTCTAGGACGGGTCTGGTGCAGGACATACCCAGCTTCTAACAAACGCAAAACTAAATGCTAACAGCTCTAAACCCGGCTCTCCTAACCTACAATTCCGCTTAGGTGTAACAATGCATATGTTGTTAGGTTAGGATTGCTAGGTTTAGAGCTCTTAGCATTTAGTTTTAGTGTTTGTTGGAAGCTGTTGTGTCCCACACCAGATCCTTTTTTGGACACCCTGTATATTATTCAACTGTGAATTACTGTGGCGCTGCACGGATCTCAGGACATTCTTTACCGACTCTTTTCTATGGTTATAATTTGGCCTGTCATAAATGTGATTTCACTGTAACGGCTTAGGAGAAAATACGTTCTGAAGATTTCCACTACTGAGACTTTTGCAAAAGCGAGAAAAATTATTTCACCTTACCTTATGCTTGTTGTGCCTCAGTCAATGACGTCATATAATAAAAAAATGTTTCCGCCAACAATTTCTTCTCCGCCAACTTCTTAGTAAATCCTTTGAAAATTGCTTAGCTTCAATCCCGACATCCCGGAGAGCCTAGCACGGCAGCTGACAAAGAGATTTTCCTTCCGACAAAAAAGAAACGAAAAAAATAGAAGTTTCTGGTTAAAGGATGTCAAATAGATTTGTCGCCACAGCGTTAAGGAGAGAGAGAGAGAGAGAGAGAGATGATTTTCAACGCTTTCTCGCACTTTCCGCTAAATATATTATTCATTTGAGGATGGAGCTAAAGATGGCAGAACCAATTTCATTCTCAAACCCCAACACTATTTCCATCAATAACTGTGCACAACGCGATAAATTGAACGAAGTTGCAAAGCTGTAAGAGCAAGAGAATATATATTGAGTGAGAGAGGGTCTGTGACAAATTCAAAACATTGGCAGATGGCATCGACGGAGAGTTGAACCTGTACAAGAGATCGAATCTGACTCATTCCCCTTTCAATAGACTTGCAGCTCAGTCAATTTCTGCTCTTTCATAGAAATAATTACATCCTCCAGAAAGTTAAAGGTTAGGCTTCGAAATCGTACGTCTACATCAGTATCTCAGTTCGAGACCAAATGTCATCTGCAAATGGGTAAAGGAGTTTCAGAGTTTGCTTATTACTCTAAAATCCTTGTTGAAATCATATGTACATATTGGGTTCTTGCAAGTCCCTCCGACTCATAGCTCCCCGTTTCTGTATTTATAAGTCTAAAGCACGTTACTTCTGGGCATTGCTTCTGACTACGTTGAGGATGGATGCCTTTTAGATGGATAGGTCCATGCGCATGCTCGTCACAGTTTTGTTCATCAGGTTATTATATGAAACCATGCAAGCTCACTTGCTACATCGGACTGAAGGTCTGAACGTTATGAGATGTTCTACAGATGTTTTCCAGGAAGTAGAACCATATTGAGCGCTTCCTCGGGAATTCATGTGGATGGGTACAGGAACGGGTATTTTTCTACTTAACGGATATACTCCGTGTGCGCATCTGCCTAACGGGTAGCTTCCGTGTGTACATCTTCTTAACGGGCAGCCTCCGTGTGCGCATCTGCTTAACGGGTAACCTTCGTGTGATCACCTGCTTAAAAGGTAGTTTTTGTGTGAGCATCTGCTTAACGGGTAGCCTCCGTGTGCGCATTTGCTTAACGGGTAGCCTCCATGTGCACATCTGCTTAACGGGTAGCTTCCGTGAGAGCATCCGCATAACGGGTAGCTTCCGTGCGCTAATTTGTTTAACGGGTTGTTTAACGGGTAGCCTCCGTGTGAGCATCTGCTGAACGGGTAGCCTCCGTGTGCTCACCTACTTAAAGGGTGCCTTCAGTTTGATCATCTGTTTAACGTGTAGCCTCTATGTGCACATCATTTTAACGGGTAGCCTCCCTGTGCGCGTCTGCTTAACAGGTAGCCTCCGTGTGATCGTCTGCTTAACGGGTAGCTTCCGTGTGCGCGTCTGCATAACGGCTAGCTTCCGTGCGCCCATTTGCTTAACGGGTAGCCTCCGTGTGCTCACCTGATTAAAGGGTGCCTTCAGTTTGATCATCTGTTTAACGGTTAGCCTCCACGTGTACATCTTTTTAACGGATAGCCTTCCTGTGCGCGTCTTCTAACAGCTAGCCTCCGTGTGATCGTCTGCTTAACGGGTAGCTTCCGTGTGCGCGTCTGCATAACGGCTAGCTTCCGTGCGCCCTTTGCTTAATGGCTAGCCTCCGTGTGCTCACCTGCTTAAAGGGTGCCTTCAGTTTGATAATCTGTTTAACATGTAGCCTCCCTGTGCGCGTCTGCTTAACAGGTAGCCTCCGTGTGATCGTCTGCTTAACGGGTAGCTTCCGTGTGCGAATCTTCTTAACGGGGAGCCTCCGTGTTATCGTCTGCTTAACGGGTAGCTTCCGTGTGCTCATCTGCTTGAAGGGTAGCTTCCGTGTGAGCATCTGCTTAACAGGTAGCCTCTGTTGCATATCTGCTTAAGAGATAACCTCCTCACCTCCTCGTGCTCACCTACTTAACTGGTAGTCTCCGCTTGTGCGTCTGCTTAACGGGCAGCTTCGGTGTGCGCATTTGCTTAACAGGTCGTCTCCGTGGGCACTCCTGCTTAACGTCGAGTCTCCGGGTGCTTCGTGTGCGGACTTGCTTAACGTTCCCTATCCGTGTGCGCATCGTTTATGTAGTGTTGCGCGGCCAGTAGGATTGATGGGTCTTGATGGAACTGACTTGTGATTTTCTCGAACGGGTCTTCACTTTTAATCCTTTAGCTGAAATGTAGCGGAAAATGGAACATTACGACAAGGGGAACTTTAAATTTTACAACTCGTATTTCCCAAAGGTACCCAACGAGAAACAGCCCTCTACTAAATCACCAAATCAACTCAGGAGAGAACTCAAAGCGAGGATATGAAAACTCAACAACTCCGCAGCATCCCAAATGAAGAAACATGCAAACCAAAGAAACTTCGAGGCGCAGTCTTCAGCGCGGTAGAAATGAAACCGGAGAAAGTGGTTTTATTGTTGCAATAGCGCTCGCCCGAAACTTTCAAAACAGTTGGGCAATAACTTCGGACCTGTCTTCGTTTTGCATCCAGGAGGCAATATAATCTGGCTTCCTGCTTTATTTATGCTTGCAATATACCCGGTTGGGGATCCCCCTCACTGGAGATCTCCCGCTGAAAACAGGCGCTGAAAGCGTCTTTATTCTTTTGTTTCTTCTGGGAAAACAGCAGCAAAGGTGGAACGTACGTGACTGATGAAAAGTTACTGGTGTCCGTGAACATGTTTGGGATGCTTTTGAGTCCCATAGAGGGCGTTCCCAGGTAGAAATATAACGTTTTTTCTTGTATATACCGGCTCTAGGCCTTACTCAGCCTCATGTCAGTGGGTAGAGAACGGTTCATTAATTTCATCATATCATTCCTCATCTTCATCGTCGCGATTAGCCAAAAGTGGACGACGGAAAGAGGGGCGAAGCCGGCCGGAACGTGGTTATCATAGCGCGCTAGGGCGCCAGGGATCCCAGGTTCGAATCCTGGGCATTCTTTGAGAGTGTCTTTTCATCAATTTCATCATATCATTTCTCATCTTCATCGTCGCGATTAGCAAAAAGTGACAGAAAAGCGAAGTAAAATAAGTCAAATCAATCAAGTTCGAGAATTTGTAAAATCTTCAACAACATCACCTATATGCCTTCATGCCACCATGCAGTGCACAGGGGCTAACGTTACCTTCTTGCATTTACCCTTGCAATGTGAATACTGCGTTCCAGGAGGGTGAGTGATAAATTTTTTGCTCAGAACTGAAGATTTTCCTAAATCCAGACTTTCGGGACGGAAAAATTCGCAAATTCCCGACTGTTTTTGGGACTGGATATGTTCTTAATTTCCTGACATTGTTGATTTCTTGAATTCCACGTCATTTTCCCCTTAAATGATTGGTTTTGCATTTCTGGAATAAAAGCTAACAATTTCCGATAAGTTTCTAGCCCTTAAAATAGCGAAATCATCGATATAATTGTTCACTTTTAAACATGATCATTTGGAATTTCCAGACTTTTCTAGATCGGGCGGGAAACCTTTTTCCCGATCCCGTTATAGTCTTTCTGGATCCCGTACACATCTACTCCGTTCTTATTGTGGATGGGGTTAAAATCACCCCCTTTTTTGAAGGCTATGGGGACAATCGCCAGCACCCCCTCCCGTCAATTCACTTAGAAAAACAGAACATAAGCTGGCAACACTGATAGCGCATGGCTGCACAGGGGGAAATGAATGTGGCTTTCACATTTCTAAATTGCTCCTCTGCGAAGAGCGACGACACTGCTCGTCACAATGGACATACCTGCGTCACCACTGGAGATTGCCACCGCTGAATATCATCCCCTGTAAATGCCGCAATGGAGAATGGAGGGGGAGACGTGGAATGCAATAGCAGCTTCCTCTTCACACCCGGTGGGCATAGCGCAAGAGTCACGAGGAAAATGGACATTGCAGTACGATTAACAGGTACAAAAAATATTTACATCTGTGAATCTTTTTTGTCCTTCACAGTGTTATACACAGTGGCGTGTTTACGATTTCATTTTGGGGGGAGGGCTTAAGTTTCATTTGCTGTGCGTGCATACGCACTCGTTGTGTGATCATTAAGGACGGTACATGTGCATCGTTCTGAGAATATGAACGCCCTCTAGAAAAGAGAGCTGTTGAACAAGAAGCACACACGAAAAGTAGAAAAGTATGAGTGCATGTAACAGTTTCACACAGAGAATCAAATTGGAAACAGAAAAACCAAAAGAAGTAGCCTTCATACCAATGGTCCAAAACCCCATCCCAGCCTAGAATTCAAGCAATTATGCACCTCTTTCCTGATCAGGAAATATACAGTAACTTAAATGCGACAAAAAGTAGTATTGAATTCCGCAGGGCATTGAGTTGAGTTCGTGTTTTATGTCCACTTTATGCATAGTAAGGCTAATCGGGACTGGACTTACAGTTTAAAGTGGGATCCGAACCACTATGTGCCTCCACCGGGACCCCTTGATTACAAGGCGACGACGCTACCACTGCGCCATCGGGGAGGCCCGCGCAGGCCATCGAGAAGTACTTCAATAGCGTACTTGATTGTAGGTCGGTCGTAGTTTCGAATGCAACCACCAGGCAAGAAGATTGAAGACGAGAGAAGAGGCGCTCTTGAAACGTAATCAGGGTGGCTACTCATCGGGAATTCCTTGAATTCCGGGAATTGTAAGTGAATGTTTCTCCGTAGACGTGATAAATTGCAACTTTTATTAATACATTGAATTTATACATATTTAGAAATGACCTGATGCAAGGTTTTCACCGTTTAGATTTTATTTTTATGGAGGAATGGAAAGGAAGCCGCATGGAAAATTAAACAGAATTCTCTCAATCCGTTTACTTTGTTAGTGTCCTTTGCAGAACAATACAGCGTGAGCACAAAAACACTCCCTGGTTTCAAGATGTCATAAAATTAATAGTTACTTGAATATTTTGATAAAATTGATATCAAAAACTCAGTTAACTCAAAATATTTTAATATCTTTCTTTTCAGAATCGCTAGTTGTGAATTCGGTAGCTAGAGGGCAGTAACATCGAAAATGGCATTCACTCCGCAGCAAAGAAGCTGGTGCGTGTTAGAATTTGCCAAAACAAGCAGTGTTGTGAGAGTGCAGCATGTATTTAAACGGAAGTTTAATGTTGATCCACCTACATACAAATCCATTCTGCAGTGGCATAAAACATTTGTTGAGAGAGGATGCATTTGTGATCAAAGAAAAGAACATTCTGGCCGACCGTCCATCTCTGAGGAAATTGTGGAGCGTGTCCGAGAAGCCTTTGTATGCAGTCTCAGAAAATGAACACGTCCAGCCAGCAGGAAGTTGCAGGTGCCACAAACTACCGTAAGCAAGATTTTACGGAAGCGTTTGCGTTTTCACCCGTACCGGCTACAATTGGTTCAAAAGTTATATCCACAAGACAAGGTAAAGCGACGTGAGTTTTGCGAGACTATCCACAATTTAATAGAGGACGATGAAACCTTTCTGACATAGATCATTTTTAGTGGTGAGGCTACCTTCCACTTGAGTGGAAAAGTGAACAGGCATAATGTTAGGATCTGGGGAAGCGAGCATCCTCATGCCACTCTTGATGTGGAACGTGACTCACCCAAGGTGAATGTTTTTTGTGCAGTGTCAGAGCGTCGAGTGTACGGTCCGTTCTTCTTTGAGGGGCCAACAATCACAGGTGAAAGCTACTTAACAATGCTACGTGACTGGTTAATTCCTAAACTTGCTGCAGAGAGAGGTGACTACATTCTACAACAAGATGGAGCGCCCTAACACTGGCATCAATCTGTACGCAGCTTTCTGAATGACAACCTCCCACACCGTTGGATAGGACGAGCTGGACCCAATGATTAAAATCTATGCAAGTGGCCACCACGATCACCGGACATGAGGTTTGTGACTTTTTCCTTTGGGGGTTTGTGAAGGACCAGGTCTATGTACCTCCACTACCCACAACCTTGAATCATCTTCAGGAACGCATCAGTACAGCTGTCAACTTCATCACACCGGATACGCTTGTGAAGGTGTGATTGGAGCTGGATTATCGTCTCGATGTTTCCCGCGTAACAGGTGGTGCGCACATTGAGCGTTTGTAATTCCAATGAACACCACGAAAACTTTATGAGTTTTTACAACTACTGTGAACATTTCTGTAGAATACTACTTTTGGTATTAAAGTTATACCCTTTAAAAACCAGGGAGTGTTTTTGTGCTCACGCTGTATATCTGACAGACGGAAGATTATTGCAAGATATTATATCTTGAAGTTGATTTAGTAAATTTGATTGTGAAATTCTTACACAACTAACAATTTTTCATTTACTAGTATATCCCATAATATGTCTGACTTGTGTTCGTAGATGTATGCTGAGTCTGAATATGTGAAATTGGATATGTAAACTCTTCTACTTCATCCATCTCCTCTTTTCCCTTTCGCCGCATAGTGTAGGGGTTGCCTCCATCCACTACTTCCATCTCTCCTGTTCCTTTGCCATCCTCTTCATTTCTCTTATTCCTGTTCCTTTCTCGTGTCCTATTTCTTCTATTCCTTTTTCGAATGTCTTCCGGGGTCTACCTCTTGTTTTCCTTCCCTCTGCTTTAGCTTCCATAAATTGTTTTGCTTTCTATCTGCGTCCATTCTTACCAAATGTCCGAACCATTTTAATTGTCCTTCTGTCAGTTTCTATTGGCTTCTGATTTGAATCTTCTCTGATTCTTTCATTACGTACTCTATCTCTTCTCGTTTTACCAACTATTCTACGGAAGCATTTCATCTCTGCTGTCGTTATTTGTCTTACTTCTTTTCCTCTCACTGGCCAGCTTCCACTTCCGTATAGTAAAATTGGTTCCACTACTGACTTATACACTTGTAGTTTAGTTTTGGTGTCTATTTTCCTTTTTGCGAAAATGGTCTGGCTTAGTTGGTAGTATGCATTGTTAGATTTCTTTACTCTATTCATCACTTCCTCTCCTATTCTTCCTGTCTGATTTATGATTGTTCCCAGGTACTCATATCTTTCTGCCTCCTCCAGTTCTATTCCATCGCACATTATGTGTATTCTATCTACTACCTCTTCCGTTCTTCCTATTTGAATTTACTGTCATTCTCCTAGCCTATAGCACTTCTGTCCCATTCTGTAACCGCTTCGTGTAGCTTGTTCTCTGTACCTGCTATTAGCATTATGTCATCTGCATATAGTAATGCTTGGCAATTACAGTTACCCACTTTGGTTCTTGCTGTTCTTCTTTTGCATATCTTTCAAACTTCTTTCATAAATACTATAAAGAGTAGTGGGCTCAAGTTCTCCCTCTGTGTCATTCCTCTCTCCATCTTATATACGTCTGACATCTTTCCACCCAATCTTACTATTCCTTCTACTCTTTTATATGTTGATTTTATTACTCGAATGAGTTTTCCTGGGATAAAAAATATTGAAATGTAAACTCCGTAGTTTAATTTAAATAATTTAAATGTAGTATATACCTTTTAATTTAAGTGAATTATAATTTTTGGATACATTGGAATACACAGACCATATATATTGTTAGTATATTTGTGTGCATGTGTGTGGGTGGTGAGAAGTGGAAATGAGTAAGGTTAAAACATCTGCTTGTACCATTGAATGTTTGGTAAGAACCTTGAAAACCGGGAATTATACTTCAATTTTATCATAGTCCTAGAGTGGCCATCCTGGTAATCTTAGACCAAACTACAAGTAGGAAGTACAGAATACGGCAACAAATTAAGATTGGTGCAGTTATGGTACAACACTTGACCAGTTTAACCTGTAACTTTTCTTCCTTTGAAATTATCGTGTCTGATACGAATTGATGTATTTTTTGTGGGTCACACGGAGTGAGGGGGGTGAGCGAATGGGTGCTTGAGCACCCCCTTAATTTTCTACTGCACCCCCTTTCAGCACCCATTTTCAAAACCCACGTTCAAACCATAATACTAACTCTTACAGCGTAATATTATGTCATGACGTCACATTGAGCACGGAAAGTTAAGAATCGAAGTGAGACCGCTGTTTTTGTCTTTTCCTTCAAAGAAATCCTCCAGTCGTCCATGAATGTCACTGGCCTCCCTTGAACAAGATATTTGTTTCAAATTTCTAAACCTTTCGTTGTTGTGCTAAAATCAAGCAAAAATGAAGCAAGTTGCTAGTATTCTTAAGTTTCATTGGCATATTATCATAGATGCCTACGAGAACCTGATCAGTATTTCATTTAGCGGCTAACATTTTTTCTTTATTTTGAATATCGCACCCCCTACATTTCATTCCACACCCCGTCAGCACCCTAGATAATTAATCCTAGCGCCGCCGCTGCACTGAGTAGCAGCTGTTAAAAGTACTCATTCATGCATTTCTGTGTGTATTTTTTGATGCATCATTAGTACTTGATGTACTTTAATGTGTTACCGAAACAACGTGTAAATTGACATAGTTTGGGTTCGATATAGAAGAAATGGACACTGAATAACGCCAAATTCACATTACCTGCTAATCAGTGTGTTTGTGCTGTCTCAAGAAAGAAAGATAATGAGATTGATTCCATAATAAGCGTGCTGATGAATCCCTGATGTAAGAACAGGTTATGCTTGTAATCATCTCTATATCGGTACAAAAATGTGGTTAGAAAGTATTATTCTTTTCCATTTTCCAACTATTTCATTCTCAGGGTTTAAATGGTGGATAATATATTTTCAATGTTTGTCTTCAATAATGAATTCATATCTATGGATTGTATTATATTTGAATTACTGTTCTTTGTTGCATACTCTGCCATCTGCTACCATATTTGTAAGGTTCGAAATTTTATTGCATTAATTATATTCCAATATTACATTATTTTCTTCAATTTCATTTCCTATGCTTAACGTCGTCGCCTTGTAATCAAGGGGTTCCGGGTTCGATACCCAGTTGAGGCACATAGTGGTTCGGATTCCACTTTAAACTGTAGGTCCAGTCACAAATTAGCCTTACTGTGCACTAAGTGGACTTAAAACACCAACTCAAAACAAAATAAACCTTTCCTATGTTAGTTCATTCTTAATAACTGGTTTTAATATTTTTTCTCCATTCTTGTTCTCAGTTTCCTTGTATCCTACGTTTGTTTTTATTTTTTCACTTTTTTCACTTCATGCACAGATTGGCTGATCAGGACTTGGCCTACAGTTTAAAGTGTGATCCGAACTACTGTGTGGCTCCATCGCGTATCGAACCCGGAAACTCCTTGATTACAATGCGACTATGCTACCACCACGCTATCGGAGAGAGAACTTTCTAAAATCAAAACTAACGTGAGAACTGAGATACTTCTATTATCATAAGTAGCGTTGTTAACTCACTACCTCAGTACCAAATATTCCTGGTTGGAATCATTGCCTCGGCATAGGAAGGATACAAGGGGAGAAACACTGAAAGTCCACTTTTGGTGAAAATTGAGATTTTGATACAATGCTATTATAGGGGTGGTGTACTGTACCCCCACATGCCTAATTTTAGGGGAAAACTCTCATAGTCCCTCGTAAAAAAATGTTTTCCTGCTTCATTGTGTAGGATTTTCAAACTTCAAATTTCATTTCTTTAAAAGTTAGAAAGAGGACTTTGAATGTTTTCCCCTGTATCTTTCCTTTCACTAATCATCGCAATTAGCAAACCGTGATAGAAGAGCAACGCAAAAGGCTAAAAGCACCGGGTGGTCATAATTGATGTTCCCTACTAATAGTCCTTTGGAGCCCGTTCGAAGCTTCGAATTGTAGTGAAACTTGGTACAGAGGCTTTGGAGACCATGAGCAAGTGATTACTGACTAAAATAAAATAGTTCAAGTTTTCACCACCAGGTGGAAATGTGGCGCTCAGAATTAAAATTCCCTTACTAACAGAGATGTGGAGTCCGTCCGAAGCAACGGATAGCGGTGATACTTGGTATAGAAGCTATGGAGACCATGGAGAAGTGGATACTGACAAAAATAGTTCAAATTTTGACCACCGAGTGGAAATGTGGCGCTGCAATAACAACCACTATACGGACATGCTATACTGCAGTGTTCAATATGCATGGCGTCAACGAGAATGACCCTTTGGAAGTGTAAGACAGCGTGATCAATGGTCGCACGATGTCCCGGGATCTTGTTCACTGTGCCCCAGATTTGAGCGCCATATTTCCACCTCGTGGTGAAAACTTGAACTATTTTATTCGTCAGCATTCGCTTCCCCATTATCTCCATAGCCTCAATACCACGTTTCACCACAATCAGATGCTTCGAAAGGGCTCTAGATGGCTCTGAGTAGGAGAACTTTAAATTATGACGTCCTTGTACAACATATGAATATTTTGGATGGAAGATATTTAACATTTATTTGCATTAATGCGTGACTAATATATGCTTCTATTTCTCTGCACGTTAGATCCATTACGTATCCTCTCCCCTTTCATAAAATATACGCACACTAAATTAAACTCACTATAATATGCTTACATAGGCTGAATATCATGAGAATTCAATATCCTCTCCAACATACGGACTCAAGTACGGACAACGCAGTGCTGAATAATGCGTGCGGTCTACTATATTCGTTTTGCTTTCGCATTTGCGATGTAACACCACGAATTCAGAGCAAAAACTTTTGCCTGCTACGTTACCCAATTACAATACAACGTTAACTGGGTAATTAAAATGCAGCCGACCTGCAGCATTATTAAACCTTCCTAATTAACTTGCAATTAAATATTGACATGGCTGCCGAAACAACAACGGGAAGCCGATTGCGGGGAAATGTGTTGGAAGTGGTCGTCTGTGGCTTTCGTAAACAAGCTTTGTTTTTCACTTGTTTTTTAAAATTTTAATTGGAGGAAAATTATATAGTTAAAAAATTTAAACTACCCCTTGCATGTTGCAACATGGCTCCACCAATGAACACGTGAGAGGGATGGGATTGATCCCCCCCTTCTCCCGCTATGCGCTGCCTTGTTCCAGAAATGACAGAGTGGGGTGAATGTGTTGGTAAGGCCACACATAGTCTCGGCCATTTCTATATGTGATGTGGTGAGCATCACGCTTCCGCAACCTCTAGCTTGCCAGAAGCCAACCCCTTCACATTAAAGAATTCCGTGAAGGCACATGGGGGGAGGGATTAGAAGTAGGGCTCCACATACACATAATTTCGGCCATTTTTGAAGTTGGTGTGATTAGCACCACGCTTCGTCAGTCTCATCTCCAGGAAGGTATCAACTCTGTTCAAGCTCAGGCATCTACCGACCTGTTGGGTGAGATAAGTCAAGGAAAGAGCTTAATAAACCGTTTCCTGCTCCCCAAAAAATAGGCAACAGTTAGGCTTGAGAGCGATAACTAGCTTTGACAAGCCAGTTTTTTGAGACCCATTGATCCGTTCCGTTCCTATTTATAGGTTCTCCTAATGACTCAAAACCAGTTACTGGTTATTTCCACTGGCCGACTGGTCCAGCAACACATCCGCCTATCCCAAGGCCAAGAATTAAACAAAAAATCTGTAAAGAGATACATAGATATAAGTATACGAAAGTTACATATGCAGCATATAAAAATACAGTAAAACATCGTTAATCCAGACCCCGATAAGCCAGGCTTCACTTAATCCGGACAGGCAACAGCACCCCCACAAAAAAAAGAATGCAAGGTTTTAAATGTGGCTAGAAGTCAACAAGAGAACTTCCCAAAGAAAAGGCAGTCAACCACTGATGAAATTCTGTTTCCCACAAACTTTGTACTGTACTGTATAGTGTATTTAGGCCTATGCCTTTTAAATACACCATAATAAACGTGTTTTATTGCTATAAACGGAGTTTTTTTCACTTTCTACTGTTCTTTTAGGTTATTTCAGTTAATCCGGACTTTCGTTAAACAGGTCAACTTATCGCCCCCATTAGTCCGGATTAACGAGGTTTTACTGTACATTGATGTGATCGACACTAAAATAACCAAAACACACGAACTTAAAAACCGGTCGGTAAAATTAAGTTAATCAATAAACTATAATTTACAACTTAAAAAGGATCAAGTAATGATGTCATGAATACACCACTGAGTCTGCATGTTTGTGTTTGCACCTTCATTTTCGTCTAATCACCATTCAACATAATTTATTGCGATTCACCAAACTAACAGAAAAACAACGCAATATGCATAAAATACAATATAGTGGTACAGGATTGCATATTTGCGTTAAACAAAGTCATATGTGGTTGTGAATTATAGCACGCAATCAAGCAGCGAAGTGAGCAAGACGGTGAATATATCTCCGAAAGCTTTCTTCCAGTTCCTGGTACGCACGTCAAGATAGAAATCCCTTTTAAAGCCAGTTCCAGAAATGGCCACCGGGAAAGGCGCTGGGTAAATTGAACAAACGGTTCCTCCAGCACCGTCTGGAAGGAGACTGCTGGAGAATAATTTGCATCTTTCTTCATTTCTATGACACCTTCACTCTCCTCTGGAAACAACTCCAGCGCCTGGAAATCTCCTGGAAGCAGCTCTGATTTACGGTTATTGCTTTTCCTGGAGGGAAAGGACTTTGACCAGCTTTCTGCGGGGCAAATATATTGTGCTTCTTCCAGTAATAGACACCCCTGTTTTGGCGGGGAACATGTCATTTGCTACGGAGTGTGGAATCCCGTCTTTACGAGCCGTTTGGAACAGGTACATACCTCGCATTCTTGCACGTGCAAGACCTTCGCTCTGGGACAATTTAACAGACCTCAAGTACAAGCTTTTCGAAAGTTTATTATTAAAGTAAAGTTTTCGTCCAAGGTTTTCCAGTTAGTTGCAGTTACTTTGTGTTAGAGACTGTCAGAAATTCCTAAGTACTGATGTCTCTTCCCGTACCTCTTTCCATCCCATACAGCACAAATCTCAAAGGGATATCCACAAGTATCCAGATCTGATCCATGGATATTATGGATACCCATTTGATGTCCATAGGATATCCCGTCGTGGGTATGGAGAGAATGTCTGGATATCCAGGAATGTTCAGTAGACAGCCATTGGATATCCATATGTCCGCCAGAGGACATCCATAGAATATCCAAGAAGGATATGATTTATACATTCTCTGGATACTTTTTTTTAATGTGTTTGGGGCATTGTGCCAAACATTTTTGGATACGTTTTGAAGATTCTGTGGATCATTTTTTGACACGTTTTGGACATATTCTGGACATTCTATGCATCACTTATGTATGGATCTAAAACGTATCGAAAAATACCCAGAGAACGTCTGAATCATATCCATCCTGGACGGACATATGGATATCCAGGGGATGTCCAATGGATGTCGGATGGACATTCCTGGATATCCAGAACTTCGACACAAATATCCATAAGATGTTATATGGAATGCTGGGTTCCAGCATATAGTTCTTTTTCTTATTAATATTCTGTATTGTTCTTTTTATAGCATCCATTTTCACTTTCACTATAAATTTCCATTTCGATATTTTTGCCATTAATTAATGTCCAGATTTCCTTTCCAATGTCTACTGTATACCTCTATATACTCATAATCTTGTCAAGTCTGCTAACATTTGTTTCTTATTTTTTTATTTTGCCTTGTATTTATATTTTGATAACCAAATCTGTTCTTGCTTCACCAGAACAGTCCTGGACATATTTGTCCCACCCTTATGTTTTATTATTATTACTGATAGTAACCCAGGACTTCGGTCGTCGAGACTATAGGGTCTTATCCAGGGTGCGAAATCCTGGGGGAATGGGCGGGATTTCCCCCCCATCAAAACTTTCCGGAGGGGGGAGATTTTGTTACAACAAACAAAAGATGAGCAATTACATCTAGTTTTAAATATACTGTACTAAGAATTATATCGAATACATACACAAATTAGTGGAGTTGTGAGTTTTCAATGCTTTAACTGCCTCAAGAGATCATAACAAATCTACATCAATACGCACAATAAAAGTAAAACAAGAATTCAAAACAATAATATCAATAATAATAATTGATTTATATTAATCTAAAGCAAAAACTGACACATAAACCACTTCAACTATTTCATAATTTATTAACATCTTTAACCAGTTAGTAAAGGATGTGGTTTGCAACTTTATAATATCTGATATATATATATAATATATATATATATATATATATATATATATATATATATATATATATATATATATATATATATACATATACATATATATACAAGTAACAAATTAATTTTTTCTATGTAATTAATAATAATAATAATAATATATTTTTAATTTAGTAATTTATTTTTACTTTTCATAACATTATAAATATCTATGTTTGTGGGGGAGGGGGGTTTGTTGATTAAGATCTCTCTCTCCCACCAGTCTTAAATGATTTCGCACCCTGGTCTTATCTCACAGTGGCGGTTCTAATTGAAAAAGAGTGATTGAAAAAAGTAATGTTCTCTACAGTTGAATCCCATCGTCTGTACCTTTGCGAGCATGAGGCTGGACAGTGGGTGTGACCGTGTGAACGATGCCTACAGTGTGTAAAAGCTTTTCTTACACCGCTCCTCCTTTGCCATAGGGTCATTAAGTAATGGCCAAGAGGTTTTGCCACGACCAACATTTATCTCGTGACGTCAGAGACAGCTCCTTCGACGATATCTTCCAAGCTCTTGGGGGGGGAAAAACACTTTCTCCGGCGAGAGTTTGGGGGTTGAAAGGGGCGTTACCCCCTCGCCCTCTCCCCCAAAAGCCCTGCCACTTCAGGAAAAGATGTGGCTCTTCTATTTTCACTTTTTTTTCAGTACGGGATAACCACGCGTTCCATTTTCGCGGCCTGTACAGCTTCGGGTGATGTATTGTGCGGCCCCTTTACGATAAGAGACTTGGGAGATGGCTTCCTTGTATTAAAAAAGACAGTCTTGTATTGTGGCCACTCCAATATACAACGCCTGGACACTTAAATTGTCACAGTGGGTGCTTGGATTATGTGTTCCCAGTTACAGGGATTCACGCGTACCGAAGAAAAAGGTTTCGTATCAAGCACGTACGTACACATTTATTGGTGTGGTATTAACAAATGTTATTGCTGTTAGAAGACATGGCTCATAGCTCCAAACCTGGTAGCAAGGAGTTGATGTTTTAGGTAATTGAACAAGTAACTGAGGTAGTGTTACACTGTTGAACAAGTAACAGATAATGTTACGTAGTTGAACAGGTAACTGAGGTACTGTTACGTAGTTCAATAGGTAACTGAGGTAGTGTTACGTTGTTGAACAGGTAACAGATAATGTTACGTAGTTGAACAGGTAACTGAGGTACTGTTACGTTGTTGAAAAAGTAACTGAAGTAGTGTTACACAGTTGAATAAGTAACTGAGGCACTGTTTAGAAGTTGAACAAGTAACTGAAGTAGTGTTATGTTGTTGAACAGGTACATGAGGTACTGTTACGTTGTTGAACAGGTAACTGAGGTACTGTTACGTAGTTGAATAGGTAACTGAGGTAGTGTTACGTTGTTTAACAGGAACAGATAATGTTACGTAGTTGAACAGGTAACTGAGGTAGTGGTACGTAGTTGAAAAAGTAACTGAGGTAGTGTTACGTTGTTGAAAAAATAACTGAAGTACTGTTACGTTGTTGAAAATGTAACTGAGGTAGTGGTACGTAGTTGGAAATGTAACTGAGGTAGTGTTACGAAGTTAAACAAGTAACTGGGGTATTGTTACGAAGTTGAACAAGTAATTGAGGTAGTGTTACGTAGTTCAAGAAGTAACTGAGGTAGTGTTACGTAATTGAACAAGTAACTGAGATAGCGTTATAAATTGAACAAATATCTCCCGTTACTTTTACGAAGTTGAAAAGTAACTATGGTACCGTTACGAAGTTAAATAAGAACCTGACATTGGGATACGTAATAGAGCAATTAACTGAGGTAAGATTAAGTAGATGAGCTAGTAATTGATACAAGGTAAAACACGTAACGGTGGTAAAGATAAATAGTTAATAAATGAACTCGAGTGCAGTTATGTAGTTGAAAAAGTAACTGAAAAAATAACAACTTTGGAGAGCTCTAGCTCATATTCAATAGGCTGCTAAATCATAATAATTTTCTTCAACTTGAAGGGGGGGATGTACAGATGGTAATAGACAAAGATTTTTAAAGAATCCATACAATTGCTGAAACGTCTGTCTTTGTTACACAGTAAAATATATCCATTAGTAGGCAAAATTGACATTTACACATTTGAACGTAGACGGCAAACAGTCTGCAACCTACATCCGCCTACTTCAAGCTAAAATAGGCATGGCTTGTTTAGCAAACAATAAACCTTGGTAATATTACATAAAGGATAATAACCCAAGCTGGTAATGTTCCTCTTTCAGGGAACTCCTGTTTCCCGGGAATAGGTTCGCATTTGCTGTAGGACAAGAACTCGCATGAGAAACTTCATTTAGTCATTTATAAAGCCTTTTTCATTTCGTTACATTCCCGCGGGAGGGGAGCCGTGGAGGAGAGGGGAGTGAATAAGTTGAAACACATTTTCCTGATAATGCAGCCTTTTAGTAAAGCGGCTTATGTTTCGCCCAACAGTGGATTTACCCCGAATGCCAAATGCAGACAAATTCTGTATGCGTATAGTTTATACGGCGTGTTTTTTTTTCTCCTTTGAAAATATTTTGTAGATATCTGTAAAACAGCCTGGGATGCTTCTATGTGTGTTGAGGGGGGGGGGAGGGAGTTAGTCGTTGCTGCTAACGTACTTGAAGGGAAAGGATTAGGTAGAAACATGTGACGTGGCTTGTAGTGGCCTTCATAAATTTTAACCGCAAAGACACAATTGTTCGGCCTTAGAAAAGTTATTTTTTATATTATTTACTGTTAGTCACTTGAGTATTTTTATACACACTTTCGTAGTTGTTAAAATTACTGAGTTACAGTTACTGCGTCTACGTAAATGAAGAAGTGACCATGGTCGTTCCTTGCGGGGACAGCGTGTTTTAAAAGTCTTGCAGGATTCTAAAAAGCTATAACTTTATAGTAATAAGTTTATTACAATGAAATATTGTTTTTTTTTTACACAGAGGAAAATGTGTGTGCAGGTGATGTGATTCCAAAATAGCGCTGTTGAAAACAAAATGGAGCCACACCTTGGCCCGCAAGGTCACCAGACCTTACGCCGGTTGTGGAAACGTGTCAAGACCCAGGTGTATGCACAGAAACCGACAGATCTTGACCTGAAATTCATGATACATGATGAGATTCCCAACATTCCGGACGAGCACCGTCAGAACGCAATTCTCGGATTCAAACGAAGACTGCAAGAGTGTTTGGAGGTGAATGGTGCCCAGCTGGAGATATGACGATGAACAAAACCATATGAAACATTAATTTTAAAGTTTCCTCTGTGTAACAAACAATATTGCGTTGTAATAAATCTATTACTTTAAAATTTATAGGTTTTTAGAATCCTGCAGGACTTTCAAAATACACTGTACATGGAACCGCAAATTCGTTTGATCATAAATAATAACTATACATACACTTGCCGCATAATGAAGCTACAGAAAGCGATTTACATAATAGACTCTTCCGCAGATTGTATAACGCAAGAAAACACTCATTACAAAAAAAAAAAAAAAAAAAAAAAAAAACAGCAAACCGGCAGGGCATCAGCTATGGATTGCTTGCCCATGCAGACAAAAAAAAAGTACGAAAAGGGGATGTTTCTAAAAATCACTTTCTTCAATACAACAAACTTTAATTTTGAAATGCCGTCTATACGTAGACGCTTCGCAAAAAAAGGACCAATTTTCTAAATACAGATATACGCGGGAAATGACTTAAGCAAATAATTGAGGTTGTAATTATATGTGGTGAAAAATGAACTGATGGAGAGTTACAAAGTTGATAAAGTGACTGGCGCAGGATTACGTAGTTAAGCGAGTATGTTGTTGAACAAGTAACAAAGGCAGGGTTACCTAGTTGAACAAGTAACAGAGGCAGGGTTACCTAGTTGAACAATAACAGAGGCAGGGTTACTAGTTGAACAAGTAACAGAGGCATGGTTACCTAGTTGAACAAGTAACAGAGGCAGGGTTACATAGTTCAACAAGTAACAGAGGCAGGGATACCTAGTTGAACAAGTAACACAGGCAGGGTTACCTAGTTGAACACGTAACAGATTCAGGGTTACCTAGTTGAACAAGTAACAGAGGCAGGGATACTAGTTGAACAAGTAACAGAGGCAGGGTTACCTAGTTGAACAAGTAACAGAGGCATGGTTACCTAGTTGAACAAGTAACAGAGGCATGGTTACCTAGTTGAACAAGTAACAGAGGCAGGGTTTCATAGTTCAACAAGTAACAGAGGCAGGGATACCTAGTTGAACAAGTAACAGAGGCAGGGTTACCTAGTTGAACACGTAACAGATTCAGGGTTACCTAGTTGAACAAGTAACAGAGGCAGGGATACTAGTTGAACAAGTAACAGAGGCAGGGTTACATAGTTGAACAAGTAACAGAGGTAGGGTTACCTAGTTGAACAAGTAACAGAGCCAGGGTTACCTAGTTGAACAAGTAACAGAGGCAGGTTATCTAGTTGAACAAGTAACAGAGGCAGGGTTACCTAGTTGAACAAGTAACAGAGGCAGGGTTACCTAGTTGAGCAAGTAACAGAGGCATGGTTACCTAGTTGAACAAGTAACAGAGGTAGGGTTACCTAGTTGAACAAGTAACAGAGGCAGGGTTACCTAGTTGAACACGTAACAGATTCAGGGTTACCTAGTTGAACAAGTAACAGACGCAGGGTTACCTAGTTGAACAAGTAACAGAGGAAGGGTTACCTAGTTGAACACGTAACAGAGGAAGGGTTACATAGTTGAACAAGTAACAGGCAGGGTTACCTAGTTGAACAAGTAGCAGAGGAAGGGTTACCTAGTTGAACAAGTAACAGAGGCAGGGTTACCTAGTTGAACAAGTAACAGAGGCAGGGTTACCTAGTTGAACAAGTAACAGAGCCAGGGTTACGAGTTGAACATGTAACAGAGACATGGTTACCTAGTTGAACAAGTAACAGAGGCATGGTTACCTAGTTGAGCAAGTAACAGAGGCAGGGTTACATAGTTCAACAAGTAACAGAGGCAGGGATACCTAGTTCAACAAGTAACAGAGGCAGGTTTACCTAGTTGAACACGTAACAGATTCATTGTTACCTAGTTCAACAAGTAACTGAGGCAGGGATACCTAGTTGAACAAGTAACAGAGGCAGGGTTACCTAGTTGAACACGTAACAGATTCAGGGTTACCTAGTTGAACAAGTTACAGAGGCAGGGATACTAGTTGAACAACAGAGGCAGGGTTACATAGTTGAACAAGTAACAGAGGTAGGGTTACCTAGTTGAACAAGTAACAGAGCCAGGGTTACCTAGTTGAACAAGTAACAAAGGCAGGTTATCTAGTTGAACAAGTAACAGAGGCAGGGTTACCTAGTTGAACAAGTAACCGAGGCAGGGTTACCTAGTTGAGCAAGTAACAGAGGCATGGTTACCTAGTTGAACAAGTAACAGAGGCAGGGATACTAGTTGAACAAGTAACAGAGGCAGGGTTACATAGTTGAACAAGTAACAGAGGTAGGGTTACCTAGTTGAACAAGTAACAGAGCCAGGGTTACATTGTTGAACAAGTAACAGAGGCAGAGTTACCTAGTTGAACAAGTAACAGGCAGGGTTACCTAGTTGAGCAAGTAACAGAGGCATGGTTATTTAGTTGAACAAGTAACAGAGGCAAGGTTACATAGTTCAACAAGTAACAGAGGCAGGGTACTTAGTTGAGCAAGTAACAGAGGCATGGTTACCTAGTTGAACAAGTAACAGAGGCAGGGTTACCAAGTTGAACAAGTAACAGAGGCATGGTTACCTAGTTGAACAAGTAACAGAGGAAGGGTTACCTAGTTGAACAAGTAACAGAGGCAGGGTTACCTAGTTGAACAAGTATCAGAGGCAGGGTTACCTAGTTGAACACGTAACACATTCAGGGTTACCTAGTTGAACAAGTAACAGAGGAAGGGTTACCTAGTTGAACAAGTAAGAGAGCCAGGATTACATAGTTGAACAAGTAACAAAGGCAGGGTTATCTAGTTGAACAAGTAACAGAGGCAGGGTTACTTAATTGAGCAAGTAACAGAGGCATGGTTACCTAGTTGAACAAGTAACAGAGGCAGGGTTACCTAGTTGAACAAGTAACAGAGGAAGGGTTACCTAGTTGAGCAAGTAACAGAGGTATGGTTACCTAGTTGAACAAGTAACAGAGGAAGGGTTACCTAGTTGAACAAGTAACAGAGGCAGGGTTACCTAGTTGAACAAGTAACAGAGGCATGGTTACCTAGTTGAACAAGTAACAGAGGCAGGGTTACCTATTTGAACACGTAACAGAGGCAGGGTTACCTAGTTGAACAAGTAACAGAGGAAGGGTTACCTAGTTGAACAAGTAACAGAGGCATGGTTACCTAGTTGAACACGTAACAGAGGCAGGGTTACCTAGTTGAACACGTAACAGATTCAGGGTTACCTAGTTGAACAAGTAACAGAGGCAGGGTTACCTAGTTGAACAAGTAACAGAGGCAGGGTTACTTAGTTGAACAAGTAACAGAGGCATGGTTACCTAGTTGAACAAGTAACAGAGGCAGGGTTACCTAGTTGAACAAGTAACAGAGGCAGGGTTACCATGTTGAGCAAGTAACAGAGGCATGGTTACCTAGTTGAACAAGTAACAGAGACAGGGTTACCTAGTTGAACACGTAACAGATTCAGAGTTACCTAGTTGAACAAGTAACAGAGGAAGGGTTACCAAGTTGAACAAGTAACAGAGGCAGAGTTACCTACATTAACAAGTAACTGAGGTAGGGTTACGTATACTCTGTCTCAAGAGTCTGTGGATCAAGCGAACGTAAACAAGTCTTCTGCGCAGGTAGTGACTCGATAGAGGTCAACCAATGAACTCGTGAGAGGGAAAGGGATTACATGGATGTGCCAACCCTCCTGCAGCTCTCACGACTCTGCTTCGCCCATTTGCTTCCTTCCCATCTCCGCCGTTATGTGCGCAGTTGCTCCAACGATTTCTGGGTTGTAGTATGGTTGAAAAAATAACTGAGGCAGTGTTACATATTTGAACATGTAACAGAGATAAGACTACGTAAAAGAAAGAAATGTATATTCCTTAAATAGTGTACGTACAATATTTACTTTTTCAAGTTTCAATATTAAACTTTGCCTTGTAACTCTTGCTATAGTCTGCGCAGAATTAGCGCTGGTTCAATTAACGTTTTGTACTACATTCGGTAAATACGGAATGTGGAAGTTAGTGTTGGAAATCGGACGAAATTACATCGCTGCAGGGTGAACAGATGGTGGACCCAATAGAGGAAACACTGCATAGCATCTGTTGCAGGCTATTCCCCAGTGATTACGCTCCCCGCTGAATATTTTCCTCTCAGTTCGCAACCCAATAAGGATGATGCGTTACTAAGAATTTGGTTTCAATTATTTCAAGGTTTATACACGAAATATCTCATACATTTTAATAACCGGACGTATATTTTCATGGATTTTTATAATTAAGCAATGTTTGGAATATTTCGTATCAAGGGAAACTTAAAAACTACAGTGATAGGCATATATGCAGGTTGTCAGTCACATCTTCCAGAACACGTAGAGGGCATCAAGGCAATGAACTAGGTTTCTTTCTATCCTGTAAGTATGCAACCATTACCACGCTTTTGAGCGATTTCTATTAATTTCTGCCTGCGCAGAACCGCATGTCTTGTGCCTCGTACTCGCCAGTCGAGGGGAGAGATTGAGTGGAGCACTCTTCCTTATGGGTCGAGTTGAACGGATGGAGGGGGAGATGCGCGAAGGATTTTGGCCGAAGGTACGTTTATTGTAGTCGCTCTATAATCGTAACGATGAGACTGAATGATGATTACGAGGGGCTGCTGATAAGTTCAAGGCCCGAACAAGAAGGAAATGATCTAGAGTCATGCAAGAAACTTTCCTACTATTACACATATTCATCCTGAAGTTCACACTTGGCGCTTCGTGTCTCAAGGTTTTTCTTTTCCTTTGTAACCCTTCCAAATATAATACACTCTGCCTCCGTGACATATTACACAACAACGTCAGGGGTACCGGGTTCGAATCCAGTCCTGGGAACGGGTGTTCTTCGTGAGCGTTCCTTCATCAGTTTCATCATGACACTCATCATCCTCTTCGCGATTATCCAAAAGTCGCAGAAAAGCGAAGTAAAATAAGCCAAGTCAATCAAATAGATTTTTCTTCTCTGGTCTGTCAAAAACTGTTCTGTTGCCGTTATAACCTCTGAATTCTTGCAGTTTTGTTAGTGTCTTATAGTTGGAAAAATAGGTCAGACGGAACAAGATCTGACGAGTAGGGTGGATGTTCTATGGAATAAAATTCCACATCCTTCAAAGAGCTAGCGTCTTCCCAGCGTTTTGCGAGGGATTATTGTTCTGCAAAAACATGTCTGTCGTCATGGTTTTTCGATGACCTAAAATAAACTAAATAAATATTGTTACGATATTGCAGATTTGGTACATTACCTTACGAAATAACACTCTTTACAGCGACAATGACAAAATTACAATTGGAAAGGGGTGGGGCCGAGAACTTTTCAGCCCCCTCGTACGTAAATATGAATGAGAGACAGTTAAGGCTCGAGTTCCTTTTCTGAAATGACTATTTTGTCATGAATTTTCACTCATCAATATCATCTAATCATCATGCATCCTCATTATAGATTTTTTCCTACTCTTACGCCGGCCGAACCTCGTGCTGGCAAGGGAAGTTGGGATTACGGCTCAAACTAATCAGACAACACAGGTGGCGCCGAGAGTTACGAAGGAGCTTTAGGAAGTACTACGTGCACCTCGTTCTACAGGCTGCTGCGTTTGTTATGGTGAATTGGTCGCTTCCCCGCTCACAACTTCCCTTGCCAGCATGAGGTTCGGCCGCCGTGTACAAAAAACCGATTGGTTGTCTTAAACTGTATTTATGATGATAATCGAAATGTGACTGCCATTACCAGGTTTGGACCTGAATAAAAATGACGGTAATCAATTTCATTGGCCCATCTCGTGTGGTGCAGTGATAGAACCGTAATAACTCGTGTCTATAATTCTAACAAGGTACGCAGCGTGTGCGTGGGACTGACTCAGGGCATCCATCACCCGGGCTTCGAACGGGAACGCCAGCATGAATGCGCGTTGGTAATTTATGCTCCGCTGTTTATGATGGCGGATAAGAGCAGGCGACCGACCTAGCCGGGAAGCCACACTCAATCAATGCACTAGGTGTAGCGTTCAATCACGAGGGGTCATTAAAGTAATGAATAGTCGCCTCTTGCCCATTCAATGCACGGGCGCTTAATGCAATGGCAAATGGATTGAGATGCCATCCATAAATTAGTATTCCGGCAGAGGCGCCTTGTTCGCCGTTTGATATTGACGTCACCGGATGTGACGTGATTTGAGAGAGAGAAAAGTTGACCTATCAAAACTGTGCAATGATCAACTGTCAGTGAAACGAACGCGCTAAGATATACACTCATGTTTTGGGCAGCCCATTCTGACAGGCAAGTTTAACTAATGGAATGGCCTTTTTGTGTGTGGTTCGGTGTTGTAATGGGATTCTGTTGTTTGCCTTGCTATGTAATCATAAGAAGAGGGATACACGAATCGAGCGTGTGGTCGGTAAGCGTTACGAAGAGATACGTCTTGATTGTGCTGCTGATTTCTTTGATCGAGCTTATATCTACACTAGAGTGCTACAAAGAGCGTTTTTCGCTCGAGCGGAAAATAGTTCGCAGGGACAACGCCAGATGGCATGCAGAATTGAAAGGTCTCACGTTCGAGCAAAAAACGCTCGAACGAGTGGAATACACTTGAACTCTCAACCCTATTAGTACACGTATTCCCATCATTTGTCTATCACGTTCGAGCGTGGGAGATTCGATCGAGTATTTTCGAGCAAAAGTAATCCAATTCAGTACTCTAATCTACACCGTGTCCCAAAAGGTACTTTATAACATGGATATCATACAGCACAACTTGAAATTTGACAGAGATTTGATTTGGTTGATTAGGTGTTTTGAGTCCACTATATGCACAGTAAGGCTAATCGGGGCTGGAACTACAGTTTTAAATGGGATCTGAACCACTATGTGCCTCGACCGGGTATCGAAGTAATTGACATAGAGGAATACACTTTGTTATAGGCGATTGACCAACGGCAAAAGGTTTATTTTTGTCAGGTATTGAATTAGATACTGTACCACCAAACTGGGCATTAGACGTAAGAGATGTCTTGGACAGGACATTTCCAGGACGTTGGATTGGAAGAGATAGTCCAATTGCTTGGTTTTCTAGATCCCCTGACATTACACTCCCGGACTTCTTTGGTGATGATATGTCAAAGACAGTCCACAGCTCTCCTGTCATTGATCTTGATTATTTGAAGGGCACAGTAAGAGCTGCCATTGCGACAGTTGACAGGGCTATACTGGATAGGGTATAAACAGAGTTGGAATTTCGATTAGATATTGTAGGGGTCACTAGAGGTGTGCATGCTGAAGTGGACTATCGACAATAAAACTTCATGTGTCGGTAAATCAAATGGGCCATGGTATGTTTCTTTATGTCAATTGCAAGTTGTGCTGTATGACATCAAAGTTGTAACGTACCTTTAGGGACACCCTGTACTACGTCACGATTATCTTAACATTAGCCCCGACTACAGCCGGGAAGGAATAACCTGGCAGTGACGTCACTCCCTGCTAAGTCAGCGTCGCCAACTACTATGAAAGGAACCATGGCACGAGTAAGAGTACGAGCAGTAAAGATCGCGGTGCGAACTACCAACCTTCAATTTAACGTTAGCACTGCTAGATGTTTATTTTATGTTTATTTATTTTAATTATTTCATATAATATGGCTTTCAGCTAACCTTCTGCATGCGGAATATTGTGAGATGACAGCCACGACTTCATTTCATCCTTCCTGCTGTTTGATGTTGGGATTTTTTCCACTAACTTGTTGTGGTACGGAGTATTGCTGCACGACAGATGGCGCTGCTGCATTCTGCATTCTGCAGATTGGGAAGAAGCTGTTCTTCGAACCACAACAAAAAATTGTTAGTATTCATCTCCCCATGACAGTCCCCAGAAGTTGTTTTTGAAAGGAACACTAACTTCGCCCCCTCCACAAATCCACTTTCACCACCGACATCCACAATAATAAACCCGGGACCCTTTCCTGTTGGCACTTTTACCCCCCCCCCCCCCCGCGAATCTTTGGAATCCAGCCAAACTTTGGGGACAGTGTGGTTTGTGTTCACGAAACTTTCATCCATGTAAATGAAAGACCGGTGATTTGCTCTGCGCAGTTCTTTAACTTCACGCTAAAATAATCACCGCAACGCAACGATGCTGTTTCGTTCAAGAAGTAGCTTCCTGCTGCTTACGTTGTGCTTTTTGAATCTGAACCCTAAGTTTCTTATGATCATACGCAACGACCAACGCAAACCCTTAAAAATAATATTTTCTTGCAGTTCCTTCATCAGTTTGTGTACGGTGACAACAATGCTTTTCGTGTATAAATCATGGATTGTTCGGCGCACGGCTGCTTCATCAAAATAATCCAGATTTGTGACACGTTGCTGGGTGTTCGGTCGGTTTTTGCCTGCCGTTGAAAATGGTTTCCCGCTCGCACTCGCAACACTTTTGTCTTTCTCCTTCAAAATTCTCCACACAGATCTTTCACTGACACCTGTCGCCACGGACGTTCTGCGAACAGCTGTGGTTTTGTTTTCATCGCAATCAAAGTACTTATACACATTGAAAACTATTTCTCTTGCATCGCTGTGCAAGGGCTTACCTTTCTTTACGCCACTGCTCATTGTACAACAATGACAAAACCAGCCAAAAAGAACTCCCTAACAAAGAAACAAAATAGCCTGCAATCCCTCGCTCGTGGCTGCAGTTTGTTACACTAATGTAGCAGTGTGGGGGTTTGCACGCCTGCATCACCCCTCTCGGAATGATTTCGATTGGTTTGCACGTCACCTTGTCTTCCGCTCTAGCGAATGAGCCTTCGCTTCTGGAAGGAGAGGTGAAGGTGGGAGATGACGTCACTGCCAAGTTATTCCTTCTGCGCTGTAGGTGGCTGCACTCTTTGACATCAGGGGCTCGTCAAGTATCTGAGCGACGCTCGCTGAGCAAGATTTTTGCTCGTTGAGCAGACAGGTCATTTACTTGACGCTGTTTGCTCATTGATCAAAATATCAGTGCCTTCGAATAATCTGTGATCAATGTGGCTGCGTCGAGTGGACGAGATTTCAGTGTTTGAAATGCTGTTAATTATGGAATGGAAATAGAATAGTTGATGTGAACAAAACTGTCGAAATTTTAATTTTCACACACTTGCACAACTTTCCAAAACTACGTTGTATATATTATTTAATACGTGTATTTATTATTTGGAATAAACAACACTTTCATTTTAATACAATTACAAAAACTGGAATATTACATCGCCTTCTGTCACTTGAACTTCCTCTCTAATTACGCTATATCGCAAGCCGTTCATCATAAATATTTCCTCATTGGTCGCCATTCGCTGCTCGCCACCCCGCCATCCTCATACAGTTTTCCTCTTCTTCCCTTTGCCTCACGAGATTGAAACACAAAAACACTATATTCTGTGGCGAGCAAGGTTCAAGCTCGCTCAGCGATCAAGTGAGCAGCGCTCGCGGAGCAACGCCTATTTCGCCGACAATTAGCTGAGCGATAACGTTGCTCGCTGAGCCCTCAGATACTTGACACGCCCCTGGTCTAGTGCGAGTGCATCCCAGTATAAGGCTGGTGCAAGGATATTGTATTCAGTGCAAGCAATAATAATCGAATTGCCACCGGGGATGAACAATGATCTGGTACAACAATAGTCGCTGATGAACAGAGTCCGCAGAGGCTGGTGATCATCCCTGATGCTCTCTTATCTTGTGCTCACTTTGGATTTGGTTTTGGCCAACCTCTTAAGGTTGACACCCACTGAGACGCGGCGAAACATGTAAATATCCGGCAACAGAACTTCTGTTGTCTGCTTCTATTGGAATTAAATGGTGTAACGCCCACTATAGGGAAAAGCGTTGAACGGAAGCCGGAATTTCCGTGCCAGAAGTCTGCAAGTTACCTTAAGGGTTATTGCCCACTGAGACGCCGGAAGCGGTTCCGTTGAGTTATGTTGCCGCGTTTCCGGTGTCTCAGTGGGCGTCAAGGTTTACTCTGCCATGTTCTGTCGAGTTCCACTCCTGGAAATTCTGACGATGTGGTGATCACATTGCAACAGGAAAATCAGTGTGCTGGTAGCGTTTGATGTGTATAATGTGTCGAAATTATACTGTTAGATAAAACGTTATCGAAATCTTGGAGAGGGTGTTGTTTTTAGTTAGTGTAGTGCAAGGCTCCTACAAATGTAAACACTAGCTTCCTGGCTACCAATTTCAATAGTTCTTGGTTCCTGTTTCTTATGATTTACGTTCGTAAACAAAGCGAATAAACGTTATATTGTCCACTGTTGTCACCCAAACGATACAGATGGTCAGTATAAAGAGCACAGGGCACTACACGCCTATTCTCTGTCCCAGCTAACTGTGGAGCAGGCAAACGAAAACAAGTATCTGCGCAAGTAGTGACGCGAGACGGCTCCACCAATGAAGACGTGAGAGAGACGGAATGACGTGGAGTGAGGGAAATTGACTGTAGTTACCAGCAGCGTGTACTGCGTCGCTCTGGCCACTTGATTTCCCTCTCTTCTCTGACGCTATCTATGCGCGGACTTGCTCCACAGTTAGCTTGGACAGGGTATAGCGAATTCGGTTATGAGAAACAAAATGATCGGTTCGAGTCGGAGGTCGGTTGAAATACGGTCAATGCACGACAGATAGCGCTGCTGCATTCTGAATTACTGAGTTCGCAGAGCCATTCGGAATTAGAAATTTCTGCAAAGTACAATTCTGGAATAGAGTGCAAAAATTAGCATAAATTATGTACTAAATATTGTCACTATTTTCGGTCCGTTTGGAGCATGTGGCTATTGGTGAGATGCAAATCTCATGAATTTCTAATACTTTTAATTCCTTATAGAAACGTCCAAAATTCCTAGATCTTGTATTAAAATTAGAGCTAGTCCCTTAGATACTTACTTCTTTCTTGATTTTATTTATCTGCCAATTACATGCCAACTTCATGTTAATGGTACCAAAATCAATGCTAGTCCCTGACATACTTCTTTCTTGATTTTGTTTATCTGCCAATTACATGCCAACTTCATGTTAATGGTACCAAAATCAATGCTAGTCCCTGGCATACTTTATTCTTGATTTTGTTTATCTGCCAATTACATGCCAACTTCATGTTAAGGGTACCAAAATCAATGCTAGTCCATAGCATACTTCTTTCTTGATTTTGTTTATCTGCCAATTACATGCCAACTTCATGTTAAGGGTACCAAAATCAATGCTAGTCAATAGCATACTTCTTTCTTGATTTTGTTTATCTGCCAATTACATGCCAACTTCATGTTAAGGGTACCAAAATCAATGCTAGTCAATAGCATACTTCTTTCTTGATTTTGTTTATCTGCCAATTACATGCCAACTTCATGTTAAGGGTACCAAAATCAATGCTAGTCCCTGGCACACTTCTTTCTTGATTTTGTTTATCTGCCAATTACATGCCAACTTCATGTTACTTATGCCACTCTAGGCTTACACTCCAACCCACAATCTCCTCTCTACTGGGCAAAGTTCAAAGTTAAAATTCTGGCAGTCAAAGAATCGTTTCACATTGTCTTCCATCGTTCTTCCATAATTGGATTATATCTTCATTTTCTCCCTCGATTGCCAATTCCCCAACTAATTCTTCGTTGATGAAAGCCTTGTAATAACCCACGGATGAAATTAGTTGGCAACATTGCTCCGGTTGTAGAGATTCCCGAAGTCCTGCAAGTTGTACGCAACAGTCGTAATTGGCTTCATGCAAATATCATGTTCATTGTTCAGTGCCTGCAACAGTTTCCAGATTTCGAAACACCATATCCTCCCATGATAGTTGCAAATATGTATTCCGGAAATTCGAAATTTGAAAAAACGAATTGATAATTTGTAGAAATACGAGAAAACCAAGGGAAAATGAATAAAAACTTATAATGAACTGACCGATTCGATCATTAGGCAACACAAAATACACTACAATATACAAGATGATCAAAATTATAGCGAAATACTGGGTTAATATTTGTATGGCGTCTGACTGACCCGTTTTTTTTTCAGGGATTTACGAGATTTTTTTTCAGCACGTTCCCGCATGGACCAGCTCTGGGGTTCACCACGCCTCGAATAAATGTGTACTTGGGGGAAACCGCGGGTGGGAGGGGGGGCAAAGGCCACCAGAGCTTGGTGCTTGCTGATCACTTTACCTACACAGATAACTGAGATTTTGAATGTGTGGGGAGCTAGCTGCCTGCACATCTCCAACATACCTTCACTTAATGTTGCAATGAGCTTTACCTTTTGCTTTTTATATATTCCATCTAATAATAATAGTAACAATTATATGAGTAATTTGCAGTTAAAATCAATATTACTTTTAAGTTTTCCTCTTATGGTGCATACCCGGTGGAGGCACATAGTGTTTCGGATCCCACTTTAAACTGTAGGTTCAGTCCCGATTAGCCTTACTGTACTTAAAGTGGACTTAAAACACCAAATCAATCAATCAATCATTATGGTCTACTTGGTATTAATATCTACGTGTGTGGACATATTGATTGTAGTTAAGATCTTTATTGCTGTATTAGTTTATTGCATTATTGTGCCTTCTATATAAGTAGAAATATATATTTTATAGTATCTTAGTATGCAATACGTAAAGTTGAAATTAGTACTGCATTGTTAATCATAAAATTCTGTTTGTTAATAATTTCCGATTGCTACAATTTTCTCAATGTTGTGTACCGTGCTGTAAATTGGTTCGAGGCATGTGAACAGCCGAATTTTCAATTACAATACCACCACACGATTGGATTTATAATGTTATTAAACGTATTACCAACGTAATCTTTTGTATATTAAATATTCGAGTACTCAAATTTTGTTAACGAAAATACCCCCAAAATTATTGTATATCAAAGTGATAATAAGTGTGTTCTAAAGTTTGATGTTCTTTGAGTATTAACATTTTATTATTTTAAATTAGAGCACTTTATATAGATTTTACGTTCAACTGTATTAAGACGTTTAAAGATACAGCATATTCAAAACTTCATTCGTTACATAAACAAGCAGAATATTGTTGAGTTATGAGCTTACAATCTCGCCATCTATGATGACAGATCCAAGTGTGTTTATCATTCATCATCACTGCCTCCATTAGCATAAACAATAACAAAAGCTAAGACAAATAAGAAAATACAGATACGAGATGAAAATGTTCCTAAGCATGGCGTTTCAATCCATAACCACCACACTCAGTAGAAACATCGAAGGAAGGATATTCATAATCACACAAGTCCAGTAGAGTAGATTTTGAGAAAATCTCTTGAAAAAGAAAACCAGCACACTAAAGTTCAAATCACCAACCCTGAGACCTTCTATAAACAAAACCACGTGCATGCAGAAAACATTGCAAACTCATAATCCACACGGAAATCCAGCGTTGTTACAGGATTCATTACGTAAGGTAAAACAACGGCCAATTTGTAGTATGGGATACGCTGCCGCAAATGACGTCTCACTTTAAACCCAATGCTCTTTCTTTTTTTACTTATTGCTTCACCTTTATGGTTAACTCTTTGCATCAGTAATCATTTCCCATAAATTTGGCTTCTTTCTTGCATGCGAATTGAATATATTTTACTTGCATTTTTTTAGACAAAATGATATAACATGGTAATGTATATTCCTAAGGTTTGATATAGATAGGAGTGTATTTGAAATTTGTTTGTAGATTTTATGTAAATTGTATCTTATGTAAATAAAATATATAAAGGGTATAAACAACCATATGCAATGCTATAAGTCCAATAAATATATTGATAATGATGATCAAGACAAGACAAAGAAAGTTCATAAATTTATTGCAGTTGGAAACCTTGACAAGTATCCTAATAAAAAAATTTGTTCCGCCAAATATAGTGCACTTCGTAAAATAACTTGGTAACGAGGCAAGGCAAGACAAGTGTGAATATTTTGTAGGAATATGCATTGTAACTTTCAAAGAGCTTAGAGATTTGTATACATAATGATATTTTATAAGAATGGTTATTTTCTAAAATAATCATATGAACAGCAGGGAAGTAGTGCCACTTTTAACATGGCGAGTTCTATGCGTGCGGAAAGGTATCCGTGTTCTCCGAGCTTGTTCTCAAAACACCAGCAAGAACAGCCTTTGAAAAGGGGCGAGAAACAGATTCTACTCAATATTTACGTAACGTTCTGGCAGTGGTATCCTGAGAAACCAGTAAAAGAATTGGCTAAGTTGGTGTCCCAGAGCAGTGGTGTGCCAGTGCCTACAGTTTTAAGGGTATCGAACTCGGGACTCCTTGATTACAAGGCGAACACGCTACCACTGTGCCATCGGGGATTTTTCTGAGGATTTTATTTTCAAATACTCTTAATTTATGTTCCTCTTTTAATGTAAGGGGCGAAAGTTTCACATCCATATAATACTACAGGCAAAATTACTGTTTTGTATATTTTAACTTTTAGTTTTTTAGATATTACACCAGATGATAAAAGTTTATGAAGAGAAAAGTTACATGCATTTCCTGAATTAAGTCTGCTTTTTATTTCCTCTTTAATATCATTTTCATTTGTTAGTATTACTTCTAAGTACTGGAATTTGAAAGCAGATTCAAACAAGTTATCAATAATTACATTTTGATTATTACCTAACACTTGGTTTCGGCCTGTAAGCATATATTCAGCTTCCTCTTTGCTAACTCTCAGACCTATCTCTTTAGCTGCTTTTAAAAGTATTTTAGCACGGACAATAACATTGACAGTTGCAATTAAAATGAGCACGTACCTTGTTAAAGAGGTGTTGAAATGTGAGACCTACTGCAGGGACCGTGATATAGCGGGGCCAGGGTATAGAGTGTGTTTATTATTTGTCTTTTCCTCTGTTTCTTGCACTGAATTCGATCATCGGCGTTTATCGCTGTCCATTGACGTGTGGCGCGAGGTGCTGCCGCTAAGCGTTCAGGCAGAGTCTCTTGATTGCAGGGGGTATCCGTCCTCGCTACTTTGTGATGTTAAGCACGTAATGCGCGCCTCAAACAAATCGCGGCCCCGGCAGGGACAAGGGAATTACTTCCAGCTCGAGGGCCCTACCGGAGGACTAAAATGTCGGAAGAGAGTTGTACACTGTCTCCTGTTTTGCACTCCAAGTTCATGAAGTTAGTGCCCAGGCGCCAGACCGCCACTGAAAAACAAGAGACCCGAGCCAAGGAAAAAGTAGTAAGGGTCTCCCGAGAGAACAGGAAATGACGTAACAGCTGCTGTTTGCTCTTGTCGTTGTCTCGGTTCACCCCGGAGAGCGGCAAACAAGAACTGCGGGGGTCGCTGAATACCAAACGGACATCAGTGGAGAATTCCAAACGGGGTGGTGCCCCTCCTTGAAACCCCCACAGCGCCAACGCCTCCGTTCTGTCTCGAAATGGGGTGTTAGTGAGAGCTCAACACACACAGCAGGGAGAAGGGGGGGGGGGGAGAAAAACCGCGAGAAAAAAAATGACGTCAACAGTTGTTTCGCGAACAGATGTGGTTGAAGGTGGAACAGGGCGAAATAACGTGAGCTCGAAACCGCACCGAGACCAGGGTTTAAAACTGAAAGCTCTTCAATTACAGAGCTTATGCAGTTCCTACCACGCATACAGCCCCAGCCCCCCGCCCCCCTTTTCCTCCCGTTTGCTCGTTAGCGAAATGGAAGCACAGGACCCTGGAAATGTCGCTCACTCAAAGCGCTGACAACTGGGTGATTTTTTTTTTTTCCTCTCTCCTCGAGCGTGTGCGGAAGATATCCCAGAGTTTCCTAAACCAAATCAAGCTTGTTGCGTTCTTGAGTGCTTGTCGAAACATGGGCGACCCTTTCGCTCTAAATGTTTGTGTAAGTAACAAGCTGAAAGGTGGTCTTTGTGGTTCAAAAGAGAGAGAAATAGAGAGAGAATTGCGACTCCCCCCACCCCCTTTTGGTTTTAAAATCAGACTGCGGAATTAATGAGAAGGGAAATTACATTTTACAGCCATTTTTCCAACAAGAATAAGGGCATGTATCTTCCTCCCTTGGCGGGGCAAGAGGGCACTTGCCTTCCGCCCCAAATTTTAAGGTTTTTCAACATTTACAAGTTAATAGGACTTTTTATTAACCTCCTGGAATTTGGAGAGCAAGGCAACGAGCATTTTTTTTATTTTGCACATGTAAGAGTTATATCAAAATAGTCCTAGCTGCTTATGGGAGGAGGGTTTCAAAGGTTGCCGCTTGTTGTCCCAACAGGGGGCAGAGGTTATTTTTTTTATTGCAACTTTCAATATTACAATATCATAAACATTGCATTTCACTTTATCCAAAAGACTTTAAACCAGGGCGTGTGTTTGTCGAATAAGGATTTCCCCATTTTTGTTGCCCTTCATTGTTACATTCAGGATATACATTTGGTGTTAGAATACCTTTCCTGTTCTAGTTTAGAGGACAGGAAAGGTTTACAGTTTATTTGTGTATTTTCTAACATCTTTATATATACGTGTATACAGATATTGCTACAACTTTTGATATTAAAGAACAGCATATACGATACATAATTGAATTACATGATTAAAATACATATTACATGTGACATGAATATTGGTAGTTAACATATTACATAACCAAGTTACGAGATTGGAGCATCTAGCCTATGCTGGTTTCCAGTACAGGCTAGGATTTCAGTTTATTCTGGAAAATATTTTGAGATATACTATATATCCTATCGTTTTTGTTTATACATACGTGTATTCACATATTTCTATAAATGTAGGTGTTAACGTACCATAGATATAAGAGATAATTAAGCTACATATTACATGGTTAACATTGCGGCCATATTATCAGACCAAGAACATATCTCTAATTGATTTACCCTATACAGGTGTTTTATGTGACATTTATTTACACTGTTTGATTATTAATTATACAATTACCACTACCACGAAAGCTAGAAAAAAATTATTAAAATGATTAGGATTAGGATCGTCCCCAAACTGATGAAGACACCAGCAAATCACGAACGTGACTTACCAAGGATCGCGACGGTTAGTCTCCATTTTTGTCGTTCTGTCGGTTTTCGTTGAAAATATTTCCTGTAGTCTTGTCACTTCCGGTATGTCAGGATGGATTGGGTGAAGACTCCCTGAGACTCAACAGAAATGGAGCAGGAAAAATTTCCGAGAAGTGTGTTTAGGCTTGGTCCTAAATTACTAGTAAGGTACAATGAAGTCACAAATTACAGTCATGGGACAACAAGGTTACAAGTATCCTCTGTATAGGTATTGATTATGCCTCCTGTAGGTTGTCCTACTGATCCTGTTCTTTGCCTCTCAGTGATATCTTGTCTGCCTTTACTTACGGCATAAGATCTACTTCTACACTCACCGGCAAGAGGCTCTTGCCTCCAGTCATTCATTGCGCACCTGATGTTCTACGACGTCTGGTTTCGTTCCATTAGTCTCTGTGATCTTCTGATTTGCTGTGGCAATACAATCGACCGCCGAGGTGCTGGTGGCGATTACCTGTTTTCTCGATATTCTAGGAGTTCCCTTCTGGAAACCTTATCCACTAAGTTATTTAGTGTTTTCCAATGTTCTGAACGGATCAGGTTGTAAATTCTGTGATGAGGAAGCCTAGCTCTTAAATTGCTTATTTGTGTATCCGTCGTTGGGCACCAGAAACGCTTGCGCCCAGGAGTGTCCTGCAGAGGTAGCCGTTGCTCTTTGTCTGCAAGTTTCTTTGTAGTTAATGGTGGAAACAGCGGGCTACTGCCATAAAGGCGGTCCCAGGGCCGGTTGTTAACCTGGCCGCACTTTTAAATTGATTTCTGTGTCTCTCGGCTTCAATTATGATCAACGGTGTGTATGACGTTTTTTCAGAATGCAAATGTGGTGATGTGGTCCGCACAGCCCCCTAAAATGTTCTCGAAACCCCCTTAAATTTTTCAGAGGTCCAATTTATGGTCACTTTGGTTCTGAATATACTCTTGCACCACCTCTGCTAAATAGGAACTTACGCACCCGAGATGGAAAACTTTGGATAAGCTCCTGTTGGTGAAAGGTACAAACAGATGCAGGAACAGAGACAGGAATGCTTGGACGGACGGACATACGTAAGTGCAAACACAAGGTGAAATTAACAGACGGACTGGAGACGGAAGCAATTGTAAAGGGAGACATAGGACCAAATACAGGAGTGACGCGGATACGCTGGTGGTGGGATAGGGGCAAATACAGGGGTATGTGAACACGCTGGTGGTTGTATAGGGCCAAATACAGGAGTGATGCGGATACGCTGGTGGTGGGATAAGGGGAAATACAGGGGTATGTGAACACGCTGGTGGTTGTATAGGGCCAAATACAGGAGTGATGCGGATACGCTGGTGGTGGGATAAGGGGAAATACAGGGGTATGTGAACACGCTGGTGGTGGGATAGGGCCAAATACAGGGGTGATGCGGATACGCTGGTGGTGGGATAGGGGCAAATACATGGGTATGTGAACACGCTGGTGGTTGTATAGGGCCAAATACAGGGGTGATGCGGATACGCTGGTGGTGGGATAGGGGCAAATACAGGGGTATGTAAACACGCTGGTGGTTGTATAGGGCCAAATACAGGAGTGATGCGGATACGCTGGTGGTGGGATAAGGGGAAATACAGGGGTATGTGAACACGCTGGTGGTTGTATAGGGCCAAATACAGGAGTGATGCGGATACGCTGGTGGTGGGATAAGGGGAAATACAGGGGTATGTGAACACGCTGGTGGTGGGATAGGGCCAAATACAGGGGTGATGCGGATACGCTGGTGGTGGGATAGGGGCAAATACAGGGTGATGCGGATACGCTGGTGGTGGGATAGGGGCAAATACAGGGGGATGTGAACACGCTGGTGGTGGGATAAGGGGAAATACATATAAAGATGCTGGTGGGGATAAGGGTAATTACAGGAGGTACAGGAAAGTTACGCCTCAAGACGATTCGAGACGAATGAAAAATTGGAAAGTTAACTTTCGCAATAATATATTCCTTGGAACCCCCTGATAACGGTGAACCATAAAATGATGCTTACTCTCTAGAATGACCCGACCATCAACCTCAGAATTTGGAGGTATAAGGGATGTACCTAGCTGGTTGGAATGTTTGATCCATTACCTCCGGCGCGAAAAAAAATTCTGTTTTTGCAGGTGTGAGGGAGGGTCCAATACAAGGGCACTGAAAGACAAGGATGATGGGTAAATACAAGGAACTACGAACACCCATGTGTGGGAAATAAGAGCAAGAGAAGAGTAACATATGCCCATTATGATGAATTCCCTTCTTTCCTTGAGTGTTATAATTGAATATGAACAGCATATTTTCTTCATTTGCATTTTTCTCGTTTACAATATTCAACATGTCTAACTCTTTTATATTGCATAATAACTTTCAAATTGTGTTATTTTTCTGTATGCTTGTGAAATTTAGCCATGACTTTTTTTTTGGTGAATAATACACTTTTTCTTCGTTTTAGGTGAGTTTGCCGTAGAAAAGTAGTTCAGGTGACCAACGTAACAAGTTACCGGCGGTAAGTTAATTATTCTCCTTTCTGATCTCACTAGAGCACCTTTCTATATTAAAGTGTAGTTAAAACACACCCGAGGTGTGTAGCATCTATGGCACTATCGGGTCAAAAGTTCTTCTGTTTAGACAGCTAATGTGGTGGCAAAATGCTTATTACTTACTTCAACACCTCTGTCCCTAAACAACACATGTTTATGATGTTTTATTAACAATTTATTGCAGAAATGACACTGCTGCGAAATTATATTTGAAAATGACATAAGTTGTCAATAGTTGGATATACACTGTGGATAATCCAGTACGAACGACAATGAATGTGTTCGACACTTCGGGATAAATTCATGAAAATAAGTTCAATTTTAAATCAAATCAAATTTCAATCCGGATACCATTTTATTCGGATATCGAATAATTTTCTGTTCGGATTTCGGATATTTTGGATTCCGTATATACGACTTATCCGGATTATCTGAAATGTCCAGTTAATTGAATTATCCGCAATATCCATATATTCGAATGTGTGTATTGTCTGGACAGTGCCGTTTATCCGTTTTTTGGACTATCCTTATATCTTTCATTCGTCATGTTCGAACTTCACTGTACGCATTCTCTCCAAATCCTTCATCACATCTATAGTATCCGTGTACGAATGATTAGGATGTTAGCATTATCCGTTGCATCCGTGAAGGAAATCGGATAATTTGAAATTCAGATATCCGTTACCCGAATTTTGTGGACATTCCTCCCTTGAATGTGAATTTCCTAATTCCTTATGGCCCGTTTAACAATTGTAATTTGAGCTTCATTTCTACCATCTTACAATACACCCAAGTTTCCCAAGAATAATACTGTATCATACGCGATACATGCCCTGCCCACTGAACCAACTTTCTGGCATTCCTAAACCAGAAGGTTTATTTTCGCATCAACCGAGCGAATCGTTGTGAAATTACTCATTCGGTGAAAGTGTACGAGAGGACGCAAAGGTGTGTGAATGGAAAGGTACAGTACCGTTCAAAAAAATTGTCACAGCGTCTGTATGTTGGCAGCTCTGCAACAAGGAAGTGCTGCGAGAAACTCTATCTGCCAATCAGACTCACAAAACATTAAAACAAATATATCCTGGACTTCGTCAAATTCGTGCGACTTTTTTTTTTAACGGGACTGTACTAGAATCTGAATTAGGCTTGTTTTCAGATTCCCACAGTATCAACCTTATCGAAGGGAAATGGATTCAAATGAGAGGAAATAACAGAATATTAACCAAGTTAAAAATGCCAGAGCACTAACGCGTGTTATAATTTGGAGAAAGATTGCTTGACACTCAAAAACAGCGCCCTCACGTCTCAAAATCACGAAATTAATGGGTAACGCCACTCATTAATGTTGAAACTTTATAATTAAAACACCATGGCGCGGAAGCTTGGGAATATCGACTTTGTCCACAACAGAAGCATAAAGCGCCCAACAATCACTCAGCTGTTGCCTGGTTTTTATTAGCAGCAATTTAACCGAACGTCCATTTTTAACGATGCGATTTATTTTTCCAACGGGGGGAAAGAATGTAACGTAACAGATGCATATTATTTCGGCCGGTTGGAGAGATATATCGGACGGATGACCTCTTCCCGGGCGGCGAAACGTCAAAAACGCGACACAGGTGCTTGCGAGGACGCCATATTCTTCCGCTCGGCCGACGAAATTAGCGCAATTATTTTACTTGCGAGGAGAGAGAGGGTGTGGGAGTTGGTTTAATTTGTACCTGCGGCTCCCTGCATGTTGACTCGGACTGGAAATGCCGTAATTATGCATATAATCGCTCCACCCGGCTTCTCGGTTCAGTCTCCATGCGCAGTGTGTGTTTGGTCTCACTGCTAATCTGTGTTGCGAAGTGATGGCTCGAATTAAACACGCCGATGCAACTAGCCGAAGAATCACACCATCGTCAACGTATCATCATGGCGTTTAATTACCAAAAAGTGACGTGTAGCTAATGCGGTTCATTTCTACGTTCGGCCAACAGAGAGAAAAAAAAATCAATTTTCGTGCAATATCCAAGGGATGGTGCGATTTTTATGTGGAAATTGTAATTGTTGGCGTGTTCATGAACGGTCCATCAGGCGATTCCTTGATACATGTATACTCTGTTCCGGAAATCTGACCGCCGATATGCCAAAGAGTCGCGACGTAACTGCCTCTTTGCAGATGACACAACAATTTTTAGCAACAGTGTCAATTTCCGAATGTATATCTTGCGAGACTTCCAGAGATGGACAGAGAAATGGAGAATCAAAACCAATCCTAATAACAGCGCCTATTTTGTTCACAAAGAAAAGATAACACGGATCACTCAATTTAAGGCTGGGAAGGCATAGTATTCCTTAGGAAAGCAAAGCTAAATATCTTGGAGTGCTTTTGGACGAAGGTTTAACCTTTCTGGAACACTTGATAAATACCGTAAACAAGGGAAACCAAAGAATAGGGCAATTTCTGGAGAAACGCAACACTAACAGTTAGAAACTGAATTGCATTGTTCAATATCTTGATAAGATCTATGCTGACTAGTGTTTGTGTTGTGTGGCAACATAGCCCTAAGTGTGCAGAACAAAACCCTACGCATAATGTCAGGTACAGATAGATACGTTTCATGTACAGGGTGCCGCAAAACAACTTCAACAACGCTTGTGTGCTGTTAGATATAATTAAAACAAGTAACCTTTCCTCATAAACTTTACCTCGAAAGAGCTAAGTTTCGGCGATATAAGCGCTTAAAATCTATCCTGAATGTATACAACCCAACACAGCAAACTACCGCTCTGATATAACTTCCAGGGGCGCGCGGCAGGGTTGCCACTATCGTCATTTTGCAGTCTTACCTGAGAAAAAACAAAACAAAAAAAAAATAATGATACTTGTAATGGTATAAGAAATATTTACAGTACTTACAAACTTACCAAGAAATTAGAAATTACGCTACATGCCAAGGTATAATTTCCAAATAAATTGTTACAGTCTGCGTATTCGAAACAAGGCGGCAGCACATTATGTTAGCATTTGCTCCTTCGTCGATTTCATCAATATCTGTCGCAAACCTCTCTTGGGATCATTCATATTGCATGAGTCAAAACACTATGGAGACTTTTTAAAATGAGGATTCTTGAATTTCAGTCCTAAAATCTTTGAAAAAATTTGCCGTGGTAAGTGTGTAAGTACTGTAATTACTTCTTATAACATCGCAATTATAATTTTTCTTTTGTATTTTGCTGAGGTAAGACTGCAAAGTGATGCTAGTGGCAACCCTGCTTCGGGCCCCTGGAAGTTATATCAGAGCGGTCGTTTGCTGTGTTGGGTTGCATACATTCAGGATAGATTTTTAAGCGCTTATAGCGCCGAAACTAAGCGCTTTTGATATAAAGTTTATGAGCAAAGGCTACTTGTTTTAATTATATCTACCAGCACCAAAGCGTTGTTGAAGTTGTTTTGCGACACCCTGTATACAGATACGAAACATGATCCAAGAGATCCTATTCGACATGTTGGTCTGCAAGAAGCAGTTACCGGGGTGGACTAGGGCGAAGTGAGGCTGAATTCATTCTAGGTTTACTTTTTAGATTCAAAATAAATTAAAACGAATTTACGCGTAGTTTATAGCATTGCTCGAGCCGTAATTTAGTAATAAAATTGTTATTGTATGGTGAGTGGTTTAGCGAAGAGAAGTGGAATTGAAGGAAATTTCATTACAAGCAACCTTCAATAAGCTAGGCATCTTATTTACTTTTCGCAACACCAGACTACTTCATCAAGGCGCGAGACATTTGCCGAATCTGAAGAACTCCACCCCCAAGCGGATGCACCACCACCCTCTCCTTATCAACGATACCAGACCGAAGATTGAGAGGAACGAAATTAATTTTATCGATTCATTTCAAAAAGTCTCCCGGCCACCTTCAGACTGATACCAGGTACAGCTTCCAATTCCGCAGATGGTTAAAGTTTGGGGGTGGGGGGTGAAGGAATGAGGTGAAATGGGGGTGGGAGTTGAGCAGATTCTCAGCGCAGTGGGATTAATATCGAATGTCTGCCGAGTGGCGCATTTACATGAAGAAAGTGGCTCTTCTCTGTTACCCGAGTTAGTCGGAGACCAGCGGGTTACTTCGATCTCCATATTGATGACTATCATGAGCCAATCTTGCAGTTTCCTTCCCCCTAGCTCTGAGATTTCATCAGAAATATTATCACTCCGTCCCCTAAATTGAGAACGACGAGAAAATTGCCACACACGGAGAAGAGGGACGGTTGGGAGATCCGATAACGAAAAAAAACGTAGATTGGTTATCCCTGCATACAAGTTTTCAAATTTCAGATGAAAATCGTGTACCTTCATCCGTGATCCGAGACGACGACATATTTGCACATAGTAATCATTTTGGCACATGTCATGCATAAAATAATAGATAAGTTATGAGGGAAATAGATATCTACCAGCTATGTAAAAATGTCCGCACGTTCGCTGGCATTTTCCAACATGGACTCTCTGTCTAATAAGACGAGTCTGGTTTCTTTAAAGGTTTCATATATTTAACTGTTGCGTATATGCTCCCGGAATTCTGTGTTAATAACGGTCCTACGTACGTATAGGTGTACGTTTGCTGCATCGGTGCTGTTAGATGCCATCTATTGGCGGTAGACATAAACTGTTTTAACCAGTTGACCAGAAATGTTGTTTTGGTCAGTCAAATATCCGGCAATGCTTGCGTTGTCCCAACTGGTTAGCATTGCGGAAGAATACCAGAGGAAGACCAAATTGCAAATTTTCCGCAATGGCACTCGCCCGCATATATAGGCATTTGTAATCACAAGTGTAAGTTTTCGTCACTTTTAAGTGCTTGTGTGCGACGTTTCTTTTGGTGAGAGCCACAAGATTCTTACGTCGCGGTAGTTGGCCAATCTCCGAGCTCGGCAGGGTTATGAGACTCTCCTTTATGTTGCAGCTACAGTGAGCCTTCCCAAGACGTGATAGCGGAAGAAATCTAAGATAATTTCCTTACCTTTTCTAAAGTTTATTGTCGTTTTATCATTAAAGAACACTCAGAGTTATTTAACACCACTATTGTTACATATACCATCTCAATACAAGAAACATTTCTCTGTAAAGTAGTTCCTTGCAAAGATTTTCTTACACATCGTAATCAACGTTCTGTCTCATAGCACTGTGTTGTCACGGAAACTGATTCAACGACACATAATCTGTTCCAGACTGGATAGTTTTAGAAATGTCTGGAAACCGGAAATGGCACAACAAATAAAACATATGAATGGGAAAATAAAAAGACAATACATGTTAAAATAAACAAGCGTAGCAAGTGTGATAAAAACTGTCAATAGCAAAAATATTAATTACTTTCAAATATTATAGTCATAAACACAATGCATCAGGAATGCATGCAAAATGAATGCATAAAAAAATACACCGCTCAAGATGTGTTAGGACACTGTCGGTGAATAACTCTAAAATTTTGATTTAAATATGTTCTGTAGATTTAAAAATATAGAAATTTATTTGTTGTATCCAGAAAAAGCTAAAGCTGAGCGATTTTAATATTGCTTCGGATTAAACAGGTGAGAGATTTAATTCATGTTCAGAGGGATTAATGCTCGATGTAAAAGTGTACAAATTAGTTACGAGAAATAAGCTAGTTCCAAATATAAGAGACTTTTATTGGTTGACTTGCTTTATTTAACTTCGCTTCTTGTGCCACTTTTGGCTGATTTGCGAGTAATAGGATGAGTAACGATATGATGAAATTGATGAATGGACACTCACAATAGACGTCGTAGCACGATGTCTCCTAGTGTTTGTCTTTTGTCATGTGTCATAATCCACCCCTTATGTATACGTCTCATAATCCACCCATTATAAAACAAGTAGAGGAAACTAAAAGGCAAAGAAACGGAGCAACAAAAACACTTCCCTACACGAAGAAAAATGTGCAATAAGATTATATGAAAACACATAAGAATCATTGATTGGCTGGTTGGTTTATTTTATTTCGCTTCTGCCACTTTCGGCTAATGGCGAGGATAAGGATGAGTGAAGATATGATGTAATTGATGAAGGGACTTGCTGTCATTACAGCGATGTCCGTTAAACTGTGGAGTTGAGTTGGTGTTTTAAGTCCACTTTATGCACAGTAAGGCTAATCGGGACTGGACCTACAGTTTAAAGTGGGATCCGAACCACTATGTGCCTCCACCGGGTATGGAACCCGGGACCCCTTGATTACAAGGCGACGACGCTACCACTGCGCCATCGGGGAGGGCCTCGTTAAACTGTGGAAACTGCACGCTGTCACTGCTAGCAGTGTTGCCACGTTCAGCGCATATCTTTACTCCGTTGAATAAAAATTTGTACAAAATCTGATTTCGCATTATGAATCGACAAATGATGATGGGTTTTAAAAAGTTCTTCAAAACAAGACGAAGATCGTATTTGTAGGTGTACGCAATACTAAGAGAAAAAGTTATGTCACAAAATTGCTAAGAACCTTTTTTGGGCTATTGAAAAAGAATCTGAAAATTGAGAATTGCATTTAAAACATTTCCCCTTCCACTCTATTTAAATTGCATCACGGTCGGACCACAAGTCATTTATTTATAGAATTTCAAAGAGAGCTGTTGTTTGGAAAACACAAAAATCCGGCACTTTTTTGTTCTCACGACGATAAAAATTCGAAGGCATACTCGAAGAAAAAGTTGGTTACCATAGCTTAACGGAGAACTGAATAAGCTAAATTTTGATGTCACTTGTTGTTATGTAAGCCTATTGGTTAACTTATAATTGGAGTCCAAACTCCAGAATCCGCAATTTTCAATGCGATAGTTGATTGAACTTTATATATGACATGCGTTTTAACCCTGTAGTGCTACTTTGGGGTCCTGAGGACCCCGGCTGATTTGTTTTTTGTGACTTCTACCAGATGGTGTTGCTCTGCAGACTGCCCATCTCTGTACTTTCCTGACATCTGGTGAGGAGTTTAGAAAAACCATTAGTTTTGCAGGAAAGCCAGTCTTGTTCAAACTTTTGAGTAAGTGGGGTCCTGTGGACCCAAAAGTACTGTTTATGTGACTCTTTTGTGGAAGTGTCCAGTGTGCAAGTTGTGCTCAAAATGTTTGTTCACAGTGTTTTGAAAATGAACAGGATTAATTTTCTTGCAAATTTATTCAGTGTTATAAAGGTATGTTTGAAATAAAATTTATTAAAGCAGTGGCCATATATATACACATTAAAGCGTATCAATCCCTAAGATTGTATGTTTATTTTATTAAGTCTCTCTGAACGCTTCATGTTGACCAGGGCATTCACTTGTTTTTCTCAGCTGTCTCAAGCCTCTTAGGCATGTTTACAATGCATTGTGTTGTGCCATGCAAACCTCCTGAGTATTCAGGAAGCAGGTAATACTTCTGGGTTTGGTGTCAGCGGTTTGCATGGTAGCAATTATAATAAACACGATTCGGCGATTCGGCATCGAGGAAGAGCTCGATGGCCAGGGAATGGAGAGGTGAGACAAGCTGGGAAGAGACTGGACTTTGGGAATTGAGTTGGTAGAGAGAGGAGGTCAGCAAGACAGGAGGTCGATAGTGGAAGCACGCTTTGGTCAACAAGTTAGAAGCTTACAGAGGACTTCGCTATTTTCATTCAGCTCAGAGACTTCAGTTAGACAGGTAATTATCCTACACCCAGCCATGATACAGGTTCAACGGTTCACAAAATCCAACGAGTTGCCATTGTCTTTTCAGTAGTTTAATTCCTTTTGTGTAATTTGTACCTTTCGCATGCCAAGCAATAACTCGTCATGGCAATGACGAGTGGTCTCATCAAGAGGATGAATGATGAGTAGTTTACATCACCCCATCAGTTAACTGGTTCAGATCCCTTCATTCTAAAGAATGACACGAAAGCTGCATTTTATATTTGGGGTCCTCAGGACCCCTAAATAACATTTACGTATTTTTTTTAGAATTAGTACTGAAGAATTGACCGGAAAGATTTAAATACGAGCGAACAAGCTGCAAGTGATAAAGTCCGCCACCAACGTTAGGACTGTGGGTAAAGTCATTAAGTTTCAATATGATAGGAAGTTCAAGTACGAACTAGCATAAATGAAAAAGTATTAAAATAATGGTTGAAAAGTAAATTTAACTCAGCATCAAACCACTCATCATTGTAAAGTTACGTTCAACTTGGTGTAGTTAGCATATATTCTACCGGCAGAGCCATCTGTTCTTCAACCAAGAAGTTTACCCAGATAATGCAGGTTTACCATAGCGCAACACAAATAAACATACGGCATTGATAGAGCAAACACGATAGCAACAGAGGCAGCCGAGAATCTCATTGATGTCCACGTCATGCAAGCACAAATTAACAGCTCTGATTATGTCGTAATGATGGATCAGGGTGAACATCATGTCCATATAAATTACAACTCAATGTGGTTAACGTGATGATTGATTTGTTCCATCTTTGTTTTAAAAATCCTTAGTGATTACTGATCCGAAAACTGTCTGCCTGATAGTCTAATGCTAGTGCGTTAGCGGTCCGTTAGTCTATGTAGCGTAAACATATCCTAAAATGAAGTAATTATACCATAAATTATTGTTCTCTAAACGCATAGAAGGCTTCGTTAGCTTACATCATACAGGGTGTCACCGCAAAACAGTGACAAACTTTTACCGCGTCGAAGGCATAAAAGTAAACGCCATTTGTTAATAACATATTTCTCTTTTGAATCCCATTCTGACGTCACGAACCTTCTAACTACAACCACGCTGCAGAAATTATTGTATTTCAAAAGAAAATACCCTGTTGTAGAGACCCGATTTTCGAATCTATACCCTGTTCCAACTAACTATGGAGCAAGGCCGATCATAGCGCCAGAGAAGTGAAGGAAATCGAATGGCCAGAGCGACGCAGGGAAATTTGGTAGCTGCAGTCGCTTTCCAGACTCCACGCAATTCCGTTCCTTTTACGTGTTCATTGGTGGAGCCATTGACTTGTTTTCGTTTGTCTGCTCCACAGTTAGCTGGGACAGAGTATAAGCTCCGGATCTCATACGTAGACCTTGAGAATTCGAACGCTAATATACGTATATGTGCTTTTCTAAGTGGTCACAGTGTGTGTGTGTGTGTGTGTTATATGTAGGGAGCGGAAGTTGATGACCTAAAAAATATAGGTATATGACCTATAGAATGTCCTACAAAATGACGTAAAAAATGCAAAAAATGACCATTAGTTTCAGGTTAAAAAAGGAAATTAAACAAAATGCAATCTTGCCGTAAAAAAAGGCACCAAATGATACCACATGCACATTCAATTAAAATATGCAACGAGGATTTCCAATAGAAACAACCGAATAATTTTAAAACAATTTAATGAAAAAGTCGTATACGCTGGAGCAAGAATATTACCAAAATGAAAGAAGTGACAAAATATGACAAAACAATACACCGAATATTGCGAAAAATGACTGAAAAATTCCGAAAATCGGAGAAAATGACCTAAAATCTCAAATTTGGCAAAAATGCAAAACAAAATGGACTTTAAAATTACCTTTTTTGGGTTCTGAACGAAGTGTAATTTTGCGTATATCTAATGGGCATCGTGTCCGAGATGTCAGAAGAATACATGACATTTCAGCAACTTCCGCTCCCTAGTTATATGTATTACCTAACCCTGTGCTTTGAACTGTGCCATGGAGAAGCCACATAGGAGGTGTGTGCTATATATTTCGCTCTTCTGCCACTTGTTGGATAATCGTGAAGATAAGGATGATATGATGGAATTGATGAATGGACACTCATAAAGAATATCTATGCTCAAGCCAGGAAACGAACCCGAAACTCCTGGCGTCGTAGTACTCTGTACTAACACCGCTACGGAGGTCAGCTCGACTTTTGAATCGTGAGGTGCAATTGTTTTTCTTTGTGAAACAAAATGGTGCAAAACTACTGGCTAGGCAAAAAAAAATATCAAAATATGGATTCCAGCATCAACTTGCCGTAATTTGAGAAGAACGCAAAACTGTTTCTTTGGAGACCAAAAGATGCAAAACTTCCAACTATACTCTGTCCCGGGAATCTATGGAGCGAGCGAAAGAAAGCAAGTCTCTGCGCAAGTAGTGACTCCAGAGGGCTCGACCAATGAACGCGCGAGAGGAAACTGGATTGTGTGGAGGGGTTTGCAGGGGTGTGTTCTGCTTCGCTCCGCCCACTAGCTTCTTCCTTTGACTCCAGAGATTCCGGAGATAGAGAACAGGAAATAGCTACGGTCACAACTTGACCGGTCTGGGAAACGACCGAAGACAAAAGATTAAATTGCGTGACGTCATGGGAAAGGACAGAAACAATTCGTTCGGCGTAACGTTACAGTAATCTCCCCCGTTTTTCTTCCCGCGCATAAGCCACCGACGTTAAGGCCAGAACCTCTCAAATAAATCTCCATTTAGGCACCCATCCCCCTCATCTCCATGCGTGCACGCACGCTGAACGGGAAACGCGGTCGCCCGTCTTTGACCGGGGACCGTGAACCGCGAGAGTTATAATTTTTCGGCGATTACAAAGTGGTTCCGTATATCTTACGGAGATCTTCCGGGTGTTTTATTTGCCGGAGGTATGCTCCTCCGGCGCTCCTCTCGCTCTATCTGATGTTGAGATACGGTTCGGGAAGAGGGGGAGGGGGGGGAGGTCCCGGGGGGGTCCTGATCCCTTGGATGCGGTCACGTCGGGCAATGTTTCAGAGCGCCGTGTTTTCTCGTAGCGGAAACGATCCCGCGGTTTCCTTTGGAATACAGATGTCCTTCCCAGGTAGGTCCCTGTCAATGGGAAGCATATGTTGTGCCCTGAAGAGGGGCTGGCCCGTGGAGCGAGAGGGTTTAAGCGCCAGAGTGGAATTTGTCCATTGGCCGCCAAAAACTGTGACCGAAGCCCACACAGGTAGACTACTCGGACAAGGAAGAGTCAAGTAAAAATCGTATATATTTTATTTTTGTTTCTTATCTAGCATGCAGTGTTGTACAGGTTTGCTGCATCTTAGCATAGACCCATTGCTGATATGTGTTCGCGACACTTGCACGGAGTGAGAGTTGCACGAATACTGCCCCAGATCAATCGACATTGGCTGAATCACTATTTGGATTGTGATACCAGGTGGTTATAATTAACGTGACGGTGTTCAGAGTGGTACAGCACGGGCTGTAATGAGAGTAGCAGTCTGAAACTTCGTAGATATCTTAATGAAGCAATGCGCTCGCTAATTATGAAAAAAAAATGTTCAAATTCTCGCCACCAGGGTAAAAAATGGCGCTGTAAGCAGTCAAAACGTGAATTTTCCGTAACTCTGACGTCAAAGTCGGTGGCATTGCCTAACCATTGTGTGAGCTCCCTGGTTGTTGTTGGTGACGCTTGTTGCTTTTTCCTTTAGTAATGTAATGTTCATGTTTCGAATAGTGAAATTGTAGCGATATTTTATTACAAAGGGTATTGTTTTCTGCGATTTATAGTGTTTTTCCTGCAACTATACCACGTTTTTACTGCTTACAGCGCCATTTTTTGCCCTGGTGGCGAGAATTGGAACTTTTTTTTTTTTGCATCATTCGCGAGCGCATTGCTTCATTAGCATATCTACGAAGTTTCAGACTGCTACTCTCATTACAGCCCTTGCTGTACCACTCTGAACACCGTCACTTTAATTATAACCACCCGGTACTTGCACGGAAAGTAATACGGCGCGGGGGATGGGGGTTTCCTTAGCCCTCTCGATTCTCCCACGAGCATCATGACTATTTTCTTTCGAAATTTTGTTTGTTTTGAGAGACTTTTAGCCGCCCTACAAATTTTATTTCTCTCTTTTCATTTTTGTTTCATTATGTTTCTGGTTTCAGTGGAAACCATCGTCTTTCCTTTTCAGTTAATTTTTGTTCAAATAGAAACAGTCCATTTGTATGTACATTATTTACAAATTTACATTTTCCAAGCGATTACTCCAATTTCTGAATACAAGCAATTGCTTTATCAAATTTTTTCACACTTCTGTTCTCTTCAAGTTTCCTCAAGGCGTCACTTATAATCTTACCAGTCCTAATTGCAGATTTCTTTCTTCTTCTGCCGTCCTGATTGAGAGTTATTACTTCGTAAGTGTGGCCATGGTATTCAGCGTCTTCTAGGAGTGTGTTCACTAACGTTTAGGCATTCGGATGAGCCCTTGAAAACAAATTGTTCATCCTCCTGTTCCAACCTTCCGAGACGTTGTTGGTTCGGTGGCATCTACCAGAACAATTCCACATATGCCTTGGAATATTTCTGTTTTCAAGCCACTGGTCGACGAAATAGTCGTAGAAACTTCGTAGCTTTTAATTTTCGGGTGTTTCTTCTTGATGCATAACCAACCAACGGCAATCATATGAAGTGGTACATGGGCTAGTGCAGCACACATTCGAACGTGAAGGCGAAGTTCTGTGTTTTCTTTGTATGCAGTCACTAGGTCCAGTTCCTGAACCTTCCTGCAAATACACTGATTGAAATGAAGGGTGCGACCGGAAATCGTTGTTGCTGGGAACAAGGAGTTGATTGATTGAATGGCTCCAACTTCAAAATCCATAACTACTGACTCGGGATTTCAGCCAGGTACGTGGTTCTTGATAGCTGCGTAAGTGCGATAGCTTGAGAAGTCCGTAACTGACAGGGACGACATTCGTTTCTTCCCAAGAACTTCCCAGATCAGCATGGATGCAGAAGAGTTGTCCGAACTGCTTACTGTAACTTTTGAATTTTCCATCAACAAAAAAAGACGACGATGATGTTAAGGCTTCCCTTCCTTTGGCGCTGGCAAACTCAAGTACTCTGTCCTGAGGTCCACGTTGGTCATTGTGAAGAAGAAAATTTCCTCCGTCGTTCATTGTCAGGAACCGTTCTGCTATGTAGATATCTGCTGAGATATCGGGATCTGATATTGTTCCTAAATTTTCTCCGTGCAACAGTCACTAAATTCACCTACGTGCAAGTTTAACTACGGGCAAGTGTCACAAACTCTGCTGATCTACATATACAGACTGTTTGAAAAGTCCCTTCACTCATAATAATAATAATAACAAAGAGCTACTAAGAGATTCATATGGATGAGTTGGCAACCCTGTCAATAGGTTATATTTAGAGCAGTGGCACTGTTATAGTCCTCTGTGTGAGACGTGCAATCACAGTTTGTCAACAGCGAATCGCATCGTTGGAAGCATATTTTGAGTCTTAAGTCAAATGAAAGATGTGTCTGTCATATGATGTGAAATGGAGAAGTCTCTTTCCCGATGATCCGTCACCATGTGAAACAACAGCGTATGATTGTTTCAAATTTAGTTTCAATACTGTATATTTCAACGCGCTTAAAGTGATTTGCAGTCTTGTCAGCGTGTTACCGACTTCAGAGATTGCAGTATTACTCACATTTGATATACAAATTACTTTTTGTGTATTTCAAGATATAGTTAACAAATGTATGTATTTATTACATTGACAGGTTGAATAAACTATAATCCAAAAATTCTCAAACTTTAACTTTTCGAACGCTCTGTATTTTCAACTTTGAGTTATTGCCTGTATACCTAAAGAAGAAGAATTCTTTGCGGTCCACGTGCAGTCACTTATGAGCCACTGCGAAGGCTTTTCCTCCCATCTGCTTGCGAACTGAGGCCATTGTCGTACTTTATCCCCCATTAGTAAACTTGCTGGTATGGTAAGCGTGCACATACATATTGAATTATCATTTCCCGAAAAATGTCTGTAAATTGTAGGCTGACAGAGGTCATGAAACCACTCCTCTTGACTGGTGCAAGTGTGTAGAGGAGGCGCCATCTTTAAAGTAACCAAAATGGCGTTGAGGCTCACTTGATCAGTGTTGCAGCCTTGAGGTCGTTTTGTAAGTAACAGATGACACCTCATCTAAATTTGAGCTGTATACAGCCTGTCCTACAATTCTTATTGGACTTTTAAGGCTTTCATTTGACTCTCCTAGTACTTGGTTGAACACAATTTCCTTGCACACCTTGTACCAAAAAGTGCAGCAACTAGGCCAAAGCAAACCCACAACACAATCAAAACGTACGACTTCGTAACGCTTATCAATCACATTCACGATACCTCTATCACTCTCGTTGCTGTCGAGCGCCAAATAGTTTGGACGTACGACGCTAGATCGCGTACTGAATTGAGAGCTTCTTCGCGAGAGTGAATAACTCTCAAACAGGCAAAACGAGCGGTGTAGGGGAGAGTCGTACAGTACCGGCCACCTTAAGCTTATTGATTATAACTGATAAGGGATTAGGAGATAGTCGGATTGAACATAGTAATATGATACCTCAATGCACACTTAAGGTACACGGGTTTAATTTCTCTGAAATGTTTTCAGAACTACAAGATATATACAAAAAACGAAAAGATGAATTTTCAATGAGTGGAAAAATTGTCGTCCAGTATCGGCCAGTCAATATTTTTATTTTAGGTGGTGGTAACTATTGATAAATGCTTCAGTTTTATGAAGAAACTGTAAACTATGTGTACAAAGGTGTGGTAGTTAACAAATGTGGAAATAAAGTCCGTTAAAGCGGAGTTGAAATCACATTTTCACAATAGTCACAAAAATACAAAATATATTCTTGGTCTACGCATTCAACATGTGCCAAACTCCACATTCGGTACACTGAACCCAATCTTCCTCAAAGGACTCTCAAATTATGCATTGTACAGTTTCTACAGTTGTCTTCCTTTTCTTCTTATTTACTGAGGGGCATAAACTTATTGTCCAAGTTTTTCATATATGAATGTAATTGTTTTTCCATTTCGTCATAAAACGTCTTCTTAAATCAGCCCATCTCAGGTGTCAGGTCCACATCCATACCACGTTAAATTGCTCTCAATCTGTCTCCTAACGTGCTTCTTGGTACACAAAATATACTAGCTGCTTGTCTTGTTGCCATTTTGTTTGTCATTGCCTCATTTACCGCCGCTTTTGTGGCCTCTTCAGTCCATTTACCTCTTTTGTTGCCCTCCTCGTCTGCCATCTTACTCTGAAAACAAAAGTAAGCAGGACTGTGGTAGGCGAGTATAAAATTATGTGTGGCCGATACTGGACGACACTTCGCTGGCCGATACTGTACGATCATTAGTTGGTAACGAAAGTTCCGATTACACGTTGTTTATAATCAATTTGCTAAACTATTTACAGGTTTTCGTATCCTTATAGAATACCGATAAACTGAATCTCACAATAAAATCAAACACTTACCTCGAACATGAATACCAGGGCCCTAGAAATAACTTCTCTCACGCAGCCACTTGACTCTTCACAGTAACACAGGCGCATCTCTCACAATACTGCATGAAAGCGGGTGATCCCGAACTATAGAGCACACGAATACATACCCTTCCCTCCTACTCCCGTGAACTACTGCTATGTAGCGTCAAATGTCCGAACTTGCAATTGGCCGATACTGTAGGACGGCCGGTACTGTACGACTCTCCCCTACACTTTAAGGACAGTAGTACAAGTATAACTAATTTGCCTGTGGCAGTATCCCCTCAAATATGGATTGTAAAGTAAATGATGCAGAGAAATTAAAACTTAAGTGAATATATTATCTCCATGTTAAAATATAGTTTAGTCTATCTTAGCAATACAGTGATATGTGGAGAGTAAATTGATGGTTGAAACTGCCAGCACATATTTTACATACGCGTGTCTACATTTATTGTCACAGTAAAATGATATTCCCTGCCCCAGCCCGTATCCAAGGTTACACTTCACGTTTTTGTGTGCAATGCGGTAAAGTGAATGTACCGCTTCAATGTAATGCTACTTGAAGCGATGGAACGACAATGTTGCAATATGCAGATATTAAACACCAAAACAAGAATGTTTACCATGCAATCGTATTGCTTGTTGCAAATATCGGGCAACAGTTTTTATTTCATGTTATGTGTAGCTACCCGTCAATATATCCATTTTATCTCAAGCCACAAACTGCACATGCTTGTGAGCGTCCCTTCATCAATTCCATCATATCATCACTCATCCTTATCTTCACGATTATCCAACAAGTGGCAGAAAAGCGAATTATATAGCACACACCTCCTATGTCCCTTCTCCATGGCACGATTCAAAGTACAGGTTAGGTAATACATACCGGGTGGCCAGAATTAAAGTTACCCAACTCAGAACCCTCTGTAGCCTGTTTGAGGCATCGTTGAACTCTGAAATTTGGTGAATCCACTATGCAGAGCATGGGGAAGAGGATAGCGATAAAAAGCATAGTTCAATTTTCCGCCACCAGGTTGAAATGTGGCGCTGTACTTCCATAATGGGTTGTAATGATGACGTAAACTGTTCCAAATGTTTATGGATTTGCCTTTACCTTGCAATCTTGCAATAAACGAGAGATTATTTTCTCGCAACTTCCAGCCACTAACAATATTCTTTCTAATTAATAACTCAGTCAACCTTCGTGGATGTACAGCGCCACATTTCAACCTGGTGGCGGAAAATTGAACTATTATTTTTTTATCGCCATCCTCTTCCCCATGGTCTGCATAGTGGATTCACCAAATTTCAGAGTTCTACGATGCCTCAAACAGGCTACAGAGGGCTCTGAGTTGGGTAACTTTAATTCTGTCCATCCGGTATAACACACACACAGACACACACAGTGCCCACTTAGAATAGCACATATATATTAGTGTTCTAAATCTCGAGGTCTACATATGAGATCCGGGCGAGCGAAAGTAATTTCATGCAATACTCTAATCTATAGCGTAAGTATCATGTGCGTGCATACTCTGGGAACTTCACAAGGCAACACACCAAAGCAAGAAAACTTAATTTATCTTTCTCCATGGATATCGTTCCGTTCAAAACGTTCAGATTTCTTCTGCGAAAGAAATCGGCCATATCTCTCCAACTCGGTTCTCACCCAATACGACCTTGCATTCGTCACCAGGGAGATTCGCGCCGGAACGTGACGTGAACTATGATTCACTTTACCATTGGTCGCTGCCTCCGCCACGACTGCAACAACTGTTGGAGGCGCTAAGAACACAAGTTTGTCGTTCTGTAAGTTTGTTAGGGAGGAGGGGGAGCTGTCAATGGCAGAAGACTTGGCGAGACAGAACACGCCATCATCAACCCCTTAACTTCACAGAAGTTAGCCTCGCAAAATTTTCCGAGGGAAGTTTCCGGTGAAAGTAACATCCTTTCTCCACCGTCGACTAGAGAGCTGCTTTCACTTCACATCATTTGATAAAGTGCTGCCTCTCTCCTCTCTCTTGGAGATTATCTCCGGAGAGATATTCTCATGGAAATGTCATCAGTGCGTTCCGGCAAAAATAAGGCTTAGTCGGTGCGTAAAACTTCTTTACGGGAGATGAATCATTAATCATAAGGGCTTTTGAAGATGCAGGAAAAGTTAGGGATGAAACTGCTCTCGTTGGAAGCACGTGGCGTGCGCGCGAGTACTTCGGTTAATTGCGCCCGTAGCATAGTATTGAGGAGGCCTGATTAGTCATGTCAGGTGGGTGCTATTAAATTGCTCGTCTCAAGTCTAGAGCGTCATTTACGATATACAATAGGCATGGTCGTATATAGTTCACGTAAGGGTTCAACTTTTGGTATGGTTAGAGTTGTTCTATTTCATAAGTGGAAATCCAGAGCACTGCTATAGTCCACGCGGTGAGTTGCTTTCGTCCAATCACACTGAACCTTCAGCCAATGGGCGCCGCTGTCATTCTGCTCGTCTACTCCACGTGGAGTCTCAGTCACATGACCGCGGATACGCTGTTGCCGTACTTTGCAACTTCAATGTGGAGACCGTGGGAAGGTGCTTGTGCGCGGAGGGACAAGGTGACTCAGAGTAGGTGTGGCAACACTGTGGGTTGAATGTGATTGTCCCAGCTGGTGGGCGCGCTCCGTGGACTTCAAAACCAGCCGGTCGTTAACGTAGCTAGCGCGTCGACTATAACAGGAACCTTGGGGAGCGGGCGGGGGGATAGTGCTGAACCCGACAAAGTTGTGGGTGTAGTCACGCTATTTAGTATTGATACTTTTCTGTTCATCTTGTGTCAAACAACTTGAGAATGTTACGATGTATACCTGGGTTTCTTGCACTGCGTTTTTAAAAACCAAATTCTTTTAACAAGACTCGAGGGGGAAAAATATAACTGATTTCACAGTCCAAATGTAGTTTCATATCGCAGAAATTCCGAAACTTTCAGGAAATTGTAGACATTTGGTGTGCAGTCCCATCTGGTGTGTGGAATTACGTAATTTCCTTCCCATCCATATCTCTTCGTATACGTCTCGAATTTAGGAAAATAAAATAAGTGCGAAGAAATTCTTATGAACAAGGGGATAGAACAGGTGATCTGGTAATTTTACTGCCCGAATCTCAAAAATCATACAAATACAGAGTCTGTCAAATAAACCTGACTGTTTTAATTCGAAATTAAAACAAGACTCTTAAATGCAACGAAGTCAATTAAATACATGTTGTACTACATCTTAAAGCATTTAAGGCGAATAGCACGAGAGGCAGTTTCCTGATAAGGACAGTTCAATTTTTATAATAGCACACCTGTGAGGTGCGGCAACTGAATCTGTCTGTTTTTGAATCAACACTGAACGGAAGTTGCTTGAGGTAATGACATTCACCCCGATCTGCATGTTCCCAGTCGGAATACCACTTTTCCTGTGGGTAAGGACCTTCTAGGAGACGGCCTCGGCAATGAAAGGAACGCTGGTGGACATCGTAAAGTTTGCACCCCCGAGAATATCGAACGAGGTCTGGTCTCTGCTTTGAAGAGTCATTCAAAAAATTATCTGTCCTTGCCTTATTTATCCCAATCTTCTATTAGATAGGAAAATAATGAATTCTAACTATGGTGTAAAATGTAACTAATTTTATTTACAGATTCAGTATAATATTAATTCAACTCAAAACATGATTATAAACAACATTTTTAGTTTCACCTCCAGGAGCGAGAATAAATAAATTGAACGGCATTGGGAGTGTCACTGTTCATCTTAGCGACCTCGAAAACTATGGATTCTCCACTAATATCGGTCGTTTTCGATTTTTTTACATGTCACCCCCTTCTCACCCTCACCCCTAGGGGTGCCAGGGGTGTCTTACCTCCACAGAACTTCCTTCCAGATTGTAAGTCATATGAGTACCAAGTTTGGTTGAAATTGCTCCAGGCGTTCGAGAGTTATGGCAGAACAAACATACATATATACACATATACATCCATTTTTATAAACACAGTCAAAAAAGTTTTGCATCACCCGAGAAGTGATGAAAATATCATCCGCAACATGCCGAAGCGGACAAGAACTGATGAAGCAGAGCTCATTGTGCGAAGTAACGTGGTCAACGTGCAATACCGATCACCACAGACGACTACCGGAGTCGGCAAGCGCATGCGTGTGTTCGAGCGTAGCACCACAGTAGTTGTATTGATGCTATTATTGGCTCACTTATAGCGTACAAATGAAGAGGTTATTTGATTGAACAGCCCGATTTGCCTACACTTAAAACTATGTCAAGATGCCCATATTCCCCAATTCTTTAAGTGTGATATGCTCTTAATCCCAAGAACTCTGAATCCTAGTGTAGAAAAGAAGAACCCTCAATAGACAGATTTGCCTACACTTAAAATTATGTCAAGTACCCATATGATTTTATTGTTTATAGTGTGTTATTCTGTCAAAAACCCAAGAATCTTGAATTCTAGTGTAGAAATGAAGAACTCCCCTCAGACAGATTCCCCTATGTGTGTAAAAGCTACATCTGCCAGATTGTTGTCCATAAACTTGTCAAAAATATGCCCCCCTTGATATTGTTTTGGCTACACTTAAAACTAAGCCAAAAATGCTTATATTCTCATGCTCTACAACTTACAGATCAATACAAAAGGACAAGGGCAGGCTGTTTCATGTTCTTTCTAATCTTTTGATCAGTTTCATTGCCCAGGGTAAGCAATTATATAGCTCAGCAATATATTAATCTATCAAAAAGTTTTGATCGGGAAGTTTTGCTTGCATGCCTAGTGGCTTTATATGCTGGCACGCAAGAGATATAATCTACACAGAATTCACTGAAAGGGCATAAAACTTCTATTAATTTTTCTGTGTAACAGGGGGAAAATTCTTAGTAAAAGAACATTGCCCTCTTGTATGCTGTCATGCAAGCCTGAGCACAATTCTGGTTTTGCCTTGTTCTGTTAATATAAACACAAGTGCAACTTACAGAATATTTATTGCACAGTTCAAAATCCAATTTTGACTGTATTTAGTTGATATAGAGCTCATAGCTCCTGGGTTCTGAGACCCAGTAGAGTGTGGTGCATAGCCCCATGGCTTTTATTGTCTTGTAATCAAGAGGCTTCTGGGTTTGAGTCCTGATAAAATATGAGGCCTCCCCTGATTGCAAAGTGTTAATATTGTTGCCTTGTAAACAAGAGCTCTGGGTTTAAGTCGGACTTTTAGAATTGCTCTGTGACTCTCTCATTTCTTACATCATAAACATATGATTTTTCACCTATAAGAATAACACTACATATGGTGTCATCAGGGAGTGTATCGTGGAATTCACAGATAATTTTAATGTTTGTCCTGTCATTAACCACAACTTGTTTTCTTTTTGAAGTGTTGATGACAAACATGGGTCTCTGTGCTTTGAATTCATCTGGTGTGTAATACATGTCAGTATTGCCAGTGGTGACCCTTTTGTATGCTGTAAATGCTTCATATAATTTAAGGAAATCATCCTTGGACATGTCTAAATTATAATTTTCTCTGGGAAATACCTCATTTCTGCCATTTTTAAGATAAATGTTCTTGATGTTGCAGTTATCAAATTTACTTGAATTTTTTTCCTGATTATTGTGTCTTCCAGTCTGAAACAGTACCACCACATAATCTGGCATGTCATATTGTATACTGGAGAATGAATTTGTAGCATCAAACTCATAATAGGTACCAGTGGCAGGCTTCTGTACACATTGATATGTATAAAATTGTAGAGGAATCTGTGGATTTTTTATTATATCAGCTTTGTATTTAAGAGCATAACTGGCTTCATATTCAACAACTGGCATTCTTAGCTCCATAGTCTGAATAAGGCACTTGCCCTCATCAGGTAGGGTATTAGGCAGAGCTTCCCCGGTAGAGTTTAATGTACTGTACCTCATCAAAGTATTATTATCATTGGCAGCTCTTCTAAATGTGATTCTTAAACCACCCTTCCACATAATGTCTTTGTAATCTGAGAAGAATCCTGGCAACAGGCGCATAGGGAACAATACTGTGTGGCTCTTGGATATAATTTTATCACCAGCCTCAAATCCACCTATTTTGTAGTAAGAAGCCTCGGTTTTGGATAATTTTAGTGTGGCCAAAGCTGTGGAGGTAATACCCGGATAATCCACTCTGTTTATAACAACACCATGTTTTCTGACCTCAATTTCAGAGAATAGATGTGGCACAAAATTGTCTACCAATCTTATATTTGAATTTGCCGGATAATCTGTACCATCGAGCTTTACAACATCAAATTTGATGTATAGATCTGCTCTGTGGGGGTGTATAAAGCCATCCCCTACATCAAGATCAACCTCAATCTCTGTGTTGGGTTGATTTAAATTTGCAAATGTCCTCCTGTTTGGGGGGAATGATTGTAGCTCATAACTCTCAATATTTTCAATTTTTTTCTTGTATGTATTTTTATTTAAATATTAATCTCTATGATAGCAGTTGTTGTGGCTCCAGCAAAATCAACTAATTCTTCTTTTTCATTAGTGACCATCAATTCAATGTAATCTATTCTGTTATGGCACACAGGAAAGTATAATGTTGGTGATGGAGTGTAGATGATTGGCTCCATAAATTCAGAATTAGGTTTGAATGTTGCAATGATGCCAGTTTGTTTGTGAGTGCCTATGCCATTTGATTTGGTGATCATACCCTCGGCCATATTACAGTGAATATTCAGAGTCTCTATGGCTAAGAATTTAGGTATATTAATAGCAGTGTGTTTGATGGCCGGTTCAAGTTTTGTGTTGTTCTCAAAACCTAACAGCTCTCCTATAGTACCCAGATCCATTGTTTCTGTAGCAGATACAATCTCTACTCTGTGAGTGACAGAATTTTGAGTTATTACTATACCTCTGGGTAACTGAGCATTTAGAGTGGACAGATTATACTGCCCTGGAGTGATGACAATTTTTTGATCCCCTACTGCAATTGTGTTGTTGTGGTGTGTAATATTAGGGATTAAGTACATGCCATAAAATGCTCTGAGAGCTATTGTTTTGGGATACACTATATCATCATGTAATTTGAATTTCAATATTGAATTTTGGCTGGTGAGATGGAATACCCCCATGATGTTTTAAATACCACAAGGCTTTTTGAAAATTTTCAATTGATGGTTTATTTATTTGAGACAGATATCTAAGAACAGATAAACACAGATGTCCACAATTAACATCTTTGAAATTTTGAACACGGGCATTATTGTAATAAAGATTAGTTGATTTTAGATATTTTACTAAATTTTCAGGTGGAACACCTCCAAATGAATCAAACACAAATGCCTCATCTTTTAAATATTTAAGATAGCAGATCCAGTGAGTGCCCTGATTTTTGTACTTATCCAAATTAACAATGCCACACTCTTTGTTGAGTGGTTGTTCTCGTAAAGAATCAGACATGTACACACCTCTAAAATTTTTGATGCCCAGTGGCTTGATTAAAGCTTCAATATCTTGGTTTGTAAGCGGCCCTTGTTTTTTTAAACTTATTCATGGCTCTCTTAACACCTTTGCCTTGTTTCTCCATGGCCAGGTTATGGCGCCTCTGCTCATCAAATTCAGCCTTATTCTTCTTGGCATCTATTACTGTTTTTGCTATGGCAGCTGATCCCCCAGCCAAGCTCCCCACAGCCCCGAGAGCAGCTAAGATGGCAGGGATAGTAAATATGAATCCCCCCACATGTGATTTTTTTCTAGATTGCTGTAATTTTTTTAATTGAGGGGTGCTAAGTAACAATTTCATACCATGGCCCTTGGCAAGACAAGAATTTTTTTCTTGCGCTCCTTTTTGGTTAGAAGATTATTAATAGGCCCAAGAGATTTGAGACCTGCATAAGGTACCTGATATACAACACCCTTGGCCTTCATCCTAGGTTTATTATATACATATTCACAACCCCCACCCCAATTTTTGTTTGGTATTCATAGCTATGGCGGTCCCCAATGCTGCTATTTTTTCACTTAAAGAAGCATCTTTGCTTACAAATCTACCAAATGCAGCCTCTTCTAATTTCTTGTCTGCAACATGTCTCTTGTCAAGATCAGAATGTGTGTTGTATGCTATGTCATGGTCTCTACAAGCAGCATCTAGGGGATTAACACCAGGGTCCCCTCTGTTTAATCTATGGTCCAATTTTGTACCGGGACCACAATACTGATAGCCTGGAGTGTGTAGTTCAAATGGCAGCTTGTTTATAATGTCATTAACCAGCCCCCGACCCTCAGAAATATTCCAAAATTTAGGTGGTAGAGTATTAATAATTTTTATAAGATATCCAATCCCCTTAGTGTCATTCACCATAAAATTAGACAATTTTGTGCTTATCATGTCCATAATTCCAACTTTTTCATTGTAAAAATTGTGGTTGCCAGCATTTTCCTCCCCAGCTATCACCAGCAACCTATCTACAAGTTTCCTGACATCATCAACCCACACAAATTCTTTAGGCAGGGTGTTGTATTGTTTGATTCCACTACCTGTCTTGATCTGAGACCATATGGGCTTGATTAAGTTGTTGTATTTTGCTCCACTGCTAGACTTGATTCTTTTTTGTGTAGGATCATTGTTCTGGTATAGAGCATCTGATTTTATTAATATTTCTTTGTAATACTCATAATCTTGATCTGTATAGCTGCCAGGTCTCTTCCTAGTCATCAGTTCCCACAATCCAGGTGTTCCAGGATACTTAACAAAAGCACCTTTTTCTCCAAGATGAGATTCTGAATATACAATCAGATCATCTCCCATAAATGTTACTCTGAAATTGCCAATTCTATGTATGAAGCTACCATCACGCTCTGTGTCAGCATATAAGCCAAAGACCTCATCTTTATTGTCTTTAGGTGTGCTTAAATATTTTTGAGCAAGAAGACCCAATTCAATAGGATCCTGAGTAGCTTCAATTCTTCGAGGACCAACAGGACTAGGTGTATGAATACTAGAAAGTGGGGTGAATGGATAATCTAATATGTTTCTTGCAGCTACAGGTACAAGCTCTGTGATCAAATTTTGATTTTGCTCTGTAACAGTTTTGATATTTTTACCTAATTCACCAATAGCATCAATAATAGGCTGTTCTGTGCGTTTGTGTTGCTCATAAAAACCTCGGTTCTCTGATTTCCATCCCTTAAATCTTTTTACAAGATAATCTCTTAATTTAAGATCATCAATGATTGGCCTTTTCATGGTTATTTATTTATGTTTCAATGTCTAGAAAATTGTTGATTTTATTTCTGTATTTACCACTATTGGGTTTCCTTGTCATATCAATTGTGACAAACCCATAACTGTCTTGATTCCAGCACCTACTGCAAAACTTAGAAAAATCATTGTAGCTTAAGTCCCCACCTACATATTCATCATGTATGTGTTTGAGGTTGGTATGGTCTTGATGAAACACACATATAAAATTGCTGTTGTCTCGGATCAGTTGCTTCGGTATTTTAGAAAAAGTCTGTGCCAGGTAGAAGCAATCAATGTTTTTGTGTCGGCCCTGTGTAAAAAAATTTCTAACCTTGTTTTGATTATCCAGTATAATGTCATCAAACACAACAACAGAATTATCGAGACATTCATGAAGTGGCTTAACATCTGATTCAAAAGTGGCAATATCCAGTCCATCATATAGCTTCATCAGCTGCTGATATTTTAATTGTTCCAAGCTCTTAGAGAAAACATACAAGTGCCTGTTTTTCCAGTCTAACCAGTTGGGTGCCAATAAAAAATTATCAATCATTAGTGTAGTTTTACCACAAGCCGATGGCCCAACAATAAGACATCTAATATTATCAGGCAGCAACATTCCATTTCTCTTATTCTGCTGTTCAGGTTCTGGCAGCCTCTTTATAACATCCCAGGTGTTCATATTATCACTTTGTTTGCATCGATCCAGCTGTGTTGTGGGAGTCCTAGCCATTTGACAAGTAACTTGTTGCCTTTTCTGCGGATGATTTTTTCTATGAGATATGTGTCAGGCTGTTTAGTTTTGCTGAGCTCTTCTTCATAAAACCTGCCTTTGAGAATTTCTCCTCGGTGATCTTTTATTATATATGTGTTAAGGGTCCCAGGTTTAACTTGAACCACTGTAAATAATTCAGTGCTCCAGTTTCTTGTAAAACCTCTTTTGAATAAGTGCTTATATTTACTGATTCTTACTTGATCACCAATCTTGTATTTGGCTTTTCTTGTTGTTGGCTGATATTTAGGATAATAAACAGTGCTGATCAATTTTTGCTCATCAGATGAAGTTACTTCAGAGGGTTTCATGTTGATTGTGGAATGTACAGAGTTGTTATATTTATGTAGAAGTTCTGGAAGAATATTAAGCCATTTATAATTACCTTGAAGTGTGAATTGTTTATACATATGATTTTTTAGGGTTCTGTTGAATCTCTCTACAATTGAGGCCTTGAGATCACTGTAACTCGAGTAATGTTGTATTGACTGGCTTTTAATAAATTGTTGGAACACAGAATTATAAAATTCTTTGCCATTATCTGTTTGCAAATAGCGCGGTGATCTTCCACTCTGATTGATGATTGTCCTGAAGGCTTCTGTAACACATTTTCCAGTCTTGGATTTGAGTGGCACAGCCCAGGCAAATTTTGAAAATGTGTCTATGACAGTGAGTAGATACTTGTAGCCCTTGTTGATTTTGTCTAAGTTTTTCAGCTGTCCACTTGCCAACTCAACCAAGTCGCACTGCCATAAATCATCTATGCCTTTTGTAACTACTGGCAGTCTCTTATAATTATGTCTGGCTTGTCTGTGTAATTCATCAACAATAATTTGTCTAGACATAATATGTAAACAAGAATATTGCAACTATAGGGTGTTCAGCAGCTGATACTACAGGATTTTCTAAATACAGTTTGTCTCCTATTTGTATATAAAATTCCAGAGAGCCATCATCTTCAGCATAAGATGTTTCTAATGTATTGGGATCTGTAAAATCCTCTAACTCTACACTGGTGATTTTTGGTTTGTTGTCAGCATTTGTTATTGATAAGGTAGGGTAGTGGTGTGCCTGTGGTTGAAGCCAATATTTGATCTTGATTGGTCTAAGTGTGCCCCCAACAAAAAACTGGTAATAAAATTGTGCAGGGGACAGCATATATATTTTGCCACCTGGTGTAAATGGTGAATCATATTCTTTGTTGGGGATACTGTACAATTCAAGAATTACTGTATGTTTAGGATTCTCGATTATGCCTGTTATTTCTTTTTCTGCTGTAAGCAATCTACTTGTTACAGATTCAAGGTGCTCATTGATAGTCCTAACAACATCATCATGGCCTGGCTTGATTTTTATGTCCACAACAAGTTTTTTGTATTGTTGCACAATTTCTTGTAGCTGGGTGGCAAAAACAGACAAAGCATTTGCTTGATTGGATTCCATGGTCCCTAGCTGTTGCTTGATATTAGCTACAATTTGCTGTAAATTTTCAACAACTGCCAATTTTGAATTTTGAGCTGTAAGATCATGGACCTGTCTTCTGATATCCTCAAACAGGGCATGCAGTTCATTAATATGTTGATTGGTTGGTAGAGTGGCCACTGTCTGAGTGAGTTGTTTGATCTCTGTCTGGATATTCTTGATATCTTCTGATTTCAATATGCGATTCACAGCTCTTTTAATATTTTTAAGTTCCTGTGATGTAGGCAGATTTGATACAGTATTCTGCAAAGATTCAAGTGCCAATTTCACATTGTTTAATTCAGAAGCATCAGCCACATTTTGCATAGCATTTTGGAGCAGGGCTATATCTGCCTGAGAGGGTGTTGATTGTTGTAAAATTTCAAGCTTTGTTTGGATATCATCAATCAAATGATGAAAATGAGATAGCTCAGATTCAGTGTTGAGGTTTTCAAGTTTTGTGATATGTTGCTGGACACTGACAAGGGTATCTACAATACCAGGCAGGCGGGATTCTAGAGATTCTTGTACATTTGTCAAATCACTTTGCACTGCTGCTATTGTACCTTCAAGATGAGTTATGGTACTCTGATTTTTTCCAAAATCTTCATATGTTTCAAGTTGCAGCTTAATATTGGCAACACTCCGAGTTATTGCACTCAAAGCATCAGAAGATGGCAAGTTGTTCATAAAATTTTCAAGTGTCTCAATTTTTTCTTTAACCTCGGCTATGGCATTGTTCAGAGGGCCCAGATTAGGTATCTCCAGTGATTGAATCTGTTCCTTTAGAGTGGAAATCACTAGATCAAAATCTTCTTGTGATTTTATGCTTTTGACAATTTTTTGGAGTTGTGTCTGGATATTATTTATCTGCTCTTCTAATTGCTGTTTCAATTGATCAGAGTTGGTGGCCTGGGTCTTAAATTTGGCTTGAAGAGCTGCTACAGCCTCTTCTAAACTTTGAAAATTATCTAATGTGGCCAGGTCAGTATATTTCTGAAGCAGCAATTTGAGTTCAGAATCAATTTTAAGAAGAGGGTCCATGCATTGTGATTGTAAATTTGTAATTTTTAGTTGAAGACTGGCATTGAGTGTGGTTTGTAAAGCTTGTAAATCACTTCTTAATTTCTTGACTCTGACATCAAGCATAAGAATCTCATCACTGTGATCTTCATGCCTTGTATGGCCAAATATATCATTAGGCTATTTGATTTAGTGGTTATTTATTATTGAATATCTAATTCTTAATTCTATAAAAAAAGGTATAAGCTTATCATAGGATCCCGGGACCTCAATATATAGCAGTCACCAGCAGAAACAGTATATACAGTGCCAGAAATCATGTTTGAGTGCTTAATTCTATAAATATTTCTCCCTATTGAAATCTTGACATTATCCTCTGGGGTTGTAATAAATTGTAATTGACCACCTACAGGTAATTGGTAATGATTTAAATTATTGTTAAATATGTACAATGTTCTACCTGTTTCATCATCAACATCTGTAAGTATGCTGTTCAGATGAATAATTAAGAAACCACTTAGTTTAGATATTATATCAGAAGAGGGTTGTGGTGTTGGCAGGTCCATAATAGTCTGTTTTTTGAACCCAAATAAGTTCATAGGCATGTTTATTTATTTCAAATCATGCTCTGTAATTGGGCATTGATTGCCATTTTTCAAATCACAATGACCCCATGGTAGAGTATGTATGCCACATGATAAAATACATCTCTTATCATCATGTGGGTCCAGAGCCACTTTTCTTACAATATTTGTGGTCAATAAGTGATCCACACTCTGAATTCTGCATTCTGATGTTCTGATTGTGCTACATGATTTGAGACAATTTTTGTAATCTTCAAATTCAAGCTCTTTGTCAACAGTTACTCTGCCAATGCCCTTGGCCTTTTTGGCAACACCACCGCTACATGTTTCAAAGCTGTACATCTTGGCCCTTAACCCAGCAAATGCCACAATAACATCACCAAGTGTCTCATCTTTTAACTTGCCAGGCACCTTTTTGTTGTGGGGTTGAATATTCAGATGGCCTGGCAATTCACTGGTATCAAAATATTTAATTAATTCAGGCTGTGATATATCTTGAAAAATATCTTCTGTCTGAATATCAAGAATAAAACTATCTGTGTCCATGTACATCAGTTTTACACTATCACCATAAATAGGCTTCAACACATCATAATAGAGTTTTAACATATGTAATTTGGCCAATTCCAATATCACAGCCCCTACATAAATAGGCTTATCAAACTTAATCTTTGTTTTTTTCATATTAAAAAGTGCCATATTTTCATCATAAATTCTTCTATAATTGAAATTAGGTTTTGCTATCAATTTTTTGCTCAGGCTGGGGTCAGTAATTATTTTAACATCAGTATGTTTTCTGACATTTTCTATGGTTTTGCCATACACAGAATTGACCATCAATTTAAACAAGGCCTTATCAAATTGACTCATTGCAGATGTTCGAAGCTCTGTGTTTGTATCAATATATGGCTTCAACCATCTTGAGTGCCTGAACCTCAAAACTTTTCCAACTTTGGTCACTTGAACACCATGATTCATTAGGAACTGGAGGTTCTTGTAATATATGACATAACCCTGTTTTGGCTCCAGTGTCATCATCAGTTTCTTCTGTTTAGAGCCAGGTGAGCACTCAACCTCAGGAATTGGGGGCAGATCAGAAAATGTGTTGTGTAAATCATCAGGAATTGTCAGATCAACCTCTAAGAACAGGCCATAGTCACTGTCATCAAAATCCTTAAGATCTTCAATATTGAAATCTTCAACCCACTCAAGCCCTGCATATGGCAGTTTATCCATCATAGCATAACCATACAGGCTATTGGCATCCACATACAGTATATAATTTGATGGCAGTGCTGGATCATAATTGGGAATATACTTGTTATTTGCTCTGGCATATCTCTGAGAGCATTGAACCATGCCCCCTCTTATACATTGCTCCATAAACAGATACATATCCTGATCTTGGATCAGATCCAATTGCATTTTAGTGTTTAAAAACATTGCAGACCATGCTAGACCTGGGGCACTGTAAAAATACATTGGATCCAGTTTATAATTTTTCATGGAAGATTTTCTGAATGCCTGAAGTATATCAGCTAAGAGAGTGACATCAAGTTTTAAATATGCCTTGTGATAATCACCAAATGTCTGGCATTTTAAATTGTTCCACATCAACTGGGCATGGTGATAATCATCATCAGTGATTCCAGATGCTCTGATTTTGCTGTAAAACTCTTGTTGTGGTGGCAGAGAACACTCATCAAATTTAGAAAAATCTGTAACATAGTCATATGGATATACACCCTTCCGCCTAATTAATTTCAGGTCCCGATTTGGAAACAAAGCACATGTGATTTTGAATTGATCATCAGATAATTGAGTGGCCAGTGTAGCCAGGCTAGCAGACAGAATTCTGTAGGAATCAAGAAATCTTAAGTGAATAGAATCACTATTAACTTTAATTATTTTGCTAATAGCAATATATTTCTCATCATTTTCTGCTAAAATATTTAAATTCTGCTTGTCAAACCCCTCGTACCTGATCAAATGATGGAAATCATAATTGGATACTCCATGGCAAAATATGGGGACAAATTTTGGTCTCTGGATCTTAATATTACAGCTATTACACAGGGCCATTAAGAATTTACCATCTGTATGGGAATGGTGATGTACCTTGATATTTATATCTGAAAATTCAGAATCACATACCGGGCATTTTTCTGCATTGTTGAAATCTTCAATCTGATCCTCTGTTAAAGGCAACATGGGTTTTGATTTTAATAAGACATTAGATGCTGTGTCATGGCACTCATTTTCTATTCTATGTGCAAATTCTTTGATGGCATCTGCTCCCATGCATAAATATTCTTTACTAACAACCCCATCCTGTACAACAACATAATAAAAACTAGAAGGTTCATGTAATTGATATGATGTAATTGAAGATTCCTCAGGGTCTGGGCTACAGAATGCAAGAGGTTTGAGATTTGATTCAAAATCACAGACTATATATGCTGGGTGTTCCAACAAGGCTTCAAATTTTTTTAATCTGGCATTTTCGCTTTTATTAGGCATAAGCATATGAACAGGTTTATGGTTGCCACAGTATTTTAAATGTTCAATTAATTTGTTTTTAGCAATTTCTGCATTTTTTCACGAACCCCATTCACCATTTTTTGACCATCAAATTCAGTTAAACATCTTCGGCACAACTTGAATATTCTATTAAATTTGTCTAGTTGTTTTCTTACTAAAGCTTCAAGATTATGTATCAGAGTGTAATGGTGTGTGTCATCCCCTTCAATTAAGAGCAGATCAATCGGAACAGCAGAATCATCATCAAGTGTACTGATTCTGAGAGGTGCTATCAAGCAATTGCCACGGCCAGTAGAACAAATAAATACATTAATAGATAATTGTTTACCATTGATATCCCTGGCCTTTTTTTCAAATTTATCAATATTCTGAACAGACATGGGATATTCTAAGCCCTCCATTGCATCATCAAAATTGTGTTCATGTTGTTTATAATAAGTTATTCTCTCAGGATTATCTAAAACAGGAAACAAAGCAGCTAAAATACACCACAGAAAACATTTCTCATCATTATTTTTTATGTTAACCACGGCTCTTTTGTTTTTAATATTGGCAGGTAATGGCAGATATGTAGATCCTTGTAATGGGCTGAATTCAGAAATATTAACATAGAGCTTGTGTGGAGATCCGCATAGGCTCCATCCTGACTCTTTTGCTGCAAATTCAGAGTGTTTAATATTCAATTGATCTATCAAACTGCTTATTATTTTGTCTGAATTTGCATTTGAATATACAGGTACAGTTTCTGTTATGTGGGGCTGTGTAAATTTTGTGCCATTTGGCTTCTTATATTGTGTAAACAATTTGAGGGACAGCTTATAAGAGCCATTTTGTGCATTTAGAATTGCCTGCACATCAGAATTTACACTGTTCAAAAAATTCTTAATGTCACATTTTTGCTCTGATACAAACCGGTAATCCCTTAATTGGCCATTAAAACTGCTATGGATAGGTGGTGCATAGCGTGGCTGCTTAACAGGTGCTTCATGCTTTCTTTTCAGACCAGATGTAGAGGGTTGTGAGGGCAATATTGATGACTGTACATAACAAGTACACTTATGCCTTTTGTAATATGCCTTGCTTAATATTTTATGGCATCTTCGACACATTTTTGTGGCCTTTCTGTATTTCTTACGGTCACAATTAAACCGGTGCCTAGACCAATTAGAACTAGATATATTTTTATTACACTGATTGCAATATTTTTGATTTGGCATTTTTATTGTTTATTTATATAAAATTTCTTGGTCCAAAAAAACAGAACTATGGACAATATGCCAAAACAATTATAACAGCAGTTAGTGGCTGAGCTGGTGCTTTTATACCCAAACAACAGCAATAACTAGGCTCTGGTGATCCCCAATATAAAATAATTTTGCTCTATTATGTTGTTGTATAACACACTTTACCAGGTTTTAGATCTGGGAGCTATCAGTTATATATCAACTAGCAGCGAATATTCTCAAAATCTCACGTGTGGAGATATTATTTTGCCACGTGTATTTCAATCTTACACATTTTATCAGGGCTCAAACCCGAGCCTCTTGTTTACAAGGCAACAATATTAACATTTTGCCATCAGGGGAGGCCTCACATTTTACCAGGACTCAAACCCAGAGCTCTTGTTTACAAGGCAGCAATATTAACACTTCTCCATGGGGGGGGCCTCAAACACAGAAGCCTCTTGATTACAAAGCATATAAGCCATGGGACTATGTCCACATGCAATACATATTGAATATCAGAACCCAGGAGTTATGAGCTCTATATCAGCTAAATACAATTCAAAGTTGGACTTTGAACTGTGCAATGAATATTCTAATATTCTGTAAGTCTCACTCGGGTATATATTATCAGAACAAGGCAAAACCTGAATTGGGCTCAGGCATATATGATAACATGCAAGAGTGAAGTTTTATGCTCTTCCAGTAAATTGGAGTTAATAGCATGATGGCATGGCAATTTTCCCTGAAAGGGCACAGTGTAGATTATATCTCATGCATGCTAGCATATAAAATCTCCCAGGCGTGCATAATTTATTGCTGGCCGGGACATGAAACTGATCAAAGATTAGAAAGAACATGCTTCAATTTGCATGCCTGCCCTTGTCCTTTTGTATTGATCTGTAAGTTGTAGAGCATGAGAATATAAGCATTTTTGGCTTAGTTTTAAGTGTAGCCAAAACAATATCAAGGGGGGCATATTTTTGACAAGTTTATGGACAACAATCTGGCAGATGTAGCTTTTACACACATAGGGGAATCTGTCTGAGGGGAGTTCTTCATTTCTACACTAGAATTCAAGATTCTTGGGTTTTTGACAGAATAACACACTATAAACAATAAAATCATATGGGTACTTGACATAATTTTAAGTGTAGGCAAATCTGTCTATTGAGGGTTCTTCTTTTCTACACTAGGATTCAGAGTTCTTGGGATTAAGAGCATATCACACTTAAAGAATTGGAGAATATGGGCATCTTGACATAGTTTTAAGTGTAGGCAAATCGGGCTGTTCAATCAAATAACCTCTTCATTTGTACGCTATAAGTGAGCCAATAATAGCATCAATACAACTACTCACCACGGTAGTCGGCGAAGGTTAGGTAGGTTTTCCTTGTGTCCAGTTAGTGAAGGCGAGCGAGTGCAGCTGTGAGCAAGGCATGCCTAGGTGTACGATAGTGCAGTTTGATCAGGCCAGGATCATCAAGCTACTGCAGACTGGCATGTCACAACGGGCTGTAGCTAGGGCTGTTGGAGTGGAGCAAAGCGATGTCTGTAGGACCTGGAAGCGGCATACAGACACAGGAACAGTAGCAGATCATCAACGGACAGGTCGTCCACGGGTCACAACACCAGCACAAGATCGCTATGTACGACTCTCAGCTCGGCGACAGAATACCATCACGGCAAGGAACATCACTCATGCCCGCCAGGCAGCCTCTGCTGTGCGTGTGTCAAACCAAACTGTCTGTAACACACTCCGAGGAAGTGGTTTACGTTCCAGAAGACCTCTCCGGCGCCAGTACCTATTGCCACGACATCGGCGCGACCGTGTGCATTGTGCCCGTGTACATCGAAATTGGGAACCCGATCATTGGGCTCATGTGCTCTTCACCGATGAATGTAGGCTCTGTCTAATGCCAGGTCCACGAAGAGGACGGTTGTGGCGAGGCCCTGGACTGCAAGAGCGGCTTCGTGGTGTCCAGGGGGTCCATCCATATCAAGGAGGAGGAATCATGGTGTGGGCAGGGATCATGCTCGGACGTCGAACGCCCCTAATTCCAATTAGAGAGACTCAAACAGCTGTTCGTTATGTCAAGGACCTTCTCCAGACGACTGTCGAACCATTTCATCAGGAAATTGGTAACGAATTTGTCTTGGTGGATGACAATGCCCGTCCACACAGCACACAGATGGTGCACGATTATCTGCAGGCGGCGAATATCCATCGCATGCTCTGGCCAGCGCAAAGTCCCGACATGAATTGCATCGAACATGCATGGTCAATGCTAAAAAATGCCATTGTAAACCGTCCTGTGGCTCCCACCAATCTTCGTGAAGTTCTTCTTGCGGCACAGGACGAATGGGATCGCTTACCGCAAGATCACCTTGATCGTCCCATCCTCAGTATGCCACAGGGTGTTCAAGACCTTCTTGCAGCCAGGGGAGGACACACCAAGTGGTAGGCAATGTTTCTGATGGATCCGCTATGACGAACGTTCTTCTTGTGACAATTCTTTGTTTTCTCGCCTCTATCATGAATTGTGCCATTTTAGTTTTAAAAACATTTCTGACAAAATTGTACGTTTTTGGTTCCCTTTTCATTCAACATGTCTTGTTCTTCATGTTTTCTTTTGTATTCCCACTGTCATTGTCAATAAACTTTGTGCTTCATATATATTTTGTCATTTTCCGTCCTGATGCAAAACTTTTTTGACTGTGTTTATGTATAAATTTTATATGTATATAATATATACTAGAAGAAGAAGGTAAAAAACCGCCAGGTTTAGTTGTCGGACCCTGTTCATATAGTATACTGACCCAATCGTTCAAACATCAAGCATACCGCTGGAAAAACACCACAACCGTGTTCGTCTTCGTGTAGAGGTGAGCATCATGGTAATAGGGAATGAGAATTCACTCTCAACTCTTCAAGTTGGTTTATTATTTTTATTGTGTTCATCGTAGGAATTACTTAAAGGATTGTATGTTCACAAATGATTGTGCATCCTTATAGTTACACACACGCCATATCTTTCATAAAGGTGCCTCTACGGCGTACCTTTGCGTACTGCCAGATAAAAGCACCGTGTGTGTGTGAAAGGTAAAGTTGCCCCGGTCAAAACCTATGGAGGGTGTGGTGCTAGGACCCCACACATTCACAATCTCGGCCATTTGTGGAGATGAAGTGATTAACACCAAGCTCTGGTGGCCTTTACTCCCCAGGGTTGCCTCCCAAAGTAGACTTGGTGGACGAGTGTTTTTTATCTCTCGCTACCCCTATCCTAATGTTTGCCACCGCATGGGACAATGCTGATTTTGACACCCCATGAAAAAATTTCCAGCTACGTAGATGCGTGAACATGAAACACCACAAGAAATACGTCGTCGCCTTGTAATCAAGGGGTCCCGGGTTCGATACCCGGTGGAGGCACATAGTGGTTCGGATCCAACTTTAAACTGTAGGTCTAGTCCCGATTAACCTTTCTGTGCATAAAGTGAACTTAAAACAGCAATTCAATCAAACGAAAAGAAATAAGCATAAAATATCACTTCCGTGCTTAACCTTTCTACACTTGTTCCGATTGGGAAAAGTCTTCCACTTTCAGCATTTCTACCACTCAGCGCGCGTATCTGCAGGCATCGAACTCTGTCCAATCGCGCGGAAAGCAAGGCGCCGTACCACACCTTCGAACAAAGGAAGAGATTGTCTCAGGCATTCGAAACAGCAAAAAATGACGTCAGCCAACTACAAAGCAAGACCCGACGTCGGGGCAAAACTTGATTACCAAGATGGGACCAATAATATCAATTTGTGCACGATGATGATCCAAAAGGAGAGGAATCCGTTAAAAGACAACTTGGCCAATCCGTTCTCTCCATTTTTACTCAGTTTACTGGCGAAGAGGGAGGGGGGACGTCTTCTCTGGAAGACAGTGATTTAATTTCTACCTGAAGAGACTCCTCGCAGCCAAACAATTCTTTGATGAAACCCGAAATCGAATCTCACGGATTAATGGCGTACGATGGTCCTATCCCCGCCCCAACCACCACGCCCTCCCCAGGGACCTTTGTCCCCCTTGCAGCTGACACCGCGGACCGCACTTCCAGAAGGAATGATGATGGTCAAAGAAGAGGAGAGGAACAACGGGAAAGATAAAAAGGATCCTGAAAGAACACAGACAAAGGAAAGTGAGACAAATACGTTGACGCTACCAGAGGGACGCTGCAGTTGTAATTTTCTTCTTGTTTTTGTTTCGTTCTTTGAGAATTTCTTGCAACTGGCGAGGGAGACGAGAAAAATAACAGTCCTGCGTGTGTGACGTGTTGTTAAAGGCCGTAGCTGTTGTGAGGCTGTGGCGTAGTGCTTACCGGAACCCGCTACAAAGCCTTGCAGCTTCAGATCTTGCTATGGACGATCTGTCGCTAGACTTTCATTTATTTCCTCACTTTATCAGTCGCTGTGGTGGATTCATCTCCGCCACTGAAGATTCAGCGTTTGAGTCCCAGCCTGAACATGTCTGTATTCTTTTGACGTCTTCTCTTCAGTTTCATCATCATCGCCACGATTATCACAAGAGGTAGAAATGACAGCTAAAATATAAGATAAATACGTAGTAGCTGTTGTGTAGGGAAAATTGATATAATTTGATTTCATACCTTCCTGTCTTTCTTTCTCTCTAAATCTGCTTATTTCTCTCTCTCTTCCTTCTTTGGTTATCTAGTTCTCTTTCTTTACGTTTCTTTACTTCTCTTTCAATCTTTTGCTCTCCTCTTCACTATTTTTCTTTAAGCAATCTCTCTCTCTTCATCTTTACATCTCTGTATTCTCTTTCAATATCTTTCTCTCTGTTTCCCTATTTCTTGTTCAACCCCTCTGTCGTCCTCCTTTCATCTCGCTCCACCTTTTTACTTACTTCTATCTCTTTGAATCTCTCTCGTTTTCTACTGTACCTCTCTCCATTTCTCTTTGAACTACTCTCTCTCTCTCTCTATCTTCTTCCTTGCATCTCTCGTACCCGTTTTCTGTTTCTGTTTACCTATCTATTTCTCTTTCAGGTTGTGGTTTTAAGTTCACTTCACGTGCAGAAGTACTAATCGGGACTGGACCTACAGTTTAAAGTGGGATCCGAACCACTATGTGCCTCTACAGGGTATCGAACCGGCAAACCCTTGATTACAAGCCAATATTTCTCTTTGAATCTCTCGATCTCTTCCTCTTTTCATTGGCCTCATCCTTTATCTTTCTTGTCGCTATTTCTCTTTGAATCATTCCCTCTCTTGATCTTTGCATCTCTCTCACTCTTTCTTTGCGTCTCTGTATTTCTCTTCCTCTATCTTTTGTTCTCTGTCTCTCTCTTTGACCCACTCCCTCTCATCTTTGCATCTATCTCCCTCTTTCTTTATATTTCTGTATTTCTCTTTGATTGTCTCTTTCTCTTTGCATATCTCTCTGTCTCTATCTTTTCTTCTCTGTCTCCGCTTTGTCTCTCTCTCTCTTTAACCCACTACCTCTCTTCATCTTTGTATCTTTCTCACCTTTTTTTACGTCTCTTTATTTCTCTTTGATTGTCTCTTCCTCTTTCTATTTGCATATCTCTCTGTCTCTGTCTCTCTTTCTCTTTGACCCACTCCCTCTCATCTTTACATCTATCTCACTCTTTCTTTACATCTCTCTATTTCTCTTTGATTGTCTCTTCCTCTTTCTCTTTGCATATCTCTCTGTCTATATATTTTCTTCTCTGTCTCCGCTTTGTCTCTCTCTCTCATTGACCCACTTCCTCTCTTCATCTTTGTATCTTTCTCACTCTTTCTTTCTCTTTGATTGTCTCTTCCTCTTTCTCTTTGCATATCTCTCTGTCTCTATCTTTTCTTCTCTGTCTCTGCCTCTATCTCCCGCCCGAATCTATATTTCCTTCTCCCCCGTCCCTATTTCCTGGCCAGAGAGCCTCTTTGCAGGAAGACTGGAGTAAATATACCGTCGTCTTCTCCTTGCAGATGCTGTTCAGGAAGCATGCTGCAGTTCACAACTTACCTCCTTATCGTTAAATGCATCTGCGGAGAGAACGGCGCTTCTTATGTGATTTGCAATCTCTGAGGCATTGAAACGGCCGAACGACTCTGGTCGAGAACTTTTCAGCGAGAGAGGTTCCAAAAGGAACTGTCGTGTGAATAAGAAAACAGGAAAGTTACAACACAATTAAGCTCGAGGTTTTCTTTAATTGATTGATTAATTTGGTTTATTTTACTTCACTTTTCTGCCACTATGAGCTAATCGCGAAGATGAGGATGAGTGATGATGCAGTGAAACTGATGAATAGACACTCACAATCGCCCATGCCCAGGGCTGGATTCGAACCTGGGACCCCTGGCATCGCAGAGGATTACTATAAGGTCGGAATATTAGCGAAAACGCATAAGAGCAAGATGATGAAATAGGTCGAAAAACCATAAATTCGAGAAGAATAAAGCTGGATAAGGTAAAAACACTGGTCTGGAATTGACGCGAAATAATATTGTGATGCAGTGAGAATTCTGGCAGTTCACCTAACAGGATTTTGTATATTCGTGTGGGTGGCCAGAACTCACTTGATGGCGTGCCTGATTATTATTCACGTGACCTGTGGTAACCTGGCGCAGTGGTAGCGTCGTCGCCTTGTAATCAAGGGGTCCCGCGTTCGATTCACGGTTGAGGCACATAGTGGTTCGGATCCCACTTTAAACCGTAGGTCCAGTCCCGATTAACCTTACTGCGCATAAAGTGGACTTAAAACAGAAAATTTATTTGTAATGTAGGTATCTTTTTTTTTCCTCGTAAGACTAATCTCGACTATGAGAGCATACACTTACTGTCGGGGGTAAGTTTCGGATTTTCCGTTTTTCGTTTGTTCCTTACATATTACTAGCAATTGTTATTTTTTAGAACTAGCATGACCCTTGGTTAAGGCTCTACAACAACTACAATGTGAAAACTCTTGAATAAAGCTGGGGGAGTTATAAGAAGTTGGATGTTTAACACATCAAGCGCATAGATGCAAACACAAATTTTATTTACCAGTAGGCCACGTGCATTGAAAAGAATACATCATCTTGCGATAATATTCCGCGCAGATGGCAGCACTGCTTTCTTTTTATAAAATAGCGTTATTTTTGTGTGACTAGTATTGAAGTACATTGTGTAGCTGACAGTAAAATTTGGCGTTTTCTAGATAGAAGTTTACTTTCGAGACAAAATTAAAAATTCTGAGGACCTATGATGATACATTGTGACAGAAGAAAACTCCTGAAGTGAATTTAGTGCTTTTAATATCTTTGATGACAGTGACAATGCAGAGTATTTACTATCAAATAAGATACTCTCTGTTATCAGGCAAGTTATTTCTAACTAAATTAAGTAATTCTAAATATTAACAAATGTGTAGAAATGAACTGGTTAAGGGATGACGTCACTAGTAGCCAATGTCCCGGATGTATGTTTCCAAATACAACATCCAAACCCGTTTGTTGCTCACATTGCATTGATGCACAGGAAATGACAAGTTTTGTTACACTGACAGCAGTTAGCAAGCAAAATAGTGAGGTATATCTCACATCAGTGTAAAGATTAGATTCTGGAGAATATCTAGATATTTTACTATTTACTTGAAAATGGCGGGCTAATTACGAAATAATGAAAGAATATCGGGTATTTTTGGAGGAAACGAATGATAAATTGAAGCCTTCCCAACATTGGCGGTTTTCGCCCATATTTTAAAAAAAATATGAAGATATCTTACATGGTCAAAACTGATCGAAGAAGGTTATCGTTTGTTACTGTGACAGCAGTTAGGAAACAAAATACTGATATCTATACGTATTGATATACGATGTTCATATAGTAAATTGTTGACGTGTTTCTTAAAAAATACCCGATTATCTTACTTTACTTCTTTACTAATCCCTTATCCGTGAGGATGTGTAGAATATCCAGGTATTCTCCAGAATCTAGTCTTTGCATTGATGTACGATATACACCGTCTTTATGTTTCCTAACTGCTGTCACTGTAACAAAATCACAACTTCGCTATCAGTTTGCAGTGCCGAAGTATGGGGCCTTCGCCGTGTGCAAGTTTGTTTGGAAACATACATCCGGGGCACTGGCTCTTGTGCTTCACTGCTTAACTCTAAAAGAACAGCTCGACTCTCCTCTTCGAATCTCTCGAATACTTCCTCTTTCTCTCACTTTTATTTACGTATCTCTAATTCTCTTTCGCCTTCCTTGCCTCTTAGTATCTCTTTCTCTCTACGTCTTTCTATTTCTCTTTGAATCTCTCGTAATTATTGCATCTCCCTCTCTGTTCTATTTCTTTCTCGCTACTTCTCTATATTCGTCTTTAATACGTATATCGCCCATTTTCTCTTATCATCTCTTCCTTTCGAGTTTTTCTTCTTTACACTTCTTTATTCCTCTTCAGCAACTCTCTTTATCTCCCTTTCCTTAACGTCTATTTCCTTCTCGCACTCTCTTCCTCTTTACATCCTTATCTCTTATTCTTAAAGAGAAATGGAGAGAGATGCAAAGAAGAAGAGAACGAAAGATTGAAAGAGAAAGAGAGAGACGCGAAGACATTAAGAGAGATAGAGATATGCAACGAAGGGGAGAAAGAGATGTTCACAAAGGAACCTTGAGGCCTTAGGAGGAAGAGAGAGGGAGATGGGAGAAAGGAAAATGATAAGCATATCCACAGTGAGAGAAGTAAAAATACAGAGGAAGATTAAGAAGAAGAGAGATTATTTCACTCTGGAATCCCATAATGGATGCAAGGAGAAGCAGGTGTTGCATTGGCTCTGGCGAATGGCACTATGGCCAGTATAATTTTGTGTGTGTTGACCTGTTTTTTGTCGTTGTGTATGCTGAGAGCTCCTTTACAGCCTCAGCTTTTAACAAGAGACAGAACATTTTAATATTTTAGTAACACAACACTGCAATTATGATATTTTAGTTATGGTAAGGGGCTGGATCCCGTATAATGTGACGGGTGCAAAATAGCCATAGTGCTGACGCACCCAAAATTTTAAATTCAAATGTGTTGCATTGGATGTTGGCAAACTTCCAAATTCCTTCAGGAGGAACAAACGAAGATGGCACACGGTTCTAAAAATTAAAGTTTCCGATTCTGGATGTCGAAGCTCAGCCTCGCCTACTCAGCATCTGTTTCGTTATCTTCACGGTTCGAGTGGAGAAGAGGAGAATTTTGTGAAGACATGGAACGGATGGAAATCTCTGTGTGCATCTTCTCTGATGATATTTTTTCGTAGCGTTACGGGCTAAGGTTCTGTCCCAGGGCTGGTCCCTGGACACAATTGGGGGCGTTAAAACCTTAGTCGTGCCGGATTTCACCCTCTGTATTAGAGGGTAGGACCCGTTGACCAATGGGCGACGAGTCAGAGGTAGAGCAGTTAAATGAAAGAAACACTAATTGAATATTTAAGTGAATGAGTTTATTGTTTGGCAAGCACTCCAATATATTATTAAGAGGGAGAAGGATTGGCACCATAAAGGGGCAGATACTTACCTCCGGATCGCCTGGACGCTGGAACGGTCGGTTGGGCGCTGGGTCCGCTGGCTGGCCTGAGGCCCCAGCTTGGGCCCCACGGCTTCTGGGCGGCCCTGTAGACGATTCGTCCGTCCGGCACTGTCGCGCTCTTCGCGACCCGATCTTGTTCCTTGGCGCCCTCGTTGGCTTCTCCTGAGGCCGGTTGTTAACCCAATTTATAGTGCTCACGGGAGTTAGGCAATGCTTAGGGTAGGGTCTCCGGGTATGGCCGGTGACGGTAGCTACGTCTACGTTATAAGGCGAGACGTAGAACAACAGGAAATTAGCGATGCGATAAAAGCAAAATATAACAGTCACAAATCACTATAGCTTCTAGTTGCTTTTCCTCACTTCTTCATAATATCAACACTTTTCATTTGAAAGGAAGTCAATGATTCATTGGTGGCATAAGTATCCACGAAAACAAATCACATTATTATTGCATAATTCACAAATAACTGTTACTTAGTTAACAATGCGCAATGGATTTATGAGGAAATTCCTGAGCAATTGCTCGCTACGACTCCAGGGGTCCCGGGTTCGAATCCTTGTCTGGGTCTGGGTGTTCTTTGTGAGTGTCCCTTCATCAGTTTCATCACTCATCTCATGATTAGCGAAAAGTGGCGGAAATGCTAAGTAAAATAAACCACATCAATCAGTCAAAACAAGTTGGAACTGAATTGTCAAGTTTAGGCCTTCCCTCACGTTACAAATTTTCAAATTAATAATTAAATATAAAAGTAAGTGCAAAAGTAACTGTTGATAATGTTACTTCCATTGCAAAAAGTAAGTGTCACAATTATAGCTATTTAATTTTAAAATATTTTTACAAAAAGTAAGTGTTACTTGTAGCTACGTTACAAATAATTAGTTACATCCAAAAATCGTGAAATGCTCGAAATACAGTAAATATTTTATTCTGTAGCCCGTTCTCCTAAAATGCAACAATGCTCTATCCACAGTTACAATTCCAGCACCTCCCCTGAAAAATGCCATCACCACACATAACGGCAGAGAAGGTGAGGAAGCGAGTGGGCGGAGCAAAGCAGTCCGCTCTTCTGCAACAGCTGGTGGTGGTAGTCGTGTTTTCCCCTCCATGCACTCACCTCCCCTCTTACGCGTTCATCCGCCGAGCCATCTCGAGTCACTACTTGCTCCATAGGTTCCCGGGAAAGAGTGGATTCGTCAAGCCACTCAGTGGGACTCCACAGAGATACCTCCTGTCTTGAAACATCACTTAACTTTCCATGAAACCGTTCAACTTTGCGACACCTCCTTCCAGGAAAGCATCCACTCTTTCTAATTACTTTTAAAACTTTTCAATAATTCCGGCTCCCCGCCGTGTCGGGAGCCTTCATCCCAGCCACCCCCTACCTGTCCTCATCACTTCAACAACTTCCTCCAAGTTAGTCTACCCGACAGATACCAGAGTCGCACCCTAACGAGAGGAAAGAACATCAAAAGGTTCCCGCTTTTCAGGATTTTTGTAAGCAGTGAACAAACACAGCTGAGACTACTCTCGGCAAACTCTTTGCCGGTTTCTGGCATTAGGAATCTCAAAATACACAACATGTTGTTTTCTCTTGAAAAGTTTGTTTGTTTTCATTAAATTTTTAATTTTGCAAATGTATCCAATTTGCTCGCTGAGTAAATAACCTTGTGAAATTGCAGTTCGAAACTAAATTTGGACGAGGAAAGTGACTATGTTGATCGATTATGGTCCGAAACGACTATTTAAAAAAATGAATAACGCCAATTTTATAAATGTATCCAATTTATTCGCTGATTATGTAACCCCGTGAAATTGGAACTGCACGTTGAAATTGCACGAGAAGACTGTTTATATTTGTTGATTATTTTTTAAATTTGTTAGTTTTTATTAACAATTGTTCAGTTTTGAAAATTTATTGGAACGGATAGGCAATTCTTCACTCCAGAGAAGACTTTTTGCATGGAATTACTTTGTACAGAGATTATACAAACAATAGGAAGGAAGAGAAACACAATTCTTCACTTTAGAAATGATGTTTTGTATGAAACACCTTCCTTTCTAGAGGAACTTGTTAAACAATAGGAAGAGAGAGGCAATTCTTCACTTTACAAAAGAAGCTTTGCATGAAATACTTTCCTTTCCACAGGGACTTGTCACACAAGAGGAAGAGATAGGCAATTCTTCACTTTACAAAAGAAGCTTTGCATGAAATATTTTCCTTTCCACAGGGACTTGCTACACAAGAGGAAGAGATAGGCAATTCTTCACTTTGCAAAAGAAGCTTTGCATGAAATACTTTCCTTTTTACAGCGACTTGCCACACAAGAGAAAGAGATAGGCAATTCTTCACTTTACAAAAGAAGCTTTGCATGAAATACTTTCCTTTCCACAGGGACTTGCCACACAAGAGGAAGAGATAGGCAATTCTTCACTTTACAGAAGAAGCTTTGCATGAAATACTTTCCTTTGCACAGCGACTTGCCACACAAGAGGAAGAGATAGACAATTCTTCACTTTACAACAGAAGTTTTGTATAAAATATTTTCCTTTCTACAGGGCTACAAGCAATTGGAAAGATAAGAGTATTCTTCACTTCGAATATAATGTTTTGTGTGAGACTTTCATTTCTACAGGAACTTTGCAAACAATGGAAAGAGATATATAATTTTTACTTCATATGTTTTACATCAAATACGTTTCTTTATATGGAGAATTGGCAAACAGAACAAATGAAGTATATGCTATACTTTCCTTTCAACAGTGACGTTACAAATACTATAAGATAAGATTATTCTTCACTTCAAAGAACATGTTGTGTGTGAAATTGTTCTTTTCAAAAAGTACTTGTCATAAAATAGAAGCGGACAAGACTATTCTTCACTTCGAAAACATAATTCGTACGGAAATCTTTTCACTTTCAACAAGTTTGCGAAGAAGTTTGAGAAGATTCGTAACTTGAAATGTCATTTTAATATGAATATTTTCAACAGGAAATTAGCAAACAAGAAGAGAGAAATTACAACAATTCTTCACAAAATGTACTTTTTCCATGGAAAAGTTGTGGCTTACCGTGGAGCATTTCTAAATCCAATACATTCTCCCCTGTTGTAAAATTAGAAGCTTTGGCAGCCCTTGACATTTCTGTCGAAAGGAAGCCCTTGTGGATAGAACCTGGCTTTTTGAAGATAGCAACTGGAGGGGGGCGGGTTTCTTTGTGAAGTTACATTTGGAGCCGACGTTCGTATCGATCTCGTTCGAAAACTTCAACCGTCAGAATGTCCAAGACGGGTCGAAATAGAATCGTCCCTTCGGCTGGAAGTGTACACACAATTTGCGGGTTCTGTGTGGCGTTATATCGCAGGGAAGGGGGCAGGGAGAGAAATGATAACTCCCTTTCTCTCCGCCAAGTGTCGCCTCTCTCGCGAAGTGACAGGGAAAGCTGGCAAGCGCTGAGTTAGTCTGCTTGAGTGAGTGTCTGTGTGTTAAGCCGAAGTGCGGGTGTAAGTCGTGGGCTGAGATATTCGTGCCCTTTGAGGTGGAAATCTTCAGCTGATATGATGTCAATCGCTTTGTGTGAGCTAGGCGCCGCGAAATGCAAAAGTCAATAGGAATGAAATGTTTGCGCTTGCCTCAAAGAAGGGCCAGGATTTAGTTTTGGTGTTCAAAGCCTCTGAAGTCTTCGTGCATGTCTCGTAGTACTTATTTTATACAGCTATATTCTTCGGGGAATTTTACAGCAGACCACTTTTATATATATATATATATATATATATATATATATATATATATATATATATATATATATATATATACATATATATATATATATATATATATATATATATATATAACATTGCAGACATTATATACATGTTGGATCGTCACTCTTTACAATCTTTACACATGCCCAATATGAAATATTTTTTATTGGTTACCCGATTCCGATGTATCCTGCAATCGGTACCGCGGGACACTTTCGCGGAGTATAATCATCCTGGAAATTATGCAAAAGTCGATGTTTTCTTAAAAAATTAGCACCAGTTTTGTGTGAAAGAAACTGAATTTTGTAATAACATAATATGTAACTTAATAAACTGATGTAATTCTTGAACGTTTTAAGGCAAAAATCTGGGCAAATTGATGCATGTAATTAGAGTGGATATTAATATTTTGAATAACTTTTAATTACTACAATTTTCAAACAAAATTTGAACTATTTATTTTCGTCAGAATTTGCTTCCCCATCGCCTCTGCACCATGTTTCACCGCAATCCGATGCTTCGACAGGTCTCCAGAGGGTTCTTCAGTAAGGGAAATTTTATTTTGAGTGCCACATTTTCACCTGGTGGTGAAACTTTGAACTTTTCTCCCCACCACAATCAGCTTCCACATGGTCTCCATAGCTTCTGTACCATGTTTCACCGCAATCCGATGCTTCAACAGGTCTCCAGAGGGCTCTGAGTAAAGGGAGATTTTATTTTAAGTGCCACATTTCCACCTGGTGGTGAAAATTTGAACTATTTTTTCCCATCAGCATCCGCTTCCCAATGGTCTCCATAGCTTCTGTACCAACTTTTACCGCAATCCAATGCTTCGAAAGGGCCCCGGAGTGTTCTTGGTACTGCACCTTTAATTGTTGCCACCCGTTATAATAAGGAGCTATTATATCTGTAACAAAAGGGTATAGTAGAACGGACATCACCAGCAAAGCTTTCAGCATGAAATCAACCTTATCATGAGACTAGAAAAGCTATGAGGAAAATTAGTTAAGAATAGCTGTTATTAACCGGAGAAAGTCACGTTCCAACTTCTTTACTAATTTTGCTGCCTTGACGTCGTGCCAGCCTCTGAGATTGTCCGCCAGAGCTTCTCATTTTCTTCCCTCAGGACAACAAAGAAACAAAGATTGAAGCACGAAACCTTTGAGCACATCGCCATGTTCTCTGGCACAGATTCTTCAACTTGGAGTAACGAGCTTCGTGAGTGAAAACACATTCGCCAACACCGTAAGGACTATATATTGAGGAGAGAAAGAGAGGAAAATAAAGGAAATGGAGGGAGGAAGAAAGAAAGAAGAGAGGCTTTTCACTCCGAGAGATAGAAAATGTATTTTTTTTTTCAGAGAAAGAAGGCAAGGCACAAATAAAGAGAGGGTGGATAAAGAGAGATAAAGGGAAGAAGTGTAAGGAAAAGAAAGGGAGGATAGAGGGAAGAGAGAGAAAGGGAAGATGAAAGAGGTGTGAAAGGGAGGAAATGTAAGGAAAGGAGGGGGAGTTTGTCCCCTAATTCTTCTCATGAGAGAGAGAGAAGAAATATAAAGATAAAGCAAAAGAAGAGGAAGAAGAGTACAAAAATTTTAATCAATACCTTTTCATTAAATCTTGTTTTGTACATTTGAAAAAAAAAACATCTGCGCAGTCCTTCTTTCCTGCCGTCTCCACTTTTGAAAACCAGCAGCGCTCTTCTTCTCTATCAGCTTCCCTTTCGCGTTACAAAAACCAGATTTATTCACTCAGGAACAATACAACGACAATGCTTTTGCTCTACAGAAACCTTTCCATTCATTTTTCATTGGCACACTTTTCAGGTAAACCTTTCTTATACCTTTGGAACATCTGCGATCTCACGGTTTCATTGTTGTGAAAAACGCAACCGCCTTTAATCTCTGACATGTATACAATATAAACCTTCCTCCCTTTTGTATAAATATACAAAACTTTCATTTACTTATCCCCTTCGTTCTTTTTGTTAATAACAAGAGAACATAATTTAGTCACCTTCCACTTCTATTCATTGCAGATCAAACATGTCAAACTTGTTTACAACATTTGCGAACATATGTGCATGCACGTGGTGGGGGTTGAGAGCAATTAAATTGGGTAATGTTCTGAAATAATTCCTACTATTACGAAAGAAGAAATATTAAGTATATCTTTGCCAGCCATCATTCTGCCTTGTCACTAATACCTCTCATCGGAAACCTATGAGGGCTTACGTGATTGTGGTCAAGCAGGTTAATGCAATAAGCGAGAGATCGAAATTAGCAGGAACTTGAAGTAGATGCGGTTACCAAGCTACTGATGGCGACGCAGGACCTGCGTGGAGTGCGTGGACATCCAATTTCCCTCATGGCCGCCCAGAGGCCATTCCAAGAGGTGGTCTGCAAATTGAAGCGTGCAGCGAACTTCGGGACACCTGCTGCAGGCTTGACTCGCAGTTAATGGAAATGTGCTATGCCACACAATTACCGTTACTTACACCGCCTTTCTCATTACACAGGATGGGGCATGGGAAATAGCACAAAAGAGAACGTCGACAATTAAAAGAAATGTAGGGTGTATACGAAAAATGTATTGATTGCTCTGCATATGCCTGTACATCAAAACCAAACAGCATGTCTACTGTGAAGATAAATAATAATAATAGCCTGACGGCAACGGTCCTTGGAGGCTAAGGGCACCTACCGACTACCGGTCTCACTCCCACCTACCTCAGTAAAGGTGGAAGATCATCAAACCAGTTACGGGGTGACGTGTGGTTAGCACGACTAACCCCCAGTCGTTGTTATAGGTTTCCATGACCGTGTTACGCTACTCATTCGTAGCGTCTCATACAGAGGCCGAAATCTCAGGAGAAAAGTTGTTACGCTTCCCACAGGAGACTCGATCCATAGCGCGTCCCGTATTCCGAGCCCAAAGATTACATAATTCAAATTGCCTCAATCGGCAAAACCTCAATGCAGCGCTGAAACGAACTTGGGAACTTTGCACAGCTTGCAATTTGTATTGGTGGAACTGCAAGTCGCACTTCGTAATCAAACGCAGCGAATCCCGGCTGAGCATGGGTTTATCAATTTCATCATATCATCAATCACCCCCATCGCTGCGATTATCCGAAAGCGGCAGAAAGGTGACGCTAAATAGCAAAATCAAATCATCAGCGTTACTTGTAGCCAGTGTTATTAACATCTTCCTTTCAAAAGGAACAGAGTTACATTCCCAAAATGGCAAAATTGTGATTTTCATGCGATTTTATTTCAGTACTTATGCACATGCCGCTGCATCTGTTGACAAAATTCTAAAGTGACAGTGTTGCCAACCAAGAGTATGTATCACTAAAATGTCAATTATTTTCAATTCGCTCATAAAATCGCTCTACCTATATCCATTAAGTGATAAACTATGGAGCCCCCTATTAGTTGCAAACGTAACTAAACATGATACCAGTCACAAAATGACAAAATGGTAGCGTCGTCGCCTTGTAATTGAAGGGTTCTGGGTTTGATTCCCGGTGGCATCACACAGTGGTTCGGATATCACCTTAAAGTGTGGGTCCAGTCCCGATTAGCCTTACTGTGCATAAAGTGGACTTAAAAGTTCAAATCAATCAATCAATCGACAAAACGTCAAATATTTTACCGCTATCTGCTCCGTTATTGTTCACTAGAAAGAAATTTACTCTGACACGAGTCTACCTGAAAGAAATAATTTTGAAATATCTTAATGAAAGAGGCTTTATGATTCAGAAAACATGGCGTGAACACTTCCCGTAATTTTCATATTCTCACACAATGCCAGCCATCGCTGCGTTACTTTTGAAACACCCTGCACAAGACTAAATAACTCACTATTTGTTCATTGTGAGTCATCTGGTATTTCCGTCGGTATCAAAGTTAAGAGCTCGCCAGTTGGTAGACATGCAATTAAGCAATTATGAATACCACTCGCCGGCTTTCCCCTTTTGATATGCAAAGCTTTTAAAACTTCAGAGTTTTCGGTTACTTTGGCCCCCGTATCTCTAATTAACGATTCCGCAGCTGCGGAAGCCAATGAGATGCTCTTTTAACTCATTTATGTCAGCTGGCGACAAATTTGCATTCTTAAAAATAGCACCTAGCGCAGAATCACGTCTGTCGTGGGTTATTCAATTAGAGGATGCTGAAGGTTGACTTTTTTATATTTCTGAAGTTCCATTTTTCTCAGTTTTCCAAGTAAATCTACATTCCTCTTTCCCCCCGTCAGCTCTTGATCGTGGCTGCCGTGCTAACTTCTCGATGGCCGAGTGAGTTGACTGCTAGATTATTTCACGGGAACATCGAGTGGCATCACTCAATGACATCACTTCTGGAGAAGTTTGTCTCGAATGAGACATGGTCGCTGTACTCTGTTCCAAGTGTCTGATTGAGAAAAGCCTTTGGCCAAAACGCTACACTCGTTGGTTGAAGAGCTCCACTCGTTGGACGAAGAGCTACACATGTTGGGCAAAACGCTCCCGTCGTTGGCCGAAGCACTCCACTAGTTGGCAGCAATGCTTCGCATACAGGCCACCACGCTTCACTCATTCGCCGAAGCGCTTCCCCCAATGGCCGAGAAGCTCCAGCTCTATTCGGTGGCCGATAAGCTACATGCACTGATCAAACTCTCCAAAAGTTGACCACAACATTTCTTCCTTTGCTAAAATGGTCCATCCGGTGCTCCAGAAGTTTTCCAATACGCTCCACAATTTGTACTGAACGTTTAACTTTTTGATCGAACATTGACGGCAACTATTCATTCACACGCTGGCCACAAAGCTCCACTCAGTGACCGAAACTCTCTGGAGGTCGCAACACTACACTCAGTGATCAAACGCACGAAAAATTAGTCAAACGCTCCACAAATGCCTGAACGGCTCCACAAACTGACCGAGCACCTTCACAAGTTGACCGAAGCGCTCGACAATTTGGCCGAAACTCCTCAGAAGGTAACCGAAATGCTCCACAATTTGGCCGAAACTCCTCAGAAGGTAACCGAAATGCTCCACAATTTGGACGAAACGCTTCACAAGATGGCCGAAACGCTTCACAATTTGGGCGAAACGCTTCACAAGGTGACCGAAATACTTCACAAGTTGACCGAAACGCTCCACAATTTGGCCGAAACTCCTCAGAAGGTAACCGAAATGCTCCACAATTTGGGCGAAACGCTTCACAAGATGGCCGAAACTATTCACAATTTGGGCAAAACGCTCCACAATTTCTTGGAAACTCCCCACAATCTGGCCTAAGCGCCTCATAAGGTAGCCTAAACGCTTCACAAGGTGACCGAAATACTTCACAAGTTGACCGAAACGCTTCACAATTTGGCCGAAACTGCTCAGAAGGTAACCGAAATGCTCCACAATTTGGGCGAAACGCTTCACAAGATGGCCGAAACTATTCACAATTTTGGCGAAACTCTCCACACTTTCGCGGAAACTCCCAACAATGTGACCTAAACGCCTCATAACGTAGCCTAAACGCTTCACAAGTTGACCGAAACGCTTCACAAGTTCGCAAGTTGACGATACGCCTCGAGAGGTGGCCGAAACACTTGACAAGATGGCAGAAACGCTTCACAAGGTCACCGAAACGATTCACAATTTGAGCGAAACGCTCCAAAATTTCGCGGAAATTCCTTATAAGGTAGCGTAAACGCCTCACAATGTAGCCGAATCGCCTAACAAGTTGGCTGAAACGCTGCACACATTGGCCGCACCGTTCCACAAGCTGGCTGAAACTAACCACAAGTTAGCTGAAACGGTCCACTTCGCAGCTTACTTTCTTACTACGTTATTAACTCTAGTTCGCAAGCTTTATGCTTGCTCGCTGGACTGGAGCAGCCAGCTGGTTATTTCCCGAAAATGATCTGACTATACCTCCACAGTGAACATCACACTCCCTTTTACACTAGTGTGTCCAAGGACGTGACGATGAAAATAATTCCCCGTTACTCAACCTTATCGAACATTTTCCTCACAGACATTCGAAAAGAGAGAGAAAATTATTCTGCCTGTCGCTGGTTTGATTCTTGCTGCGGGCGGATCTGAATTCTATCTGCAAGGTTACCGAAGCTAATAACATTAAGGTCGAGACCAGGGGTGAGTGACGTTATCAGCCGAGTGTCAGGTGCGGCGGCGTGAGATATGCTAAGCCCTTCCGAGTCGCAAGAAGTGGCTGTTCATGTAAACAGGCTTAGCGTCAGTCGAGAGTCAATCACCAGATACCCAGAGTGGGCAGGGGAAAGGAACTCGCGTACATTAACGTCAATCTCCCTCGCAGGATGCGCCTCCAAGCAGAAAGTATAACGTTAAGAGTGATAAGGGCGATTTCTGTACGCGGTGATATTGGAAAATGGGTCTTATGAACATACCCGTGCTTCTACAGTTTGTATATGTATCGGAAAAATCCAGTCAAACACGTAATCCTAAAAGCGAACCTGTTGTTCTCCTCCTCTATTTCTCTCTCTCACTGTTGCTAGTTCTCGCTTTCATTGTCCCTTTTATTCCTTCTTTTCTCTTTCTTTCTCTCTCTTACCTTTCTTTCACAATTTTTTTATCTCTATCTTCTCCTGATTCTTTCTTTTTATCTTCCTACCTTTGTTTCTCTGATCTATTGTGTGTCTTCTTTGTTTCCTTGTTTCTCTTTCATTTATCTTTTCTACCTTTTAGTTCTTTGATTTGCTTCCTTTCTTCCTTCTTTCTTCCTGTTCCTCTTTCATTCTCATTTATCTGTCTACATTGGATTTTTATTTATTATTTCTTTCTTTCTTCATCTTTCTCCTTCATTTTCGTTAGCATTCCACCTCTTTTTCTTTTTTTGTTCTTTTTCTTCTTTCTTTCACTTTTGCTATCTTTCTATTTCTGTTCCTTCTCTCTTTTTCATTTTCTCTATCTTTCTACCTTCAGTTCTCCGAATTTTCCTTTGTTTCTTTTTAACTTTCTTTTTCATTTATGCAATCCTTATCCCTCTGTTTCTTCGTTTTGTTACTTCCTTGTTTCTTTCTTCTTCTTCTTCTTACAAGGCAGGAAACACGTGAGTAATGCACACCGCCACAACGTAGTTTTTAACTGCTGCATTCGGACGGACCTCTATCGCGAAACCTGACTCCTAAGCACAGTATTGGAATTAATTGACCTCTATCGGAAAACAGACGAATTACTACAACACGACTTATGTGAGGAGTATGAATATTCCTCTCAACCTACGACAATTTTTACGTCAATTTCATGTCAAATAATGCGTCCTTGTACTCCTACATTATCCGATAGTGACTTTTGGTACACGATGTACAGCGACTCACCCTGTATATAAAAGCAATGATAACATATCCACAACAAAGAGACAAACCATTGCGTGGATAGTTTTTGTCATGTACTTTCAAACTGCTTCTGCAGACGGTGAGAGTACATCGGCAACAGCGCGCCAGTGACGTCACACGGAACGGCTCGATGAGCAGCGAGTTAGGCCAACCGGAATATAGCCAACATACCCTTTCCTGCACAACGGCTTTATTATATTCTGCAATCCCCAACAGTGGCTCGACAGGCGTGCCTCTGGCGGACAAAGAGTGGAGTTAAGACTTTGCTCCCGGTGATATATTACCCTGTCTACCACTTTGCCATATAAATCCTTCAATTCCCCAGAGCACTGTATCCAGAAACGGGACACAGGAACGTCAAGGAAGCGATCGGATTGGTTGGAAACCTTTGTCCGCAGACGGATGAGGAGGAAGAGAGAGAATTTGTGGAAGACGAGAAATTGTTCTTATTCTGGAGACTGAGAAAGAGAGGGGTAGAGAGATGAATCTTGAGAGAAACGAATTAAACCGAACCTATACGGAGATACCCGATGCGGAAGATTCTGTTTGGGAACAGTGTTGCCATACACATTAAAAATTTACCTGGGTGATGGGAATTTTAGGTGAAAAGCAGGGACATAGCTGGGTCAAATTTGTATGTACATATATTATAAATTATATATTGGTTTCCAAATATACAGGAGAAGGAATGCCCTTCACTACTGCACACTCCCCCCCGGTTGCTAACTTTTGGCATTTTCTGGGAGAGTAGTTATACGAGTTTGTTAGTGTCTGTCAGTGTCCCTTAGTCTAGTCTATTTCATCTAGTCAGTCATCCTCATCGTCGCGAATGTCTAAAAGTGGTAGAAAAATTATGCTGAATAAAAAGAATACAAAATAATGCTTATAGAAGCCTATGAACACATTGCATCATGCCATGGGCGCATATGGGGGAGGTTGTTGAGATAGGACCCCACACATTCATGATATCGGCATTTTTTGCAGGTGATGTGATCAGCACCACGCTCCGGCAGCATTTACCCCCTCCCCGCAGTGTTGCCCCGTTTACTAAAGGCTGAGTAAACCGTAGAGATATTGCTTGAAAAATTCCCACTTGAAATCTGTGATTCTGGGAATCGAACCCAGTTCTCCCGCGTTGTAGTCAAATGCTCTACTGAATGGATCACGCGGTTTATAAAAATGATACGTATGTAGTAGTATTAATAGTTTTTAGAGATATGTTGTCTCGTTATTATTCTGAGATGATGGATAATTTTGGATTAATCGAGGGAATTTCACAGATTCGTACAGGAAATTCTTCAGCTCCGAAAAATAAATAGCTGCTTCGAAAAGAAAATTTTCCAGTTTTGAAAAGGAAATTTCGCAGCTTCTGAAGGGAAATTTTGCAAATTCGAAAGTAAAATTTTGCAACTTCGAAAGGGAAATTTTGTGTTCCTGATTATGGCAACACTGTTTTAGGAATAGTTCGATTTGGTTATCCAAACACGGAGTGCTGATATAGAGATCCTTTCTTCCCCCCTCCTCTCCCTCTCTGTCTCTCATCTTCTCTTCACGCACTTACACACAAGTGAACATGCAACAGAGAAGAAACGGAGATGGGACGCCTGTAATCTAACCTTAAGACAATGCGGGGAATATCCAAAGGAAGAAATCAATATGGGACGAGGACCTCTTCTACCACGAACAAAACGAGGAAACCCCTCATGGGACGAGTAGAAAGGAGAAAGGAGACAAAGAAAGCAATTGAGAGACTTGAGGAAACATAATGCTTCCCTGAAACCCCAGAGAAACTATTGACATGTCTCCGCCGGGCGGTGGGGTTCGCTGAGATGAAAGAAAGGAAATTTCAAAGATGTTATTAACTTGAAGTAAAGCGTTGTGGAGATAGATCTATAAAGAATAGATAAGAGCGAAAAAGAAATTTTCCATTGTTGTAGAAGAGGGAAGATGGTGTGTAACTTAAATTTGCATGTTCCAGTAAACAAGAAGAGTATTATTGCTTGTGAGATTGTAGTTTCCCAGAAGCTAGAAATCTATCTATCTATCTTCTATATTGCGTATATAAAAATGGATGTGTGTGTGAGGGTGTGTATGTATGTTTGTTCCGGCATAACTCTCGAACGCCTGAGGCAATTTCAACCAAACTTGGTACACGTATCACTTGCAATCTGGAAATAATACTTTGGGGGTAAGACACCCCTGGAACCCCTAGGGGGTGGGTGGGAAGGGATGACATGTAAAAATATTCGAAAACGACCGATATTAAATTCCGTACAAACAGACATCCGTGACTCTATGCAATCCCGCACAACGATAGTGTTTCTCGGGTTGTCTAACATTCAGGCTGGTATGACTTTGTGTTGCAAAAACGTCCGATATTAGTGTGCAAACCATAGTTATCGGAGTCGCTCCCAATGCCGTTCAACTCCAAGTTCATCACCTATCGGCATGGGGGGGGGGGGGGGTGATAGGGGGTGAAAAATAAAATGCCACAAATGACCTAGATTAGTGTCAAGTCAATAGTTTTCGGAGTTGCTAAGCTAATTGGTGACATTCACGATCACATTTAAAATTAGTTATATTTTACAGTATAGTAAGAATTCATTATTTTCCTGTCTAATACAAGATTGGGTTAAATAAATACCCGGGCAACGCCGGGTAATCAGCTAGGGTTTGATAAAGGAGAGGTAACATCAATTCAGCTTTATATTAGTGTATCTTCGCTCAAGTAGGACTCGCTCTCTGGGAAGTCGTGAACGTTACGAAAGCCCAAGCACCTAGCAACTCTCCGAAATGAAAGTGATTGTGCAGGCCAGGACTGTTCCTCCCTATGCGAAGGTTAGTTCTATCTCAATGCAGCAACGTACACTTTACAATGTGTATTCTATCTTCCTCTACGTTTATCTCTCTCTGTTTTGTCTTTCTCCATCTCATAATTTCTGTTATCTCGTTCCATCTATGTTTACTAAAAGAAAAGTTCTCTCCTGTGGTTTCCACCACGCTATGAAGGCGTATAAGGGGTGTGGAGTTAGGGACACACCCTTACTTTTTTTATTACTGTATTTGCTTTATTTTACTTCGCTTTTTCTGACACTTCTGGCTAATTTTCGAACGTGAAGATGATTGATGACATGATGAAATTGATGAATGGACACTCACAAACATCCACGCCCAGGAAGAGATTCGAACCCGGGACCCCTAGTGCCGTAGCGAGGTGTGCTAACCCCTCCGCCAAGGAGGCCGGCCACACTTTCTTGATTACGCCCACCCCCCCCCCCCCTGGGTGGTGGTGATGTGATCAGCACCACGCTCCTGGCCGCCTTTAGCCCGCAGAGTTTCCTCCAGGTACCCACTTTATACGACGCTGGGTGGACGCTGGAGCTGCTTGAACAGGTGGAAGAAATCCCGGTTCTCCCCCGTCGGGGATCGAACCCTGGTCTCTCGCATGGGAGTCAGACACCCTAACGACTGAGCTACAGCGGCCCTCATATCTATATAAAGTGAAGTCAATATTTGAGAAAATAAGCGTTTGAAACAAATGCGGATGGGGAAACACGAATCAAACATTCTGAAACAAGATAGCTATAAGAAAAGGGCAGAACTTGTTGGGGCATTCTGATTTCCGACTGGTGATTGGTGTTTGATGATGAATTTGTTTTGTTTGTATACCCACTGTCTCGATCCATCTCGGTCTTCAGGGTAGTCAGGCAGAAATAGTATCTGAAAGGTTGATATATGACGTAAAAATCAACTCACTAAAAGTGAGACATGAAATATTGGTTAGAGTTTTGCTAGAAAGGTGATGATGTAATATTTAATTCAATGTACCTTTATTCCTTACTCAAAAAAAACATATAGGGACCATCATTCCGAATAAATAATATTTACTCTTAGAATTCGGTTTTAAAGATGCCGGCCTCTTTCTTGTATTATGATTTGTTTTTCACTATGTCTATTTTTTACATAGTTATTTCCACACGTATAAACTACCAATTGCAATAGACTTCTAGTAGTATAAGGGGTAACGTTACGTTGGAATAACACAAGCTAATGTGGTTCTCGCGAAACTGAATGTGTCAAAGCTCCATGTCTTTTTAGAAAGAATTCACTCCAAGATGGCGGTCCTTGGATGTTTGATTCCCGTTTCCTTATCGGTATTTTTTTAGACGGGTGTTTGAACAGTTATGGACCACCCTGTATATGTATTTAGTCCTTCGTGTGTCTCTTTCTTCTTTATTTGTCTCTTATTTTAGTCTCTAGTTTTTGGTTTGTATCTCTTTTAATCCCTATATATTATATATTTGTCTTTTTATATCTCTTCTTGCTTTCTTTCTTTCTTTAGTCTGTTTGTCCATGTTTTATCTATGTTAATCTTCAATTGTTCATCTTTTACTTTCCCTCTATTTACAGTAATCGTTCTTCTATCATTGTCCTTGTAACCTTCTTTTTCCTCATTCTTAATCACTTTTGTATGTGTCTTGTTCACTCTCCTCTTCTTTTTGTTTCTATTCCTTTCTTCGTGTTTCTTCTTCTATCTCCCTCTCTAATGTTTGTTTTCTCCATTTCTTTCCGCCTCTTTCTCAGGAGACAAGTCTTCCCTATACAGAATCCGTTCTCTCTGATTTCAAAGAAAGGAGATGAGGAAAATAGGCAAACCCACTTATCCATATTAATCTCTATTTCAATTGCTCATCTTTCTTTTTCTCTCTGTTTCCAGTAATCGTTCTTCTATCATTTTGTCTATATTCTTCCTTTTTCTTACTCTTAATCTCTTCTTTTTATCTCTCTCTTCCTATCTGCTTCGTTCTTCCTCTTATATCCCTCTCAAGTGCTTGTTTTCTCCATGTCTTTCTGTCTCTTCTCAGGAGACCTAGTCTTCTCTACACAGAATCCGCTCTCGCTCTCTCTGATCTCAAAGAAAGGAGATGAGGAAAATAGGTAAAAACCCCTATCGGCGGGGGGAGATATTCGAAAATCAATACTCCTTTAAGACATTCCTTGCGGGCATATCTGGACACGGATCCCGTTGGCAAGGACCCGATCACCATCATAAATGCCATACGCTCAATCAATGATCCCATATTGGACGCACCGGAAAAGAGGAGCTCCCCTCCCCCCTTCCCCCGTCTCACCGCCATTCTATACGGTTAATGACGCCGTGAATAAACCCATCTGCGAAATAACCAATTCCCCATTAAGTCTGGTATCGACCCCCTTTCCTGGAGGAAGTTGGGGGAACTCATTACACTCGACATGTCATTTGCATAGCGTCCTGAGGGTTGGCAAAACATCCTCACGGCTGGCGGGAAGGCCAGGAATTAAGGAGCAGCCGAGGAGACCGATTGCGAGAGTGAGATAGTGTTTTTCTTTTTTCTCGCTCTTTCTTCTCGGGAAGTCCTGAGGGAAGAAACGCTCGAGTCCGGATGAGAATAATTTATTTTACGGTGTGAAAATCGCTGCCGTATATATTCTTTAGGTTTCAGTCTCCTGGGGAAGAAATGACTATCAAGTAGATTAAATTCGGGTCTTATTATCCACGTCGAGGCATCTTCCTTTTGTGCGAGTCAAAATTTCGTGGCAATTCTCTTCCTCGGCTTGTATACGAGGGTTGTTCCAGAGTTCGCGGCCTTACACATCGTCCAAGCTTGAGGGCGACAGGTGCACTTTCCTTCACGGAGTACGAGGAGCAGAACGACAGGAACATTACGCGAAATGGTGTTTCACGAAAGATAAATTTCACGTGGGGGCTTATCGAAGTGTCATTTTTAACTAACCTACGAACATCCGCAAGAGAGAAATATATAAGGAAACAGAAGGGTAGAGAGAGAGAAAGAACAGAAAGAAGGATGATTTAAGAACTGGATAATAAAAATTATACAAGAATCATCATATGACTGAAAATTAAGTAATGGTCTCTTAAACCAATAAATAGTAACTGAGAGCTATAACATAGGATTGTCAACCTAACTACATACTATACCGATTGAAATGTGCCAGAACATTTCTCTTACTAACAAAAGCTTTAAGTTGAAGAGCGAGAGTTTCATTTCTCATAAGAAATATATCCAATTCGAAATACATTTACTAATGTTGTTTCAATGAGCTTTGTTTATTTTAATAATCATAATATCTAAAAGATCCTACTGCGTATGAAATATGAGGATAAATCCATAACCTAAATCGCACTGCCATCTTGTGCTTAATAATGAAACGAATTTTGGTGGAATTAAAATAAATATGAAATTTATGTGAAACTGCAGTACATCTTAAATTTAAGCAATTGGCTATTACTGCACAAGTGACCCTTGTGTTTTACCGTTTCGGCGTAAAATAAAAATATGTTCACTCGTAGTACTTAATTCGTGCTTCGAATTGGAACTTCGTATTTTTCACTTAGAAGTTCCTGTTCTGTGAAATAGTATAAACTTTCTTACGTTACTTGCCATAGCTACTTCTCTTTATCGAAATCCATGTTGTAAACGCACAGTATTGCCAGGTCGAACTTTGGTTTTTGACGTGGATATGTATGCGAATTTCCACTAAGATTCAACTTTCTTTATTTAGTGTTTTCATCCGTATTTATGATTTTTATTTTATTTTTGGATATTGAAGTTTCTACTTTTTAATAACTATACATTATTTTCGTTAATTTAAATTGTTTTTATTCAATTTTTTGGGGAAATATACCTTTTTCCTTTATTTTATTATTCATGGTTGTCCTAGCTTTGTGCTATAAGGGAGACCCTGACTTCACTTCTCTTCCTTATCGCACAACGCAAGGACAACCTTGCGTTGTGACCACTCGAAGAATGACTACGTTGTTAGGTTAGGTCCGTTCGGTTTGGTTCCCTATGCATAAATACACTGGGAATGTATTATTTATACTAACATATCTAAAGCCAATAAACCTAACATAACAAATTAGGCATTTAGTCTTACATCTGTACGTGAATTAGGTTCATTATGTTTCATTTATAATTGATTGATTGATTGAGTTAGTTGGTGTTGTAAGTCCACTTTATGCACAGTGAGGCTAATCGATACTGGACCTACACTTTAAAGTGGGATCCGAACTACTATGTGCCTCCAGTTTCATATATAATGTAGGTTTCTCCAACTTAATAATACTTTTCTTTCGACTTCCAATTGATTCCTCACCATAAATCCTGCATTTCTGTAATCCTGGATTCATACCATTTCTAACGATGTATCATACATCGTATTCGGAAAGTAAGTACCAAAAGGGTGTAAAAAATAAAGTAAAATGGTTTCGTATATTTTTTATTTTTTTTGCATTGCATTCTACAGACCTTAAACTACTTTTCTACGTAGTTTCCACCATTGTTCAAGCATTTGTCGTAGCGTGGCACTAGTTTTTGTATCCCATCATCATAGAATGTTCCCGCCTGCGACGAAAGTCATCCATGCACTTCTGCTTCGACGTCGTCATCCTCGTCGAAACGCTGACCAGCAAGAAACTTCTTCTTCAGATGAAGAAAGAGATGGTAGTCACTTGGTGCCAAGTCAGGGCTGTTGGCGGATGAACAAATTGTTCCCAGCCGAATGACGTGATGACATTTTGAGTTTGTTGGGACGCATGCGGACAAGCATTGTCGTGAAGCAACACAATGCCTTCGCTAAGCATTCCGCGTCTTTTGTTTTGAATTGCATCACGCAGCCGGATTAGTGTGTCACAGCAAGCATCTTTGTTGCTGGTCTGTTCTCTAGGCAAGGATTCAACCATTCTTGCATTAATAAAACAAATCACAGGCCGGACTTCACAGTCGGCGAACCGATTGATTTTCTTGAACATTTCAAACCTTCAGAAAACTACGAAGAGAAAAAGGACCTGCTCCCACGTGTGCCTGTGGCTAGCTAATGGATGAAGGACGTCAGCGAGAACTCACACGGTCGCGACTGCATCGCTACAGCGGCAATATTTGCAAACGGTACTTACTTTACGAATACGCCTCGTATTTCTATTAGGAAGGGTCGATTCAACATGCTTACCGAGCAATTTTAGGTACACCTAATGCAAGAACGTGGAGACTTTGCCCATTTTGAAAGATTCAGGTAAAAGTGGCAGTGGCTTGCCCAGGAAGGAAGCTACTGACGTCATATCCTCCATCGGTTACCTTTTTCATTAAAACATGCTGTATAAAGAGGCAAAATATGGTACTGACTAGTAAACTCAAACTGTATTATTCCAATATGAAATTCTTGGTGGCGCCACTGAGGTCAAAAGTGGTGTTGAGTGATGAACAATGAGAGTATTACTGGTAGACGCTTCGGTTGAATCGATGTAAAATACAAATTTGGATTTATAGTCACGGGTGTTGCCACCGGCAACTCGTGCAGTGGCGTGCCCAGGAGAGAAGTTGGTGGATACCTTAGAAATATCATAAAATGCTCAAAAAGTTGGCAAATATAGCTATTATAGGCTGCTAAATACTGAAGAGACAGTCTTCGTTTTGGTAAAATTTCCCTATCCCACTTTCTAATATTCGAGGCACGCCCACTCAAAATGTTAAATATTTTCGGTATCATTTAGAAATGAGTAAGAATAGAATACACACACACAAGGAGGTAGATAAGAAGTTAGTTAAAAGACAGCGAGTTAAGGAAAGAGATATATATGGGAAGAGAACGAGAAGAGGTATAGAGACAGAAGAATATAGATAAAAATAGAAAAAGAGAGTGAAGAGATATTAGGAGAAAAGAAACAAGAGATTTACAGCGAAAGAGAGATTAAGGGAAGAATGAAGATAAAAGAAATGGGAAGAGTAAGATAGATAGATAAGAATCAGAGGAAGTATGACATTGAGAGAGAGAATGAAAAAATATAGGTAGGGGGAAAAGAGTTAATAAAATAGAGAGGAATGTAGAGAGAGTGATATATAACAATGCAACAGAAACAAAGAGAATGCGACAGCAAAACAGAAAGTGAAGAATAATGAGATGAAAATGAAAGAAGTAGGGAACCAGGAGGAAGAAAGAGAGGGAAAGGTAGATAGAGATTCAGAAGAAGAGAAAATAGAAGAATAAAGAAAGGAAGAGATACAATGCGATAGAGAAAAAACAGAAAAGTATGGGAAATAGTACAGTAAAATGTGTTCACATTTAAGGAGATGAGGTGCGTTTTCGCGTAAGGACCATAGAAATTTAGTGAGGGGGAGAGATAGAAGGATAGCGACAGAAGACGAGAAAACCCTCGTCCAATACCACTCTCGGATGATAAGCGCAGTCACTTCTGTTTACTTCTGGTAGCTCGAACACGACAATTACCACGCACATAAGGATCTTCCCCGTGCGTTTTATTGATTATTAACGCCTTTGAACAATAAACACTATTTAAGTTTCAACACACTGCCTCAGGGTTGAAAATGGCTTTACAAAACTTCGATCTCCCACACAAGAACGCCACCTGTTCCCTCAAACAATTGACAACTTTTCAAAGAATCTATCAATAATATGAGAAGAGCAAGCGGACATGTGAAAATTTTATCAACCCACGATGTCCCGAATATTCCTCCACCCGCCTGCTTCGGAAGAGGTATGGGACAAGGGTAAAAGAACGAGAATACAGAAGATAAAAATTACAATGCCATATTTCATAACACAATGATATTCAGTGAAACTTGGCCCATCTTCTTAGGAAATTCATGGAATTTTAAAGCAGGGAAGGAAAATGCGGGATTATGAGAGAGAAATCTCTTCGACGGTAGTGACGCTGCCTCTTCTCGTGCATTATATAGGGCTACCTTGAGCAGGGTTGCCAGCGTATTGTAATTTATTGTGATTAACAGTGTTTTCTTGACTTGGCAGCGGTGTACATAGCGTTAAGTAAACATGTTCTGAAGTGGTATAACTGGCCCCGTCTAGTTCGCTGCACTTTTTGACACTAGGTGTAGTGCAAGTGAATCTCGTTGCCAGGCTGGTGAAAGGAAATTCAACAAATGACTGTTTGCAGCTTTAAAAAATCATTTGATTAGTTAGCACGCACCATGCACTAATCACTACAACGCTCCTGAACGTAGTGCAAACGGTGCAGACACTAAATGCGCTACTTGGCACGAAATAAACAAAGTATACTCTATTTCGGGAATCTCTGGAGCAAAGCCACGCATACCGGTAGAGAAGGGGAGAAAGTGACTCAGCAATCCCGTTCCGTCTCGCATGTTCATTGGTCGAGCAGTCTTGAATCAGTACTTGCGCAGTACTTTCTTTCGTTTGCTCCGTACATTCCCGGGACAGAGTATAGACAAGTCGCTGAGACGCGTGAGTGCAGAGAGAGAGTAAAAAAGTACAGCGAACTATGCAAGGTGATTCTGTAACTTAGCCACAGGTTAACAGTTTCAGAACGGAAATTAAATTGCAGAATCTGTAGACGGGACATTAATAAAACTCATATGACGAATATGTTAATATGATAAAAGTATGGAACAGTGAAACAGAAAGTAAGATTCGTGTGGTTATTAATGTGTCTGACAAATTAAAATTCATGATGGGTTAAAACAAGGAGATGCATTATCTCTATTGCTCTTTAATTTTGCCTTAGAATATGCTGTTAGAAAGGTAAAAGAAACTAACGAAGGACTAAAATGAAACGGTGTGACTCAGCTGTTAGCATATGCAGATGATGTAGACTTACTGGGGGATGATGTACATTAAGAATAATCCTAAGTATTTTTCAAAGCAGCTAAAGAGATAGGTTTGAAAATTAGCAAAGGAAAAATAAATATGTATGCCTACAGGCCGAAACCAAGTGTTAGGTAATAATCAAAATCTAATTATTGATAACAACTCGTTTGAACCAGTTTCCAAATTCAAATACTTAGGAGTAATACTACCAAATGAAAATTATATTAAAGAGGAAATAAAAAGAAAGCTTAATTCAGGAAATGCATGTTACTTTTCTCTTCATAAAGTTTTATCTTCTCGTATAATATCTAAGAAACTAAAAGTTGAAAAAAAAACAGTAATTTTGCCTGTAGTATTATATGGATGGGAAACTTGGTCCCATACATTGAAAGAGGAACATAAATTAACAGTGTTTGAAACTAAGATCCTTAGGAAAATATTTGGACCTAAAAGGGGTGAGGGGACAGGTGAGTGGAGAAGTTTACATAATTTAGAACTACATAATTTGTATTCATGTCCAGATATTATTAGAATGATTGAATCAAGAATACTTAGGTGGGCAGGCCATGTGGCAGGAATGGGAAACGAAAAAGGAGTTTACAGGATTCTTGTTGGGAAGCCTGATGGTAAGAGTCCAGTAGGAAGTCCAAGACGAAGATGGAGGGATAATGTTGGGATTGACGTAAAAGAAATCAGTAAGGATGCAAAAGAGTGGATAGATCTTGCTCAGGAAAGAGGCAGATGGAAGGCCTGTGTTGCTGTCGCCATGAACCTTCGGGTTTAAAAAGGTTAGTTAGTTAGTCATATGACGAATCAAATGTTCATATTTTGAACGTAGGTGGTACCTCGCTAAGAGATAGGTCAGCAATTTCAAAGGGTGAAGGGAGTAGAGTGTTATCGAGTTTGATAGGTCTATTAATTTCCAACAACCTTTGTCGGAGACATGTTTTTGATTGTTCAACGGTTTTCCAAAAAACTTTCAGTGAGTCTGCAAAAGGCTATCATTATCACAATGGAGTCTTGCGCATCATCTCATAAAAACTCACAGGGCGAGTGGATTATGATATTTTGAACATTCGTGGTGAACACGGGTCGCCATCGGGTGGGCTGAGGTGGGCTACAGCCTGGAGAAGAAATATTGAGCAAAATTTATATTCGAGGAAATGTCTAATACGGAAGAATGAAGTGGAATAAATAAGCGACGGGGATGGAGAGCGCGAATGATAGGAAAATGCATAAGGAAAAAGAAAGAGCGAGAAATAAAAATGTAAATAAAGAAACTAAAAACAGGAAGATTGAGTGAAGGAAAAGAAAAGAGAAAAATAGAAATACATATGTGGAAAAGATAGCAAGAGAGAGAGAGAGAGAGAAAAAAGAAAACAGATAATAAAGAGAGGAGATAAGGAGAAAGAAATGAAAGAATCAGAGGAAATAAGGAAGGTAGAAAGAAACAAACTAGTAGGGAAATGGAGGAGAGAAAGTGATCAATATTTGAAGAATGGGTAAGAGAAATGGGACGAAAATGTAAGACACAGAAACGGCTAGAAACAAACTCATTTATTGTAGATTAGGCACACACACGAGATGTACTACATTTATGTATTGAACCATGCTGTTCCACTCGGTAGGGGATCTAAGTGCCTCAAGATATGCCTTTGTTCTATTCACGGGAGTGGCGGATTTCAGGTGGTAACTTTTCAAGCAATATCTCTGCAAGAAGCGGCTCTGGTGTTCAACCCAACCTCTGATAAATGAGACCCCGGTGGAGGTAATGACGTCTGGAACGTGATATTGACCATACCACCTCCACAAATGGTCAATCTTGCGAATGTGTAACCACAGGCAAAAGGACCTGCGCAGAATTGCGTTTCCTGTGCATCGCACTCGCGCATGGAGGGGAAGGACAGTTTTGAGAACGCTCCTTATGGCCCGAGTTGAAGGGATTGAGGGGAATATGCGCCAAGTCTTTTTTCCGAAGGTTCTTTTGTTTTGGTCGCTCTATACCTACTCACTCTCCAATACACCTTCACGGCATGTCCAAGTAGGCAGGGGGTATTTTCATGTATACAGTGTGTTTGTGTGTGTGTGTGCTATTATTGTAATGATCTTCCCACATTACACTTTTAAGAGGTAGATCTCTCAGAGGATGAGAGAGTCATCCCAATGGCGTAGTAGTAACGTCGTCTCCTTGTAATCAAGTAGTCCCGGGTTCGATACCAGGTGGAGGCTCATAGTGGTTCGGATCCCACTTTAAACTGTAGGTCCAGTCTCGAAAGGGCATATCTGTGCATAAAGTGGACTTAAAGCAAGAAACCAATCAATCAGAGTATGAGACCACGGTTGTTAAAGGTTCAGGACTTTTATATCAATTCAATTCCGGTCCAGGAAAGAAAATCATCAAGCGTAAATGGATTCTGGACCGGAAAGAACCTTTTTATCTGTAAAGTATTTCAATTTGTTAAGGAACCTTTTCACCTGATCAATGTAAATACGGTACAGGGATCTTTTTCCGCGTGAATTTAAATACGGTGAAGGTTCCTTTCTTCCGGATCAGTTTAAATAGGGACAAAGTTTCGTATTGAAATGAAACAATATGCCAATGTGCGAGAAAAAATGTTTCGGTTCTGTTGCGGAACCCAATAGAACCAATTACAATTTCCGGGTAGCTGGACCTTTAACTACCCTGTATGAGACTTAAAAAGTAATGGAGACTACAATGACATAAACCCCTGAAGACCATTGAATGTCATGAAACTGGTTACAATACCTCTGATATTAAGTTCCCAAGCGAACAGATCAAAACATATCTTTCTCGATTCGGGAGACTGTGTTACAAATGAGAGAAATCCTCACCTCCAATTCGTGTTGATTGACACTATGGTTGTGTTCAAAGCGAAACTTTTATTTGTAACATACCCTGTAACATGAAAGCAGAGCCTTTCGAACAACAGCTTACGATACAGACAGCCAATCAATAACATCCCAGCCGCCCCAGGGCCTTCCTTGAAACTTGAGCCCCAACAGCGGATCATGTGCCCCGTCGGCAGAATCCAAGAGGGATTAATTACTTGCGAACCATCATTGAACAACGCAAGTAATATGTATCTGCTTGAATCGAAATTGTATCGTCATGTAGAACATTCGAATGTTGTTGTCGGAGGGACTGTTCATTGGCTTTTGATGTGTGATTGATATGCTTTTTTCTGACATGAAATACAACAGGGATTTCTCCAAAACTATGTATTCCAGCATCTACCACACACACACATAACCCAATTGTGAAAAGATTGGGATTGATCTTTACTGATTTTTATCGTATTGAATTAGACTGTGTCTTTTTTACTGTATTCAATGAAGAGCTGGCCATCAATTTAGTATAATTCTTATGTTTTTTGTGTGTGTATATGCCGGCCTTCGTGGCAGAGTGGATAGCACATCGAGCTACGATGCAAGAGGTCCCGAATTTGAATCTCGGACTCGGCATGGGTTTTACTTGTGTGTCAGTTTCATCATACCGTCACTCACTCTCATCTTCGCAATTAGCCAAAAGTGGAAGAAATGCGAAGAAAAATAAACCAATCAATGAAGTCATATACGAGGATTGTCCATTGCTGAGTCACAGTGCATCACCAATTCAGATCAACTCCAAGAAGGAAGTTTCACATAAGGGCCACCCAGATTCATCTACTACAGCGGTAAATGAAAACAAGATTGTCATAGCTACACACTTCGGTTATTCGACCTTTCTAAGAACCACCATCATCATCACCATCACTGAGTGGACTCCTGCGACAGCTGCGGATGTCCTAAGCTACCAGACTACCCACAGCACGTCACTTCCCGGCAAGAGACAGATTGGAGCGAAGAAAACGACACTCCTAACAACCAACTCCCGTATGAAGACTGAGTGACACTGCTGAAAGAATTTCTGGTATGCCTCTTTCGGAATATCGTGATTCAAGTGTGGTCCATTTCAACGGCATTTGCAGTTTCGTGGAAGAGCTAAGAATCCGAAAGAGCCATGTCGGGATAGTAGGGAGACTGACAGATTCAAATTTGACTGGCGATCACTTCACTCGTTCACAGGCTCACTGCCAGGTACTGACGCTCTCTACATGCGCATAAAGGTGACGAAAGTTTCGCCACCAGAGGACATTTGTGCTTCAATTGTTTCCGCTTAAAAATGACGTTGGGAACTTTTTGAACAGGCCTCTTAATTTACGTGGAACTTTACTGTGCCAGGAGAATGCTCCTGCACACACAAGCCACACAACAACAGTCTGTTCGTGGAAGAATGAGGTAGATAAGGGGAGAAAGAGAGCCTGCAATCGAAGCAGTCGCGTTGCGCCCTCATGTAATCCCTCTCACACATTCATTCGTTGAGCCCTCTCGAAGTCAATACTTGAATAGGAGGACTGTATCAAGTCTGGTCCATCTCAACGGCATTTTCAGTTCGGGGGAAGACCTAAAAATTCGAAAGAGCCATGTCGGGATAGTAGGGAGGCTGAAAAATTTAAATTTGACGGACGTGCTACGCAGGTTTCAAGGACAGAGTATACAGTTTTTTTTTAAAAAAAATAATACAGATGTCAAGTTATTAGGCTACAATTCTGCAGCTGATACGCTACCTCCGAGACCATTTTTTTCACTGTAACGAATAATGCATTGAAGCATTGCAGGTTCTCTTTAGTGGAAAACATTGTCTGTAATGTACTGGAATTTTCTGTAGGAATCAAATAAGGTTTGCAACACTGCTTTCGGGAAGTTAGTCTGAAGACTGTGGAATATCACTGAGAGTACATTAAGCCAACTTGTAACTCGCCATGGCTTTCCATTTCCTTGTATCCCGAAATTCTTGCAGCGACCTTCCTAAAGTCGATCAAAGTTATTTGGTAATTAATTGAGTTACGTACTTAGCAACACTGTTCAACACAGATACTATGCACGGCAAGTTTTCGATCTGAAAACAGGAAGGGGTGGATTAGCCAGATGTAAAGCCAGCGCTGTCGTCCGACGGATAACACCCCTTTCGGTTAGGAAGCTCTTTTGTTCCGCGACTTAAGCATTGTTGGAGCACTCTGAGAAAGTCCCCCTGGCGAGAGTGGGGAGGGGATGACAAGAAAAGGTGGTTCAGAATGAACGTGGAATCGGGACTGGCTGTCAAGACGCTCTCATGAAACGTTGCTCCTACACCGCTGCTAAATAATGCATCAGCCTCTATGCAGACCGTGAGATCTCTAGAAAGCATCTTAGAGTTCTCCCCAGCATCCCAGGGTCAGGAGAATCCAAAATCCACCCAAATGTCGGCTCTCTGCTTCTTTCCTTTCTTGTACAGCACGTGCATAAAAAACTTCCATTGCTGATTAGGCAATCCGCAATGCTCATATGTATTTAAGATTGCATACCTATTTAGGATGTTTCTATAATGTTATACTTCTCTGGGAAATTTGTAGCCTAATTCAGCTGGAGAATACGTTTAAATGAAATTCTTTATTACGCAAATTCTTCCACAAGACAAGCCACAAATATAAGATTGTCCGATACTTCCTTTAGGAAAGATTGAAGGAAATTATACCAACTCTGTCTTCTTAGTAAATGTCAAGGTTTACGAAAACAGGATGTGGCCTGGCAAAGCAAGTGTGAGTTTCATGCTTGATAAAGGTTAACTAAGTCAGATAGAGTTTAGAAGGAGTGCACAGGGACCCAAGGTCTCCACATGTTCATGTGTTCACATATTCACTTCACGTGTAAGAAATAGTGATTGCACTGATAGCTTGGCCTCTGAAGGGCAAGACTACAGGAAATGGACTTAGGCGAAAATGGCCACTGGAGAAGAAAGGTTGCTTGAAGGTTAGGACAAGTATCGAGAGACACTAACTGAAATAGTAAAAAAATATCCGTTTTAGGAAACAGCATCCTCTGCTAGGCGAGTTCGTCACTGACAGTGTCACTTCTGCCTATCAAATGTAAAGAGATTTTACTATTTTGCTAGCGTGGAGCATTAGGCTCTCCCCGTACAGTTACTAGGAACTAGTAATTTAGAAGTTAGAACTTAGAATAACTATGAATTGTTTGAGTGTATAACCGAGTTGTTAATGAACCTCTCTGAGCAACTAACTTCAAGTGACGCCAAAGCCCCGCGTTGCATGACTTTACCAATGTTTAATGTGCATGAATATAATTCATAGGTAGCCAATAGTTCACTCAAATGTGTAATTTCAGCATTTTTGATATGATTAAAACTTCGGAGTGACTACCTTCAGCAGGCGGCGAATTTATTTTGAGCTATTTACATCAGGTTTCAAACTGCGCATACGTCGTTCTAAGACTTGTCCTGGCCTGTTACGTGGATGCATGCTTTCCTTAGTTGCCATGTGTCAAACTTATGTCGTTGTGTATTTATTTTCGTGCGGGTGTCAAGTACTTTTCTTTTCTGCGCACCGTGGAGTTCGAAAAACACTACACGTAGTTTCAGTATGGACTGCTGCTGCTAATATGACACGTAACGGTGTATTACACCCATAAATACAGGGTGGACCAAAAGTCAGGTTATATAAGTAAAATGCAGGTTTTTTCTCAGGTTTCTGACATGTTGACGAAAGAGTGGGCACGTGCACACGTCAGGCAGGATCCACTGTTTTCGTTTTTCATTTTGTTCAGTGATGAAGCCAATTTTTTCATTAATGGCGTAGTCAATAAGCAAAATTGGCAGTATTGGAGTGATACGAAACCCAATTAGATTGATCCGTGCAAACTTCAAGGGGCAGGAAAGTTGATGATTTCATGTGGCATATGGGAAACAACAGTCATCGGGCCTTTTTTTCATCGAAGGTAATCTCAATGCTTCAAGGAAATGCTTCAAGAAAGTGTTTTCCCGAGCATCTTCAATAAACAAGAGAGCTTTCCGGACATATTCCAACATGATGGTGCCCCACAGCATTACGGTATAGTTCCTCGTACGTGGTTGAACGAACAGTTTACAGGAAGGTGAATAGGTCGTCGAGGCCCTGTTGAATGGCCAGCACGGTCACCAGACCTAACACCCCTGGATTATTATCTGTGGGGCCGCGTAAAGGCCCTGGTGTACGCCGAGAAGATTAACAACATGGACCACCTCAAAGAAAGGATCACAGAAGCCATTTCACTAATCCCTTCCACTATACTAACAGACGTCTTACGGAACTGGAAGAATCGAAGTGAAGCATGCTATCAAGCAGCCGGTGATCATATTGAACACATTCTGTAACTTTCATTTTGCTCTGTGTAACCTGGAATTTGGTCCACCATGTACTTTCGTTGTTAGGCAGGTCATGTATAGGGCTGTAATTGTTAAGAAAATACTTCCATAAATAATTCCAAAATCCGATCATGTGACTTTGGGTATTCAGAATCTTCTGCTGTTCTTCCTCTCGAGTCATTACATGCTCAGAGACTTACTTTGTTCCTTCCTTCCAAGGATTTCCAAGGGACAGACAGCAAAGCCCCCACACATGCTATGCCCATTACGCCTCTCGAACAGTACACGCTTTATACCAAAATTTAGATCTGCCAAATTTTTATTATTGTACACATCCGCCTAGCATTACATTACCTGATTATGTTCTGCCGTAACGTCTTCAACAGTTCAAATGCTTTTGCATTTTAAAGTGCGTTTCTTCGTTCTTGAAAGCAATAAGACTGCATTGCTAAGAAACAAACAATAAAAACGTGCTGTGATCCATCATTGTTGAGGCTTGACTTCCTCTAAACTCCTGAAGAAATTCACAAAGAGACTCTCTTTTTCTTCTCTGAGTAATATCTTCAAAGCTTCGTCATTTACCTTTAGAATGGTGAGGCGCTTTCCATTGCAATATACTCAATTTCCTCAACGTGTTCTCAGCAGGATTGCGTTACACCCATTTCTCCTTTCGATATTCCTCGGCGACTGAAGGTACGAAATGCGTCCTGGCAATATATCACGAAAGGGGTAGACGGGAGAGTGGATATGAGTTTGGAATGTAATTTCTTTCACTCTGCATACTTCGTGATGACGCCCCTTCTGTCTTCCTACGAGATGAACTCCGAGAGATATGTACTTCCTGTTTAGATGACGCTTCTCACCGATTGGCTGAAGTTTCGTAAGTAATTTCTCAGATTCTGATCTCGACTTTTCTTCCATGTCACTTATGATTCAGTCTATACCAGAACTTTCCGCTTGTCTTCTTCTATCTGTGACTTCTCTATAGGTACGTTTCTAGTACACAGTGGAACTTCTCTTCCACGTAGCACAACTGGGGAACTGGAGTGTGACCAAGGGATTTGGAATAATTAATTATTTTGAAATCAATCGGTCAATTCAAATATACCAGAATGTCTGGACCTGTGGATATTTTCTCTCTCTCTCTCTCGCTCTCTCTCTCTCTCCCTAATTTCTTTGCTGTTTCTATTTCTACCATTTTTTCTAAAATTCTGTCTTCATTTTCTCAATTCCTTTCCGTGTCTTCTTTCTTCCGCCATTCATCTATCCACTACCTATATTTTTCTTTCTTTCTTCTCTTAAGGCCTTCGGAAGTCATATACAAGGTTCGCCCATAAAGAAACCGAACTTTTTTTAGGAAAGAAAACAAGTAATTACCTTCAAATGACTTTATCACCTACAAAATAATCACCAGAGGAGGCAATACACTTTGACCAGCGTTTGTACAGGTCTTGGAAATGCTATTGATAGTCATTGACAGTACGTGTTCGGAATCGCGTAATATTTAATTTAATGTCCGCGACGTCGTCAAATCTTCGCCCTTTCATAGTTATCTTAAGCTTGGGAAAAAGGGAAAAAATCAGCAGGCGATAAGTCCGAAGAATATGGAGGTTGATTGATCACTGTCACTGAATGCTTATCAAAAAATTGTTGTACAGACAATGCGGTATGAGGCCGAGCACTATCGTGTAACAGAAAACATTGGCCAGATTCTCAGAGGTCCTTCCTAACTTGCTTCATCCTGTTTCTGAGTCGACCAAGCACTTCCTTGTAATACCACTGATTGATTGTTTGGTTTTCAGGAAGAAATTCATGATGGATCAGTCCTTGGGAATCAAAAAATGCGAACAGCAGCACATTTGTCTTCGATATCGACATCCGTTCTTTTTTTCTTTACGGGCCAGAACTGACCTTTCCACTGCGCACTCTGTCTTTTTGTGTCGGGGGTCACATTGTAAACACCAGGTTTCATCTCACTGTACACTGTGCACCGTTACACTCATCTGTAACGTTTCAGTAAACGATTTACCCAATTTGTAACAAAACTTTATGTTGTAACGTTGTTCCATCTTGGTGCGCGTATTTTGTGCGCCGTCTGCACACGAGCACACGACCTGCATCTGACTCACGCTTTCCCCGATACCGACTGCCTGTAACAGGTTGAATCATGATTGACGGGAAGTTTAGATATAGCTCTTTGCAGTGTTGCCAGATACGGTACCTTTCTATTTGGTTTGGTTCTTTTTTTGACAGTTCGGTTTCTTTATGGGCGGACCTTGTATAAATTCTAGTAGGTTCCCAATGGTAAAGCTTTTACTTGTCGTTCAAACGGGCCTGGGTTCGATCCTCAAATTTCATTGTAGATTCAGCATGTGAGAATAATTTAAGATCTTCTAGCAAAGAATAGGTGTATAATGAAGGGAAAGTATGTTAAGTGAACAGGTTAGGAAGAAATACAATATGATCATATTTTATCTGATGACGTTAGGTGACAGACGTTCTGTTGGTACCAAAGGATACAGCGCGTTACCTTTAATGTCCTCCAGCTTCCGGTATGCTGTTGCTTTTGTGATTTACAATGCAATGCTGAAGGTTCAGTTTTCCGCAAAATCCAGGGTTGCAAAAAACCCTGCAAATGGGGCACGGGAACACATTATCCACATGTGCGACCATTCAACACCGCGAGGGCCCATCCTCATAAAAATAAACTGTAAGACCCTTGCAGCAAACAGAGTGTGGACATCATCACGAGCTCCAAACCAGATGGTCCCGCGGCGACGATGTTAACCTGGTAATTTCTGTCACCAGGATCGCGCCTGCAAACGCGACTCTCGTCCTGGGCATATTTATAACGTCATGCTGATACTTCTAACTGTTATGACTGATTACCGCAGCGAAAGGCGGTGACTTGGAAGCGAGGCTGTAAAAACCACTCACGAGAAGAGTCGCTCGCTTTACGAGGCTCGGAGCAGATCCATAAACGCGACTGTTTGTCATTTATAAAGTGGCAGCTAGGAGGCGCTTTAACTGTCAACATAAAAGTTGAAATCTCGTTGGATCCGGAGAGATAATCAAGACTAGAAGACTGGCGGGAAATAAGAAGGATCAAAGGGAAATTCCAGTTCCCCTCCCTCCGAGCGTCGGCCACTTTGAAGCTCTGTCGGCGCGGAGACTGCGGGATAACCACTCCCGCATTAATGCGATCGCTCCTCTCTCCATGCAACGGAAAAGAGGCTTTGGGCTTCGAGTCCGATATTAGCATTCTCTGGGTAATTCGGACGAGGGAATTGGGTCAGCGGTTATGTATAGGGAGATTTGTGTGTGTATTTAAAACCATATATTTATTTGATGAGTTCGGGATATGTAGTGAATGAGTTCAGGAAATTCAGTAGTTAAGTCTTGAAACCGCGGAATTTTCTTCAGAACTTAGCTGGTTGATAAATCAGAGAGAGTGACGTCATGTCTATAGACCTCGAAGTCTTCTTCAAAACTCACCTGGTGTATAGAGCTCTGCATTATCTCCACGACTCACCTGGTCGTATTTATCTTAGAGTGACGTGAGTTCTCTAGAGCTCGGAATTCTCTCCAGAACTCACCCGGTCGATGTATCTTAGAGTGACGTTAGGTGTGTAGAGCTCGGAATCCTCTCCAAAAGTTACCTCGTCGATAATTTAGAGTGACGTTAGGTGTACAGAGCTCGGAATTATCTCCAGAACTTACTTGGTTGATGTATCTGAGAGACTGACGTCAAGTATCGAGAGCTCGGAATCCTCTTCAGAACTCAACCTGGTCGATAAATCTGAGAGTGTGAAGTCAGGTCTCTTGATCACGAAATCCTCTCCAGAACTCACCTTGTCGATATATCTTAGAGTGACGTGAGTTCTCTATAGGTCGGAATCCTCTCAAGAACTCACCTGATCGATACATCTTAGAGTGACGTCAGGTCTCTAGAGCTCGGAATCCTCTTTGAAACTCACATGATCAATAACTCTTACTGACGCCATGTCTCTAGAGCTCGGAATCCTCTTTAGAATTCATCTTATCGATGAATCTTAGTGATATCAAGTGGTTAGAGCATAGAATCCTCTTCACAACTCACCCGGTCCATATATCTTAGAGTGACGTGAGTTCTCTAGAGCTCGGAATCCTCTCAAGAACTCACCTACTCGATACATCTTAGAGTGACGTGAGGTCTTTGAGCTCGGAATCCTCTCCAAACTCACCCGGTCGATATATCTTAGAGTGACGTTAGGTGTGTAGAGCTCGGAATCCTCTCCAAAATTTACCTCGTCCATAATTGAGAGTGACGTTAGGTATACAGAGCTTGGAATTATCTCCAGAACTTACCTGGTTGATGTATCTAGAGCTCGGAATCCTCTCCAGAACTCAACCTGGTCGATAAATCTGAGAGTGTGAAGTCAGGTCTCTAGATCACGAAATCCTCTCCAGAACTCACCTTGTCGATATATCGTAGAGTGACGTGAGTTCTCTATAGCTCGGAATCCTCTCAAGAACTCACCTGGTCGATACATCTTAGAGTGACGTCAGGTTTCTAGAGCTCGGAATCCTCTTTAAAACTCACCTGGTCGATAAATCTTACTGACGCCATGTCTCTAGAGCTCGGAATTCTCTCCAGAATTCATCTTATCAATGAATCTTAGTGATGTCAAGTGGTTAGAGCATGGAACTCTCTTCGGAACTCAGCTGGTTGATAACTATTAAACTCATGTCACGTCTGTAAAACTCTGAATTTTCACTCTCGAGTAATTTAATGCAGGCTTGAGCAACTAGCTTGCACTTGTGGATGTCATCTAGCATTCCATGTAGTGCGAACTTGCCACCTGCACGCTACACCTCAAGGCTGGTAAACAGCAGAGGAGCAGTGGGGAGCCGATTGCATTAAGATTTAAAAAGTACTTTGGGGGAATCCACACCACTTTCACAGAACCACCTCATGTTTCTTCTGCCACCATTACAATGCCACACAACACTGTTGCTCTGGCATCGGTGACTACAGGCCTCACACTCCACGAACACGACCGACGAAGCCTCCTGCTTCGCTCACTTCCTCCTTTCCGCTACAGTACCGCTGGTCTCTTTGCAGTCCACATGTCAACACAAGAACACTCATTCACAAATAGAGCGGGTTCATCTGCATCCTTTAGTCCGCTCACGTAACACATATGTTACCCAAAAAGTATGTCCCTTGTAGAATCTGTAACACATATGTTAGAAACAGCTTACGTACAATTATCGAGGGTTTGCCACACTTATATTTGTATATTGAGGTTGAAACAATGACAGTTCGTTCTGGAACATGTGTTTACGAAAATTCCAAATCCCCTCCCCTCCTTTCTCGGAATATGTCACGTGTTTGGGCTCACCCAAACACGTGTTGGCTCGACACTTGACAGACACAATGAATGCTTGGTATTTACGATGCTGTTTTCCTCCAAGCTTCCAACGCTGTGATTTAGTACTGATAAGGCACACATTCTTCTTTGTGTTTAGACCTGGTGATCCAGCTGAAGTAGTGGCGGGGGGATAAGGAATTGGATAAGGTTTGGCGGTGTCAGCTTTCTGTCGCCTCAATGTTAGAAATGCAATGAAGCTTGACGATAGCCAGAGGCCAGAAGCATGAGTCTAAAGCGTGAGTCTGTCCAGAAGTATAGACAAAACAAACGATTGCAAAGGCTCCTTTCCTTCCTCTGTTAGGAAAGGTCTCAAAATAAACAGTTCGTATCATATAACAGCTCATCGATTTCCCTAACGCACAATCGTTGGAGCTGGAGAAGAGGGGGCAAACTCTAATTTTTTATGATTTTTTCATTGAAATTCGGGGGATGCAGCCCCCGCCCGTAACACCCCCCCCCCCACGGTTGGGACATCCAAATATTACATGGTTGCATGCAGCGATGAATTACATGCAAAACAAAAGTTATGCGAAGTAGATTGGTCCCATAGTGTCAGTTATAACAATTTTATGAATAATATGCAAATTGGCTAAAATTCGCTAGAGTTTTACGTTTTGCCTTATTATTCAAATTGTATTACACCCACGAACATGAATCAAGTTTCATTCTGTTCCGCAAGGTCCATTCTTTAAAAAAAGCAAAAGTTGTGGTTTTCTCCCCAAAGTAGCTTGAGAAGAGGGGGCAAAATCCACATTTTCATGCTTTTTTCATTGAAATTCGGGGGGTTGCAGCCCCGCCCGTAACCCCCCCCCCCCCGCGCTTGGGGCATCCAAATTTTACATGGTTGCATGCACTGATGTTCTGCCTGCAAATCAAAAGTTATCCGAAGTAGATTGGTCCCATAGTGCCAGAGTTATTACGATTTTTCTCCATTATGTATACGAATTCAAATTTCCCGCTCAAAGCCACGGCGACACTGGGCTTACTTTCGTCAGACCGCGGGCCGTACTAAGGGTTAAGTTAAAAGTGTTATGCTCACTGTTATGCTATTCTTATTATACACTATGTAGTGTTGATCGATATTATTTTTTCAAAGCGCTGTATCTGGCAAATAGCCTGTCCATGGTACTCAAATAAAACATGATAATTTATTGTTATTACTAGCAAACTACCCGACGTTGCCTGAGTCTTTATTTACCCCAATCTTGTATTAGACAGAAAAAATAATGAATTCTAACTATAGTGTGAAATGTAACTAATTTTATTTCATCGTGAATGTCACCAATTAGCTTAGCGACTCCGAAAACTATGGATTTGACACTAACTGACACATTTTATTTTTCACTCCCTCTCACCCCCATGCCGATTAAGAAGTTGCGTATAAGTTAATTCGTCCCTACCTCAGGAGCACAAGAACAAGCAAATCAATATTTACAACGCCTTGTAGTTATGCAACCGGTCATACCTGGAGTTTAATTGGGTTGCATTGAGTTAAGGATATTTTAACTTCCGTAAAGTAATATAGGTCGTTTTACATGTCACCCCCTTCCCCACCAGGGGTGTCTTACCCCCACATTATTTCTTTCCAGATTATAAGTGATATGTATACCAAGTTAGTTTGAAATTGCTCAAGGCTTTCGAGAGTTATGCCGGAACAAACACACATACATACATACATTTTTATATATTAGATTAATAGAATCCTATTAGCTGAGTATTTCGTATAAACCCCACCTACTGGCCATTCCGAGTTGTATCTGTAGCAAATTTTGTCATTTTGATACAAATCATGTTCTTTCACACTATACCTCTCCTGTTACAATATACGTATGCAGCGTGACTTATTCACACACACCCAACACCTTCCTGATACCTATAACAGAATTTCCTGAACACTCCTCTAAAATGTTTCGCAAGGGCGTATTTTATGGTGTTTTTGGCTCTACATTTACCCTCACACTCCCATAAATATGGACTTACACCCCCAGGAAGACAATCCTGGATAAACGGCCGCATATGCTCGCTGTCGTTTCACGAGACGTGGGTACATATTTAGACCCTCTGTGAGCGCTGAAAGACGATAATTCATGCCCTCACAGAAGGATTTGTCCTGGGAACAATTTCCTCTCCGATGTAACTCCACAGCCCCCTAATGGAGTTAAAGTGTCACGTGACGCGGCGTTGATTGCGACTGGGTAAACCTTATCCCCCGTCGGGAATAAAGTTGCCTTTCTACTGTTGGATGTGACAAGACTTAAGTGATTTGGTTACCTTGTACCCTTAACAATGTTCCTACCGGAGCGGACTCTTTAACAGCTTTCATACCTGACAGTTTGTCTTGTCGTATTCCTTACCTTTGCAGCAACCAGATTTCGTATTGCAGTTCTACCAACTTACAAGAACTGGCAACGCTCATGGCAACCCAGTGCTACCAACCTCCTAACATACCAAATCGTAGTCACTCCAAATGGGTCCTATTTTTTTCCCACGGACCGTACTTTCATGTTAGGCATTCCTGTACTAATATATAAGATCTGGCTATTCAAGGTGCTGGCAACAAAATAGATAACTGAGCACGCTACTAAATAAATATGGTTCGCCTTTTTTTTTTAAATAAAAACTTTGTTTCCTTTGTCGTTTGATTGATTTTGTTTACTTTACTTCGCTTTTTTGCCACTTTTGGCTAATCACGATGATGAGAATCGGTGATGATATGATGAAAATGATGATCGGACACTCACAAAGACCGCCCATGCCTAGTTCGGGATTCGAACTCGGGATCTCTGACGTCAGTTTTCTTTGTTGTGGTTTGGGTTAGAGATACTTTTTTTCAGTTTGAGCCGCGGTAGTTCTGACTGCCGCGCGCGAGACTGCGGTTCGATTCTCGGGGTGGGCGATCAAAAATTGGGTCTGTGGTCACCTAGTCTAACGCAAATGGACACGTGAGTAATAGTGGTCGGGGCGTGGTACTGACCACATCACTTTCATGAAAAATGATAGAGATTGTGTATGTTTATTGTCCTGCCTCCCCTTCCCCTATGTGCCTTCATGGCACGGTGCAGTGAATACGGGAAATTTGCCATTATTTAGTAAAGTTTTTTTCGGTTGAAAAACTCCATTATTGACAATTATTTTTGCGGAAATTTCTTATGTTTGTCCGCTCTAGGTACATAAGAACTTCCGTATTCCAGTTCAATTAACATATCATTGTTGATACTTTTCAGTATTTTATTTTCATCCCTACACGATCGTACGTCTAGCTTACGGTCCAATAC